>NW_026690862.1:353003-706006 GCF_020826845.1 Diceros bicornis minor | reverse complement strand
ACACAAGGCATGAACAACTGTTAAAAGAATTCTCTATGACATTGATCAAGTCTACTATCTCTACGCCTGGCTCTTTCCTATCAGTCATTTGATACATAAACAAATAGAATAGTGTATTTCATGGGATCAATTCTTTTAGTGGCGTGCTTTCCCTTTGACCACTACATATGCTTTTATGTGTTTGCTTTATTTTCAGGCGGCGTCACATCAGAACACCCTCATCTCGGCAGATCTTTGCCTTAAGGAACCCTACCTCGGCCCTTGATCAACTGTACTCTGTGTTATGGTCAACTCAGAGCCCTACATGGATCAGTGTTTCCTACCGCCTCTCTCCCGTGCGTTGCTCATGTCAGGGAGTATAGTCCACCGAGTGAACAGTAAGCAGTCTTCCCAAAGCATCAGATATGAAAAGGAGGAGACGCGGGGTTGGGTGTGGGACCCCATTCCGTGCCTCAGTGCAGACAAGCTAGAGGTCAATGCATCCCTCCAGAGACTGGGAGAAAAACAGGAGGTTATGAGCACGAGGTTCCCTCTGCAGGCCTTGAAGCAGGGACCTGGAATCAAACTGCTGACACCGTGGATCGTGGTTGGTTTGACAGGGAACTCACGAGGAAGATAAGGACGTGAAATAATGAAAATCATAAGAACAGCAGCGAACACTTCTACTGAGCCAAGGACTGCACCCTGAATGTAAAACTCTGTGCTGGAACATATCTTAACTCACATGACCCTGAAAGCATCCCGACGTAGTCAATGTTGTTCTTTGCACCATTTGCTAGATGAAGAGACTGGGTACAGTGGCTAGAAAACTCAGCCAGGTTACAAAGCGGATAAATGGCCGAGCCCAAGCTCAGTGCTCCTCTGTGATGCTCTTGACTACAACTCCAAGTGAAGTCTCTAACGACTATCTCCGCTCGCACTGCCAACACCATCGTCCTCCGTGGAGTGGATGGAGGCAGGCGTGGGCAGGGCAGGGAGCCGGGTGTGGCAGGCCGCCCAGATCTAAGGTCTGGCACACAGGTTGCCAGGTGGCTCCCTCCTCTGAGGGGGCCCAGCACACGCCCCAGGGGACTTGGCGGCAGGCCCCAGGGCCCTTTCCCCCGGATCTTGTCCACTTGAAAGGGGCCCTGCCCAGGTGGCCGGTTGGGCTGGTTGGCCAGCCTCCTTTGGACAAAGCAGGCGAGCCCAGCCAGCCTTCCAGTCGCCCCCCGGCGTGGCACCAGCGCCCTCAGGCCGAGGGCCTCACGCGTGCCCTCCAACGCGGATTTCTCCTCAGAGCCGTGGCCTGGGCACTAGGAAGGCCAGGCCCTCCCGACTCCAGAGATGATGCTGGGACCCCGTCGCCGGAAGGGCCTGCCCGTGTGGCAGCGGCTCCCCAAGCCGGCGGCCTGCTGGGGCCTCACTCACTGCTTGGCCATAAGCCTGTCTCGGCCCTTCGGATTCCACAGAGCCTTTCCTCCACCTGGCTGGAGTCGACAAGTGCGGGCGTGGGGTGAGGGCCGTGGTTTTGCCTTTCCAGGAAGAAATGAGGCCCGGGCAAAAGCAGCTGGCCGAGGCAGAGCCTTGACCTGGCACCCCCAGTCGGCCTTTGGCCACCAGGTCCAGACCACCGCTTCCAAAGAAGGGAAGCGGCCGGCCAGCTGATTGCAAGTGGGGGATGGGAGGGAGACAACAGCTGAAGCCAAGTCCAGCAGGGGCGTTGGCGTTCCTTCTTCAGCTGGGACTGGCCTGGCCTGGCGGGCGGGCGGGGCCTTCACTGAGGACCCCCGAGGCCCGCCCTAGGCCCTGGCGGTGGCGGGTGGCGCATGCGCCCTTGGCCTCAGGGGTTGAACCCAAGCCCACAGGGCACTCAAAGCAGCCGGAGAAAGAAGGGGCCAGGGGAGAGGAAGGCAGGTAGGCGAGGCGGGCAGGGCTCGCCCACCCTCTTCTCCTCAGGTCCCCGAGAGAGAAAGAGAGAGAGGAGAGAGAGAGAGAGTGAGAGACAGACAGACAGACAGGCAGGGAAAGAGTGAGAGATCCCTGACCTCTGAGTATCTGCAGCCACCACTGCTGCCAACTCACAGGCCATCCCACTTCCCCCCCTCCATCCCCATCCCCAGGCGCGGCCCCCCGGGGCCAGCCACACCACGGAGAGGCCCCTTCATGGTCACCTCCGTGCTGTCCCTTCCGGGCCTGACCCCACTGCAGGGGAACCGGTTCAGACAATCCATCGTCTACATGTCCCCTCTCCATGACAATTGTCTTCTCCAGTCTCACATGCCCAAACCGCACCCCAACATCCTCCTTTGTCTGCAGCTGGAGATAGGAGGAGAATCTCTGCCATTGTGTTGAGAGACTCAGTTTCGCGGGTTTCTCCCCTGTACACGTGTTCTGAAGCTGGGTATTATTTTCTCCAGCGAACCTGTCTTGTGAAGGATTTGGCCAGCCATAAGAAGCTTCAGGGAAGAGGCGAGGGGGCTTCTCTCTCCGCCCCCGACAGCCCTGAGCTGGGTCAGTGCCTCAGACCTGGCCAGGGGGCAGCCCATCCCCGGCGCCCTCTCCCGGGGCATCCCAGGAAAGCTTCACAGCCAGCCCCACCCCACTCGCCACTGCCAGGGACATCGGCCTCCCTCGGGAGGACGGGGCAGGACAGGGAACCGGGTGTGGGAGGCCGCCAGATCTCAGCTCTGGCACACAGGCTGCCAGGCTGCCTGGTCCTCTGAGGGGGCCCAGCACACGCCCCAGGAAACTTGGCGGCAGGGCCCCGGGGCTCTCTCCTCTGGAACTCGTCCACTTGAAAGGGGCCTGGCCCAGGTGGCTGGTTCGACCGGTTGGAAAGAAATCTTTTCTTCTCTGAGAGACTGTTGCTTGTCATCTCCTGGACATGAGATGACAGACAATTGTTCCCATTTCCCTTTCTACTTGAAACCTGATGGATACATTGCCCACTGCCTTTAGAGACTGCAGGTCTTTCTGAAACTCTTTTCAGTGCGCTGGCTCACTTCAGCATCATTTCATTGTTCCATCCGAAATTCCTTTCAGTTGGATCTATTTTCCTTTCTAATCCTTTTGTATACCTAGATATTTAAAAGCTGCTCAAATCTGTAGTGGAGAAAAGTTGGGTTACAACTCTTTCAGACAGCATGTAAACCCACATTTTAGGGTTTCTACACAAAACGTCTCTGCCATGTTTCTAGCAGCTCTCCTTCCATATATTTTCCTCCAGGACTTCCTGTGACAAAATTGCCTTTCTAAAAGCCAGTCCTCCGTTCACTCTCTTGGCCAGTCACGTTTCCATAGAAAGAAAAAGGACTGGATTTTCCAAAGATGCAACAAGAATGATCAAGTCCCGATTCACACCTAGATATCCTGCTCCTGTTCTCCATGAATTGCAAAATTGAAGTTAATTATCTCGTTCATTTTGTCTAAATCTATTGGGTCACTTTGGCACTGAGCCCCTAAGCTGGTCCACAGCCTGCTTCAGCAGACACCAAACTCTCTCTCAAGTGCCTGCATTCGTGTGCTGAGTAGGTATTGTATTTATTTAGATCGTATTCAACAAAAGATCTTCACGGATTCACTCAAGTACTTAAGCATCTACTATGTGCCCAAAGGTCTTGAAAGGTTGGGGGTCTGCAAGGAAGACAGATATGCCTAAACAGATAAATTACACTACTGAAATCATTTGAATGAAAGAGATGTGAATAAACTGCCGTGGGACTCCAGGCAAAGAACCCCCATGGGTTGACCTACAACTAAGAGATACAGCTCTGTCCTGGGGCTCTGAGGAGAAAACAGCCACCATGGGGGGTGGACAGGCTCTGTACCATCTAAGGAAAGGAAAAGGAAGGGAGAGAAGATAAAGAGAAAACAAGAGAAGCGAAAGGTTTTCTTCTTCTGAGTGTTTCTGCCACCCACTTTTGGAGCACACTGCTTGCTGATGTCCTTTCCGGCCAGTCTTATCCTTCAGCCGGCTTCAGGAGACTTCACCAATTCGATTGTAAGGAGCTGGGCTCCTCCGTGCAGGCAATGCCAACTCCGGAGGGAGCCAGGAGGGGAGCCAAAGATTCACAGGACTCTGCAGCCCTTCTGCAGCTCACTGGTGTGGAGGGGCACCGAGGCTTCACCTTGGCCTCTGTCTCCAAGTTCACATAAAGGAGGGTCGGTTCCTTCCTCGCTAGATGAGCGTGGAGAGAAACCTCCTTCACAGAAGGGATTATGGAATAATTAAAGTCAGAGCCTTGAACAAGGCAAAGGGTTAGCACCATGAATCTGAAGTGACTGGACATGTGAATTAGTAACCAGTAGGACGAGGAGCTGAAGACAAAAAAAGAAAAAAGGCAAGAAACCAGTTCTCGATTTTCTAAGATGGAAATGCAAGTCTTTCTTCTTCCAAAAGAAAAAAGTCATTGAACCCTTTCCTTGAAAATAAAACTGAAAGGGGCCACATGTTGCAAAGAAGGGTTTTAAACCGTGATGTCACTACACAATCATGTGTAGCCATCAGTTGTTAAGTGCACTGCAAATAGTTCACACCTTAACAATTATGTTACCAAAGTTCGCAGTTGAGAAATATAGACACACACACATATACATATATATACATGTAAGAAAAGAGTAGAGTGTGTGCCAATTGCTCACTGTACTATTGACAATATCACTCTTACAACTGAAAGCATGACTAGGAGAGAGAAGGTGGTGTGACCCTAGATTGCTAGAGTCACAGCAAGAAAAGTTAAGAAAGTGCCATCAGGTCATTTGGACAAAAGAATGCTATATGGCTGTTGGGTTTATAAGAGATCCATTGGAGAAAAACAAGTCACTACATTAAATTATTTTCTACTTACCTGCATCACCCTCTCCAAGAACACATATTCTAAAATGAGACAAGTTATTACATTAAAAATGACCGGCTCTGGCATTGGAAAACTACACCAAATAATGAAGTAAAAACTGGGTTACAAACATCCTGGTATCAACTCCAACTACCGTCTTTTACCAAACTAAAACTCTAATGATCACTAATTCACTTGCAATCTAGTGCTCCTCCCATATACAAAATCAACAACTTCCAATGTGTCATAACTTTTTTAAAATTTCCCTAACATTTTAGAGGATAATGTAAATATGTCTCCTGGAAAAGTTGAGAAAGATGGAGACACTAGGAAAGGAAAAGACGAAAATACTCCCCTAATCAATGATGTAAAACACAAGGCATGAACAACTGTTAAAAGAATTCTCTATGACATTGATCAAGTCTACTATCTCTACGCCTGGCTCTTTCCTATCAGTCATTTGATACATAAACAAATAGAATAGTGTATTTCATGGGATCAATTCTTTTAGTGGCGTGCTTTCCCTTTGACCACTACATATGCTTTTTATGTGTTTGCTTTATTTTCAGGCGGCGTCACATCAGAACACCCTCATCTCGGCAGATCTTTGCCTTAAGGAACCCTACCTCGGCCCTTGATCAACTGTACTCTGTGTTATGGTCAACTCAGAGCCCTACATGGATCAGTGTTTCCTACCGCCTCTCTCCCCGTGCGTTGCTCATGTCAGGGAGTATAGTCCACCGAGTGAACAGTAAGCAGTCTTCCCAAAGCATCAGATATGAAAAGGAGGAGACGCGGGGTTGGGTGTGGGACCCCATTCCGTGCCTCAGTGCAGACAAGCTAGAGGTCAATGCATCCCTCCAGAGACTGGGAGAAAAACAGGAGGTTATGAGCACGAGGTTCCCTCTGCAGGCCTTGAAAGCAGGGACCTGGAATCAAACTGCTGACACCGTGGATCGTGGTTGGTTTGACAGGGAACTCACGAGGAAGATAAGGACGTGAAATAATGAAAATCATAAGAACAGCAGCGAACACTTCTACTGAGCCAAGGACTGCACCCTGAATGTAAACTCTGTGCTGGAACATATCTTAACTCACATGACCCTGAAAGCATCCCGACGTAGTCAATGTTGTTCTTTGCACCATTTGCTAGATGAAGAGACTGGGTACAGTGGCTAGAAAACTCAGCCAGGTTACAAAGCGGATAAATGGCCGAGCCAAGCTCAGTGCTCCTCTGTGATGCTCTTGGACTACAACTCCAAGTGAAGTCTCTAACGACTATCTCCGCTCGCACTGCCAACACCATCGTCCTCCGTGGAGTGGATGGAGGCAGGCGTGGGCAGGGCAGGGAGCCGGGTGTGGCAGGCCGCCAGATCTAAGGTCTGGCACACACAGGTTGCCAGGTGGCTCCCTCCTCTGAGGGGGCCCAGCACACGCCCCAGGGGACTTGGCGGCAGGCCCCAGGGCCCTTTCCCCCGGATCTTGTCCACTTGAAAGGGGCCCTGGCCCAGGTGGCCGGTTGGGCTGGTTGGCCAGCCTCCTTTGGACAAAGCAGGCGAGCCCAGCCAGCCTTCCAGTCGCCCCCGGCGTGGCACCAGCGCCCTCAGGCCGAGGGCCTCACGCGTGCCCTCCAACGCGGATTTCTCCTCAGAGCCGTGGCCTGGGCACTAGGAAGGCCAGGCCCTCCCGACTCCAGAGATGATGCTGGGGACCCGTCGCCGGAAGGGCCTGCCCGTGTGGCAGCGGCTCCCCAAGCCGGCGGCCTGCTGGGGCCCTCACTCACTGCTTGGCCATAAGCCTGTCTCGGGCCCTTCGGATTCCACAGAGCCTTTCCTCCACCTGGCTGGAGTCGACAAGTGCGGGCGTGGGGTGAGGCCGTGGTTTTGCCTTTCCAGGAAGAAATGAGGCCCGGGCAAAAGCAGCTGGCCGAGGCAGAGCCTTGACCTGGCACCCCAGTCGGCCTTTGGCCACCAGGTCCAGACCACCGCTTCCAAAGAAGGGAAGCGGCCGGCCAGCTGATTGCAAGTGGGGGATGGGAGGGAGACAACAGCTGAAGCCAAGTCCAGCAGGGGCGTTGGCGTTCCTTCTTCAGCTGGGACTGGCCCTGGCCTGCGCGGGCGGGCGGGGCCTTCACTGAGGACCCCCGAGGCCCGCCCTAGGCCCTGGCGGTGGCGGGTGGCGCATGCGCCCCTTGGCCTCAGGGGTTGAACCCAAGCCCACAGGGCACTCAAAGCAGCCGGAGAAAGAAGGGGCCAGGGGAGAGGAAGGCAGGTAGGCGAGGCGGGCAGGGCTCGCCCACCTCTTCTCCTCAGGTCCCCGAGAGAGAAAGAGAGAGAGAGAGAGAGAGAGAGTGAGAGACAGACAGACAGACAGGCAGGGAAAGAGTGAGAGATCCCTGACCTCTGAGTATCTGCAGCCACCACTGCTGCCAACTCACAGGCCATCCCACTTCCCCCCCTCCATCCCCATCCCCAGGCGCGGCCCCCCGGGGCCAGCCACACCACGGAGAGGCCCCTTCATGGTCACCTCCGTGCTGTCCCTTCCGGGCCTGACCCCACTGCAGGGGAACCGGTTCAGACAATCCAATCGTCTACATGTCCCTCTCCATGACAATTGTCTTCTCCAGTCTCACATGCCCAAACCGCACCCCCAACATCCTCCTTTGTCTGCAGCTGGAGATAGGAGGAGAATCTCTGCCATTGTGTTGAGAGACTCAGTTTCGCGGGTTTCTCCCCTGTACACGTGTTCTGAAGCTGGGTATTATTTTCTCCAGCGAACCTGTCTTGTGAAGGATTTGGCCAGCCATAAGAAGCTTCAGGGAAGAGGCGGAGGGGCTTCTCTCTCCGCCCCCGACAGCCCTGAGCTGGGTCAGTGCCTCAGACCTGGCCAGGGGCAGCCCATCCCCCGGCGCCCTCTCCCGGGGCATCCCAGGAAAGCTTCACAGCCAGCCCCACCCCACTCGCCACTGCCAGGACCATCGGCCTCCCTCGGGAGGACGGGGCAGGACAGGGAACCGGGTGTGGGAGGCCGCCAGATCTCAGCTCTGGCACACAGGCTGCCAGGCTGCCTGGTCCTCTGAGGGGGCCCAGCACACGCCCCAGGAAACTTGGCGGCAGGCCCCGGGGCTCTCTCCTCTGGAACTCGTCCACTTGAAAGGGGCCTGGCCCAGGTGGCTGGTTCGACCGGTTGGAAAGAAATCTTTTTCTTCTCTGAGAGACTGTTGCTTGTCATCTCCTGGACATGAGATGACAGACAATTGTTCCCATTTCCCTTTCTACTTGAAACCTGATGGATACATTGCCCACTGCCTTTAGAGACTGCAGGTCTTTCTGAAACTCTTTTCAGTGCGCTGGCTCACTTCAGCATCATTTCATTGTTCCATCCGAAATTCCTTTCAGTTGGATCTATTTTCCTTTCTAATCCTTTTGTATACCTAGATATTTAAAAGCTGCTCAAATCTGTAGTGGAGAAAAGTTGGGTTACAACTCTTTCAGACAGCATGTAAACCCACATTTTAGGGTTTCTACACAAAACGTCTCTGCCATGTTTCTAGCAGCTCTCCTTCCATATATTTTCCTCCAGGACTTCCTGTGACAAAATTGCCTTTCTAAAAGCCAGTCCTCCGTTCACTCTCTTGGCCAGTCACGTTTCCATAGAAAGAAAAAGGACTGGATTTTCCAAAGATGCAACAAGAATGATCAAGTCCCGATTCACACCTAGATATCCTGCTCCTGTTCTCCATGAATTGCAAAATTGAAGTTAATTATCTCGTTCATTTTGTCTAAATCTATTGGGTCACTTTGGCACTGAGCCCCTAAGCTGGTCCACAGCCTGCTTCAGCAGACACCAAACTCTCTCTCAAGTGCCTGCATTCGTGTGCTGAGTAGGTATTGTATTTATTTAGATCGTATTCAACAAAAGATCTTCACGGATTCACTCAAGTACTTAAGCATCTACTATGTGCCCAAAGGTCTTGAAATGTTGGGGGTCTGCAAGGAAGACAGATATGCCTAAACAGATAAATTACACTACTGAAATCATTTGAATGAAAGAGATGTGAATAAACTGCCGTGGGACTCCAGGCAAAGAACCCCCATGGGTTGACCTACAACTAAGAGATACAGCTCTGTCCTGGGGCTCTGAGGAGAAAAACAGCCACCATGGGGGGTGGACAGGCTCTGTACCATCTAAGGAAAGGAAAAGGAAGGGAGAGAAGATAAAGAGAAAACAAGAGAAACGGAAAGGTTTTCTTCTTCTGAGTGTTTCTGCCACCCACTTTTGGAGCACACTGCTTGCTGATGTCCTTTCCGGCCAGTCTTATCCTTCAGCCGGCTTCAGGAGACTTCACCAATTCGATTGTAAGGAGCTGGGCTCCTCCGTGCAGGCAATGCCAACTCCGGAGGGAGCCAGGAGGGGAGCCAAAGATTCACAGGACTCTGCAGCCCTTCTGCAGCTCACTGGTGTGGAGGGGCACCGAGGCTTCACCTTGGCCTCTGTCTCCAAGTTCACATAAAGGAGGGTCGGTTCCTTCCTCGCTAGATGAGCGTGGAGAGAAACCTCCTTCACAGAAGGGATTATGGAATAATTAAAGTCAGAGCCTTGAACAAGGCAAAGGGTTAGCACCATGAATCTGAAGTGACTGGACATGTGAATTAGTAACCAGTAGGACGAGGAGCTGAAGACAAAAAAAGAAAAAAGGCAAGAAACCAGTTCTCGATTTTCTAAGATGGAAATGCAAGTCTTTCTTCTTCCAAAAGAAAAAAGTCATTGAACCCTTTCCTTGAAAATAAAACTGAAAGGGGCCACATGTTGCAAAGAAGGGTTTTAACCGTGATGTCACTACACAATCATGTGTAGCCATCAGTTGTTAAGTGCACTGCAAATAGTTCACACCTTAACAATTATGTTACCAAAGTTCGCAGTTGAGAAATATAGACACACACACATATACATATATATACATGTAAGAAAAGAGTAGAGTGTGTGCCAATTGCTCACTGTACTATTGACAATATCACTCTTACAACTGAAAGCATGACTAGGAGAGAGAAGGTGGTGTGACCCTAGATTGCTAGAGTCACAGCAAGAAAAGTTAAGAAAGTGCCATCAGGTCATTTGGACAAAAGAATGCTATATGGCTGTTGGGTTTATAAGAGATCCATTGGAGAAAAACAAGTCACTACATTAAATTATTTTCTACTTACCTGCATCACCCTCTCCAAGAACACATATTCTAAAATGAGACAAGTTATTACATTAAAAATGACCGGCTCTGGCATTTGGAAAACTACACCAAATAATGAAGTAAAAACTGGGTTACAAACATCCTGGTATCAACTCCAACTACCGTCTTTTACCAAACTAAAACTCTAATGATCACTAATTCACTTGCAATCTAGTGCTCCTCCCATATACAAAATCAACAACTTCCAATGTGTCATAACTTTTTTAAAATTTCCCTAACATTTTAGAGGATAATGTAAATATGTCTCCTGGAAAAGTTGAGAAAGATGGAGACACTAGGAAAGGAAAAGACGAAAATACTCCCCTAATCAATGATGTAAAACACAAGGCATGAACAACTGTTAAAAGAATTCTCTATGACATTGATCAAGTCTACTATCTCTACGCCTGGCTCTTTCCTATCAGTCATTTGATACATAAACAAATAGAATAGTGTATTTCATGGGATCAATTCTTTTAGTGGCGTGCTTTCCCTTTGACCACTACATATGCTTTTATGTGTTTGCTTTATTTTCAGGCGGCGTCACATCAGAACACCCTCATCTCGGCAGATCTTTGCCTTAAGGAACCCTACCTCGGCCCTTGATCAACTGTACTCTGTGTTATGGTCAACTCAGAGCCCTACATGGATCAGTGTTTCCTACCGCCTCTCTCCCGTGCGTTGCTCATGTCAGGGAGTATAGTCCACCGAGTGAACAGTAAGCAGTCTTCCCAAAGCATCAGATATGAAAAGGAGGAGACGCGGGGTTGGGTGTGGGACCCCATTCCGTGCCTCAGTGCAGACAAGCTAGAGGTCAATGCATCCCTCCAGAGACTGGGAGAAAAACAGGAGGTTATGAGCACGAGGTTCCCTCTGCAGGCCTTGAAGCAGGGACCTGGAATCAAACTGCTGACACCGTGGATCGTGGTTGGTTTGACAGGGAACTCACGAGGAAGATAAGGACGTGAAATAATGAAAATCATAAGAACAGCAGCGAACACTTCTACTGAGCCAAGGACTGCACCCTGAATGTAAACTCTGTGCTGGAACATATCTTAACTCACATGACCCTGAAAGCATCCCGACGTAGTCAATGTTGTTCTTTGCACCATTTGCTAGATGAAGAGACTGGGTACAGTGGCTAGAAAACTCAGCCAGGTTACAAAGCGGATAAATGGCCGAGCCCAAGCTCAGTGCTCCTCTGTGATGCTCTTGGACTACAACTCCAAGTGAAGTCTCTAACGACTATCTCCGCTCGCACTGCCAACACCATCGTCCTCCGTGGAGTGGATGGAGGCAGGCGTGGGCAGGGCAGGGAGCCGGGTGTGGCAGGCCGCCAGATCTAAGGTCTGGCACACAGGTTGCCAGGTGGCTCCCTCCTCTGAGGGGGCCCAGCACACGCCCCAGGGGACTTGGCGGCAGGCCCCAGGGCCCTTTCCCCCGGATCTTGTCCACTTGAAAGGGGCCTGGCCCAGGTGGCCGGTTGGGCTGGTTGGCCAGCCTCCTTTGGACAAAGCAGGCGAGCCCAGCCAGCCTTCCAGTCGCCCCCGGCGTGGCACCAGCGCCCTCAGGCCGAGGGCCTCACGCGTGCCCTCCAACGCGGATTTCTCCTCAGAGCCGTGGCCTGGGCACTAGGAAGGCCAGGCCCTCCCGACTCCAGAGATGATGCTGGGACCCGTCGCCGGAAGGGCCTGCCCGTGTGGCAGCGGCTCCCCAAGCCGGCGGCCTGCTGGGGCCTCACTCACTGCTTGGCCATAAGCCTGTCTCGGCCCTTCGGATTCCACAGAGCCTTTCCTCCACCTGGCTGGAGTCGACAAGTGCGGGCGTGGGGTGAGGCCGTGGTTTTGCCTTTCCAGGAAGAAATGAGGCCCGGGCAAAAGCAGCTGGCCGAGGCAGAGCCTTGACCTGGCACCCCAGTCGGCCTTTGGCCACCAGGTCCAGACCACCGCTTCCAAAGAAGGGAAGCGGCCGGCCAGCTGATTGCAAGTGGGGGATGGGAGGGAGACAACAGCTGAAGCCAAGTCCAGCAGGGCGTTGGCGTTCCTTCTTCAGCTGGGACTGGCCTGGCCTGGCGGGCGGGCGGGGCCTTCACTGAGGACCCCCGAGGCCCGCCCTAGGCCCTGGCGGTGGCGGGTGGCGCATGCGCCCTTGGCCTCAGGGGTTGAACCCAAGCCCACAGGGCACTCAAAGCAGCCGGAGAAAGAAGGGGCCAGGGGAGAGGAAGGCAGGTAGGCGAGGCGGGCAGGGCTCGCCCACCTCTTCTCCTCAGGTCCCCGAGAGAGAAAGAGAGAGAGAGAGAGAGAGAGAGTGAGAGACAGACAGACAGACAGGCAGGGAAAGAGTGAGAGATCCCTGACCTCTGAGTATCTGCATCCACCACTGCTGCCAACTCACAGGCCATCCCACTTCCCCCCCTCCATCCCCATCCCCAGGCGCGGCCCCCCGGGGCCAGCCACACCACGGAGAGGCCCCTTCATGGTCACCTCCGTGCTGTCCCTTCCGGGCCTGACCCCACTGCAGGGGAACCGGTTCAGACAATCCAATCGTCTACATGTCCCTCTCCATGACAATTGTCTTCTCCAGTCTCACATGCCCAAACCGCACCCCCAACATCCTCCTTTGTCTGCAGCTGGAGATAGGAGGAGAATCTCTGCCATTGTGTTGAGAGACTCAGTTTCGCGGGTTTCTCCCCTGTACACGTGTTCTGAAGCTGGGTATTATTTTCTCCAGCGAACCTGTCTTGTGAAGGATTTGGCCAGCCATAAGAAGCTTCAGGGAAGAGGCGGAGGGGCTTCTCTCTCCGCCCCCGACAGCCCTGAGCTGGGTCAGTGCCTCAGACCTGGCCAGGGGCAGCCCATCCCCCGGCGCCCTCTCCCGGGGCATCCCAGGAAAGCTTCACAGCCAGCCCCACCCCACTCGCCACTGCCAGGACCATCGGCCTCCCTCGGGAGGACGGGGCAGGACAGGGAACCGGGTGTGGGAGGCCGCCAGATCTCAGCTCTGGCACACAGGCTGCCAGGCTGCCTGGTCCTCTGAGGGGGCCCAGCACACGCCCCAGGAAACTTGGCGGCAGGCCCCGGGGCTCTCTCCTCTGGAACTCGTCCACTTGAAAGGGGCCTGGCCCAGGTGGCTGGTTCGACCGGTTGGAAAGAAATCTTTTTCTTCTCTGAGAGACTGTTGCTTGTCATCTCCTGGACATGAGATGACAGACAATTGTTCCCATTTCCCTTTCTACTTGAAACCTGATGGATACATTGCCCACTGCCTTTAGAGACTGCAGGTCTTTCTGAAACTCTTTTCAGTGCGCTGGCTCACTTCAGCATCATTTCATTGTTCCATCCGAAATTCCTTTCAGTTGGATCTATTTTCCTTTCTAATCCTTTTGTATACCTAGATATTTAAAAGCTGCTCAAATCTGTAGTGGAGAAAAGTTGGGTTACAACTCTTTCAGACAGCATGTAAACCCACATTTTAGGGTTTCTACACAAAACGTCTCTGCCATGTTTCTAGCAGCTCTCCTTCCATATATTTTCCTCCAGGACTTCCTGTGACAAAATTGCCTTTCTAAAAGCCAGTCCTCCGTTCACTCTCTTGGCCAGTCACGTTTCCATAGAAAGAAAAAGGACTGGATTTTCCAAAGATGTAACAAGAATGATCAAGTCCCGATTCACACCTAGATATCCTGCTCCTGTTCTCCATGAATTGCAAAATTGAAGTTAATTATCTCGTTCATTTTGTCTAAATCTATTGGGTCACTTTGGCACTGAGCCCCTAAGCTGGTCCACAGCCTGCTTCAGCAGACACCAAACTCTCTCTCAAGTGCCTGCATTCGTGTGCTGAGTAGGTATTGTATTTATTTAGATCGTATTCAACAAAAGATCTTCACGGATTCACTCAAGTACTTAAGCATCTACTATGTGCCCAAAGGTCTTGAAATGTTGGGGGTCTGCAAGGAAGACAGATATGCCTAAACAGATAAATTACACTACTGAAATCATTTGAATGAAAGAGATGTGAATAAACTGCCGTGGGACTCCAGGCAAAGAACCCCCATGGGTTGACCTACAACTAAGAGATACAGCTCTGTCCTGGGGCTCTGAGGAGAAAAACAGCCACCATGGGGGGTGGACAGGCTCTGTACCATCTAAGGAAAGGAAAAGGAAGGGAGAGAAGATAAAGAGAAAACAAGAGAAGCGGAAAGGTTTTCTTCTTCTGAGTGTTTCTGCCACCCACTTTTGGAGCACACTGCTTGCTGATGTCCTTTCCGGCCAGTCTTATCCTTCAGCCGGCTTCAGGAGACTTCACCAATTCGATTGTAAGGAGCTGGGCTCCTCCGTGCAGGCAATGCCAACTCCGGAGGGAGCCAGGAGGGGAGCCAAAGATTCACAGGACTCTGCAGCCCTTCTGCAGCTCACTGGTGTGGAGGGGCACCGAGGCTTCACCTTGGCCTCTGTCTCCAAGTTCACATAAAGGAGGGTCGGTTCCTTCCTCGCTAGATGAGCGTGGAGAGAAACCTCCTTCACAGAAGGGATTATGGAATAATTAAAGTCAGAGCCTTGAACAAGGCAAAGGGTTAGCACCATGAATCTGAAGTGACTGGACATGTGAATTAGTAACCAGTAGGACGAGGAGCTGAAGACAAAAAAAGAAAAAAGGCAAGAAACCAGTTCTCGATTTTCTAAGATGGAAATGCAAGTCTTTCTTCTTCCAAAAGAAAAAAGTCATTGAACCCTTTCCTTGAAAATAAAACTGAAAGGGGCCACATGTTGCAAAGAAGGGTTTTAACCGTGATGTCACTACACAATCATGTGTAGCCATCAGTTGTTAAGTGCACTGCAAATAGTTCACACCTTAACAATTATGTTACCAAAGTTCGCAGTTGAGAAATATAGACACACACACATATACATATATATACATGTAAGAAAAGAGTAGAGTGTGTGCCAATTGCTCACTGTACTATTGACAATATCACTCTTACAACTGAAAGCATGACTAGGAGAGAGAAGGTGGTGTGACCCTAGATTGCTAGAGTCACAGCAAGAAAAGTTAAGAAAGTGCCATCAGGTCATTTGGACAAAAGAATGCTATATGGCTGTTGGGTTTATAAGAGATCCATTGGAGAAAAACAAGTCACTACATTAAATTATTTTCTACTTACCTGCATCACCCTCTCCAAGAACACATATTCTAAAATGAGACAAGTTATTACATTAAAAATGACCGGCTCTGGCATTTGGAAAACTACACCAAATAATGAAGTAAAAACTGGGTTACAAACATCCTGGTATCAACTCCAACTACCGTCTTTTACCAAACTAAAACTCTAATGATCACTAATTCACTTGCAATCTAGTGCTCCTCCCATATACAAAATCAACAACTTCCAATGTGTCATAACTTTTTTAAAATTTCCCTAACATTTTAGAGGATAATGTAAATATGTCTCCTGGAAAAGTTGAGAAAGATGGAGACACTAGGAAAGGAAAAGACGAAAATACTCCCCTAATCAATGATGTAAAACACAAGGCATGAACAACTGTTAAAAGAATTCTCTATGACATTGATCAAGTCTACTATCTCTACGCCTGGCTCTTTCCTATCAGTCATTTGATACATAAACAAATAGAATAGTGTATTTCATGGGATCAATTCTTTTAGTGGCGTGCTTTCCCTTTGACCACTACATATGCTTTTATGTGTTTGCTTTATTTTCAGGCGGCGTCACATCAGAACACCCTCATCTCGGCAGATCTTTGCCTTAAGGAACCCTACCTCGGCCCTTGATCAACTGTACTCTGTGTTATGGTCAACTCAGAGCCCTACATGGATCAGTGTTTCCTACCGCCTCTCTCCCGTGCGTTGCTCATGTCAGGGAGTATAGTCCACCGAGTGAACAGTAAGCAGTCTTCCCAAAGCATCAGATATGAAAAGGAGGAGACGCGGGGTTGGGTGTGGGACCCCATTCCGTGCCTCAGTGCAGACAAGCTAGAGGTCAATGCATCCCTCCAGAGACTGGGAGAAAAACAGGAGGTTATGAGCACGAGGTTCCCTCTGCAGGCCTTGAAGCAGGGACCTGGAATCAAACTGCTGACACCGTGGATCGTGGTTGGTTTGACAGGGAACTCACGAGGAAGATAAGGACGTGAAATAATGAAAATCATAAGAACAGCAGCGAACACTTCTACTGAGCCAAGGACTGCACCCTGAATGTAAACTCTGTGCTGGAACATATCTTAACTCACATGACCCTGAAAGCATCCCGACGTAGTCAATGTTGTTCTTTGCACCATTTGCTAGATGAAGAGACTGGGTACAGTGGCTAGAAAACTCAGCCAGGTTACAAAGCGGATAAATGGCCGAGCCCAAGCTCAGTGCTCCTCTGTGATGCTCTTGGACTACAACTCCAAGTGAAGTCTCTAACGACTATCTCTGCTCGCACTGCCAACACCATCGTCCTCCGTGGAGTGGATGGAGGCAGGCGTGGGCAGGGCAGGGAGCCGGGTGTGGCAGGCCGCCAGATCTAAGGTCTGGCACACAGGTTGCCAGGTGGCTCCCTCCTCTGAGGGGGCCCAGCACACGCCCCAGGGGACTTGGCGGCAGGCCCCAGGGCCCTTTCCCCCGGATCTTGTCCACTTGAAAGGGGCCTGGCCCAGGTGGCCGGTTGGGCTGGTTGGCCAGCCTCCTTTGGACAAAGCAGGCGAGCCCAGCCAGCCTTCCAGTCGCCCCCGGCGTGGCACCAGCGCCCTCAGGCCGAGGGCCTCACGCGTGCCCTCCAACGCGGATTTCTCCTCAGAGCCGTGGCCTGGGCACTAGGAAGGCCAGGCCCTCCCGACTCCAGAGATGATGCTGGGACCCGTCGCCGGAAGGGCCTGCCCGTGTGGCAGCGGCTCCCCAAGCCGGCGGCCTGCTGGGGCCTCACTCACTGCTTGGCCATAAGCCTGTCTCGGCCCTTCGGATTCCACAGAGCCTTTCCTCCACCTGGCTGGAGTCGACAAGTGCGGGCGTGGGGTGAGGCCGTGGTTTTGCCTTTCCAGGAAGAAATGAGGCCCGGGCAAAAGCAGCTGGCCGAGGCAGAGCCTTGACCTGGCACCCCAGTCGGCCTTTGGCCACCAGGTCCAGACCACCGCTTCCAAAGAAGGGAAGCGGCCGGCCAGCTGATTGCAAGTGGGGGATGGGAGGGAGACAACAGCTGAAGCCAAGTCCAGCAGGGCGTTGGCGTTCCTTCTTCAGCTGGGACTGGCCTGGCCTGGCGGGCGGGCGGGGCCTTCACTGAGGACCCCCGAGGCCCGCCCTAGGCCCTGGCGGTGGCGGGTGGCGCATGCGCCCTTGGCCTCAGGGGTTGAACCCAAGCCCACAGGGCACTCAAAGCAGCCGGAGAAAGAAGGGGCCAGGGGAGAGGAAGGCAGGTAGGCGAGGCGGGCAGGGCTCGCCCACCTCTTCTCCTCAGGTCCCCGAGAGAGAAAGAGAGAGAGAGAGAGAGAGAGAGAGTGAGAGACAGACAGACAGACAGGCAGGGAAAGAGTGAGAGATCCCTGACCTCTGAGTATCTGCATCCACCACTGCTGCCAACTCACAGGCCATCCCACTTCCCCCCCTCCATCCCCATCCCCAGGCGCGGCCCCCCGGGGCCAGCCACACCACGGAGAGGCCCCTTCATGGTCACCTCCGTGCTGTCCCTTCCGGGCCTGACCCCACTGCAGGGGAACCGGTTCAGACAATCCAATCGTCTAAATGTCCCTCTCCATGACAATTGTCTTCTCCAGTCTCACATGCCCAAACCGCACCCCCAACATCCTCCTTTGTCTGCAGCTGGAGATAGGAGGAGAATCTCTGCCATTGTGTTGAGAGACTCAGTTTCGCGGGTTTCTCCCCTGTACACGTGTTCTGAAGCTGGGTATTATTTTCTCCAGCGAACCTGTCTTGTGAAGGATTTGGCCAGCCATAAGAAGCTTCAGGGAAGAGGCGGAGGGGCTTCTCTCTCCGCCCCCGACAGCCCTGAGCTGGGTCAGTGCCTCAGACCTGGCCAGGGGCAGCCCATCCCCCGGCGCCCTCTCCCGGGGCATCCCAGGAAAGCTTCACAGCCAGCCCCACCCCACTCGCCACTGCCAGGACCATCGGCCTCCCTCGGGAGGACGGGGCAGGACAGGGAACCGGGTGTGGGAGGCCGCCAGATCTCAGCTCTGGCACACAGGCTGCCAGGCTGCCTGGTCCTCTGAGGGGGCCCAGCACACGCCCCAGGAAACTTGGCGGCAGGCCCCGGGGCTCTCTCCTCTGGAACTCGTCCACTTGAAAGGGGCCTGGCCCAGGTGGCTGGTTCGACCGGTTGGAAAGAAATCTTTTTCTTCTCTGAGAGACTGTTGCTTGTCATCTCCTGGACATGAGATGACAGACAATTGTTCCCATTTCCCTTTCTACTTGAAACCTGATGGATACATTGCCCACTGCCTTTAGAGACTGCAGGTCTTTCTGAAACTCTTTTCAGTGCGCTGGCTCACTTCAGCATCATTTCATTGTTCCATCCGAAATTCCTTTCAGTTGGATCTATTTTCCTTTCTAATCCTTTTGTATACCTAGATATTTAAAAGCTGCTCAAATCTGTAGTGGAGAAAAGTTGGGTTACAACTCTTTCAGACAGCATGTAAACCCACATTTTAGGGTTTCTACACAAAACGTCTCTGCCATGTTTCTAGCAGCTCTCCTTCCATATATTTTCCTCCAGGACTTCCTGTGACAAAATTGCCTTTCTAAAAGCCAGTCCTCCGTTCACTCTCTTGGCCAGTCACGTTTCCATAGAAAGAAAAAGGACTGGATTTTCCAAAGATGCAACAAGAATGATCAAGTCCCGATTCACACCTAGATATCCTGCTCCTGTTCTCCATGAATTGCAAAATTGAAGTTAATTATCTCGTTCATTTTGTCTAAATCTATTGGGTCACTTTGGCACTGAGCCCCTAAGCTGGTCCACAGCCTGCTTCAGCAGACACCAAACTCTCTCTCAAGTGCCTGCATTCGTGTGCTGAGTAGGTATTGTATTTATTTAGATCGTATTCAACAAAAGATCTTCACGGATTCACTCAAGTACTTAAGCATCTACTATGTGCCCAAAGGTCTTGAAATGTTGGGGGTCTGCAAGGAAGACAGATATGCCTAAACAGATAAATTACACTACTGAAATCATTTGAATGAAAGAGATGTGAATAAACTGCCGTGGGACTCCAGGCAAAGAACCCCCATGGGTTGACCTACAACTAAGAGATACAGCTCTGTCCTGGGGCTCTGAGGAGAAAAACAGCCACCATGGGGGGTGGACAGGCTCTGTACCATCTAAGGAAAGGAAAAGGAAGGGAGAGAAGATAAAGAGAAAACAAGAGAAGCGGAAAGGTTTTCTTCTTCTGAGTGTTTCTGCCACCCACTTTTGGAGCACACTGCTTGCTGATGTCCTTTCCGGCCAGTCTTATCCTTCAGCCGGCTTCAGGAGACTTCACCAATTCGATTGTAAGGAGCTGGGCTCCTCCGTGCAGGCAATGCCAACTCCGGAGGGAGCCAGGAGGGGAGCCAAAGATTCACAGGACTCTGCAGCCCTTCTGCAGCTCACTGGTGTGGAGGGGCACCGAGGCTTCACCTTGGCCTCTGTCTCCAAGTTCACATAAAGGAGGGTCGGTTCCTTCCTCGCTAGATGAGCGTGGAGAGAAACCTCCTTCACAGAAGGGATTATGGAATAATTAAAGTCAGAGCCTTGAACAAGGCAAAGGGTTAGCACCATGAATCTGAAGTGACTGGACATGTGAATTAGTAACCAGTAGGACGAGGAGCTGAAGACAAAAAAAGAAAAAAGGCAAGAAACCAGTTCTCGATTTTCTAAGATGGAAATGCAAGTCTTTCTTCTTCCAAAAGAAAAAAGTCATTGAACCCTTTCCTTGAAAATAAAACTGAAAGGGGCCACATGTTGCAAAGAAGGGTTTTAACCGTGATGTCACTACACAATCATGTGTAGCCATCAGTTGTTAAGTGCACTGCAAATAGTTCACACCTTAACAATTATGTTACCAAAGTTCGCAGTTGAGAAATATAGACACACACACATATACATATATATACATGTAAGAAAAGAGTAGAGTGTGTGCCAATTGCTCACTGTACTATTGACAATATCACTCTTACAACTGAAAGCATGACTAGGAGAGAGAAGGTGGTGTGACCCTAGATTGCTAGAGTCACAGCAAGAAAAGTTAAGAAAGTGCCATCAGGTCATTTGGACAAAAGAATGCTATATGGCTGTTGGGTTTATAAGAGATCCATTGGAGAAAAACAAGTCACTACATTAAATTATTTTCTACTTACCTGCATCACCCTCTCCAAGAACACATATTCTAAAATGAGACAAGTTATTACATTAAAAATGACCGGCTCTGGCATTTGGAAAACTACACCAAATAATGAAGTAAAAACTGGGTTACAAACATCCTGGTATCAACTCCAACTACCGTCTTTTACCAAACTAAAACTCTAATGATCACTAATTCACTTGCAATCTAGTGCTCCTCCCATATACAAAATCAACAACTTCCAATGTGTCATAACTTTTTTAAAATTTCCCTAACATTTTAGAGGATAATGTAAATATGTCTCCTGGAAAAGTTGAGAAAGATGGAGACACTAGGAAAGGAAAAGACGAAAATACTCCCCTAATCAATGATGTAAAACACAAGGCATGAACAACTGTTAAAAGAATTCTCTATGACATTGATCAAGTCTACTATCTCTACGCCTGGCTCTTTCCTATCAGTCATTTGATACATAAACAAATAGAATAGTGTATTTCATGGGATCAATTCTTTTAGTGGCGTGCTTTCCCTTTGACCACTACATATGCTTTTATGTGTTTGCTTTATTTTCAGGCGGCGTCACATCAGAACACCCTCATCTCGGCAGATCTTTGCCTTAAGGAACCCTACCTCGGCCCTTGATCAACTGTACTCTGTGTTATGGTCAACTCAGAGCCCTACATGGATCAGTGTTTCCTACCGCCTCTCTCCCGTGCGTTGCTCATGTCAGGGAGTATAGTCCACCGAGTGAACAGTAAGCAGTCTTCCCAAAGCATCAGATATGAAAAGGAGGAGACGCGGGGTTGGGTGTGGGACCCCATTCCGTGCCTCAGTGCAGACAAGCTAGAGGTCAATGCATCCCTCCAGAGACTGGGAGAAAAAACAGGAGGTTATGAGCACGAGGTTCCCTCTGCAGGCCTTGAAGCAGGGACCTGGAATCAAACTGCTGACACCGTGGATCGTGGTTGGTTTGACAGGGAACTCACGAGGAAGATAAGGACGTGAAATAATGAAAATCATAAGAACAGCAGCGAACACTTCTACTGAGCCAAGGACTGCACCCTGAACTGTAAACTCTGTGCTGGAACATATCTTAACTCACATGACCCTGAAAGCATCCCGACGTAGTCAATGTTGTTCTTTGCACCATTTGCTAGATGAAGAGACTGGGTACAGTGGCTAGAAAACTCAGCCAGGTTACAAAGCGGATAAATGGCCGAGCCCAAGCTCAGTGCTCCTCTGTGATGCTCTTGGACTACAACTCCAAGTGAAGTCTCTAACGACTATCTCCGCTCGCACTGCCAACACCATCGTCCTCCGTGGAGTGGATGGAGGCAGGCGTGGGCAGGGCAGGGAGCCGGGTGTGGCAGGCCGCCAGATCTAAGCGTCTGGCACACAGGTTGCCAGGTGGCTCCCTCCTCTGAGGGGGCCCAGCACACGCCCCAGGGGACTTGGCGGCAGGCCCCAGGGCCCTTTCCCCCCGGATCTTGTCCACTTGAAAGGGGCCTGGCCCAGGTGGCCGGTTGGGCTGGTTGGCCAGCCTCCTTTGGACAAAGCAGGCGAGCCCAGCCAGCCTTCCAGTCGCCCCCGGCGTGGCACCAGCGCCCTCAGGCCGAGGGCCTCACGCGTGCCCTCCAACGCGGATTTCTCCTCAGAGCCGTGGCCTGGGCACTAGGAAGGCCAGGCCCTCCCGACTCCAGAGATGATGCTGGGACCCGTCGCCGGAAGGGCCTGCCCGTGTGGCAGCGGCTCCCCAAGCCGGCGGCCTGCTGGGCCTCACTCACTGCTTGGCCATAAGCCTGTCTCGGCCCTTCGGATTCCACAGAGCCTTTCCTCCACCTGGCTGGAGTCGACAAGTGCGGGCGTGGGGTGAGGCCGAGGTTTTGCCTTTCCAGGAAGAAATGAGGCCCGGGCAAAAGCAGCTGGCCGAGGCAGAGCCTTGACCTGGCACCCCAGTCGGCCTTTGGCCACCAGGTCCAGACCACCGCTTCCAAAGAAGGGGAAGCGGCCGGCCAGCTGATTGCAAGTGGGGGATGGGAGGGAGACAACAGCTGAAGCCAAGTCCAGCAGGGCGTTGGCGTTCCTTCTTCAGCTGGGACTGGCCTGGCCTGGCGGGCGGGCGGGGCCTTCACTGAGGACCCCCGAGGCCCGCCCTAGGCCCTGGCGGTGGCGGGTGGCGCATGCGCCCTTGGCCCTCAGGGGTTGAACCCAAGCCCACAGGGCACTCAAAGCAGCCGGAGAAAGAAGGGGCCAGGGGAGAGGAAGGCAGGTAGGCGAGGCGGGCAGGGCTCGCCCACCTCTTCTCCTCAGGTCCCCGAGAGAGAAGAGAGAGAGAGAGAGAGAGAGAGACGTGAGAGACAGACAGACAGACAGGCAGGGAAAGAGTGAGCAGATCCCTGACCTCTGAGTATCTGCAGCCACCACTGCTGCCAACTCACAGGCCATCCCACTTCCCCCCCTCCATCCCATCCCCAGGCGCGGCCCCCCGGGGCCAGCCACACCACGGAGAGGCCCCTTCATGGTCACCTCCGTGCTGTCCCCTTCCGGCCTGACCCCACTGCAGGGGAACCGGTTCAGACAATCCAATCGTCTACATGTCCCTCTCCATGACAATTGTCTTCTCCAGTCTCACATGCCCAACACCGCACCCCCAACATCCTCCTTTGTCTGCAGCTGGAGATAGGAGGAGAATCTCTGCCATTGTGTTGAGAGACTCAGTTTCGCGGGTTTCTCCCCTGTACACGTGTTCTGAAGCTGGGTATTATTTTCTCCAGCGAACCTGTCCTTGTGAAGGATTTGGCCAGCCATAAGAAGCTTCAGGGAAGAGGCGGAGGGGCTTCTCTCTCCGCCCCCGACAGCCCTGAGCTGGGTCAGTGCCTCAGACCTGGCCAGGGGCAGCCCATCCCCCGGCGCCCTCTCCCGGGGCATCCCAGGAAAGCTTCACAGCCAGCCCCACCCCACTCGCCACTGCCAGGACCATCGGCCTCCCTCGGGAGGACGGGGCAGGACAGGGAACCGGGTGTGGGAGGCCGCCAGATCTCAGCTCTGGCACACAGGCTGCCAGGCTGCCTGGTCCTCTGAGGGGGCCCAGCACACGCCCCCAGGAAACTTGGCGGCAGGCCCCGGGGCTCTCTCCTCTGGAACTCGTCCACTTGAAAGGGGCCTGGCCCAGGTGGCTGGTTCGACCCGGTTGGAAAGAAATCTTTTTTCTTCTCTGAGAGACTGTTGCTTGTCATCTCCTGGACATGAGATGACAGGACAATTGTTCCCATTTCCCTTTCTACTTGAAACCTGATGGATACATTGCCCACTGCCTTTAGAGACTGCAGGTCTTTCTGAAACTCTTTTCAGTGCGCTGGCTCACTTCAGCATCATTTCATTGTTCCATCCGAAATTCCTTTCAGTTGGATCTATTTCCTTTCTAATCCTTTTGTATACCTAGATATTTTAAAAGCTGCTCAAATCTGTAGTGGAGAAAAGTGCGGGTTACAACTCTTTCAGACAGCATGTAACCCACATTTAGGGTTTCTACACAAAACGTCTCTGCCATGTTCTAGCAGCTCTCCTTCCATATATTTTCCTCCAGGACTTCCTGTGACAAAATTGCCTTTCTAAAAGCCAGTCCTCCGTTCACTCTCTTGGCCAGTCACGTTTCCATAGAAAGAAAAAGGACTGGATTTTCCAAAGATGCAACAAGAATGATCAAGTCCCGATTCACACCTAGATATCCTGCTCCTGTTCTCCATGAATTGCAAAATTGAAGTTAATTATCTCGTTCATTTTGTCTAAATCTATTGGGTCACTTTGGCACTGAGCCCCTAAGCTGGTCCACAGCCTGCTTCAGCAGACACCAAACTCTCTCTCAAGTGCCTGCATTCGTGTGCTGAGTAGGTATTGTATTTATTTAGATCGTATTCAACAAAAGATCTTCACGGATTCACTCAAGTACTTAAGCATCTACTATGTGCCCAAAGGTCTTGAAATGTTGGGGGTCTGCAAGGAAGACAGATATGCCTAAACAGATAAATTACACTACTGAAATCATTTGAATGAAAGAGATGTGAATAAACTGCCGTGGGACTCCAGGCAAAGAACCCCCATGGGTTGACCTACAACTAAGAGATACAGCTCTGTCCTGGGGCTCTGAGGAGAAAAGGGGGGTGGACAGGCTCTGTACCATCTAAGGAAAGGAAAAGGAAGGGAGAGAAGATAAAGAGAAAACAAGAGAAACGGAAAGGTTTTCTTCTTCTGAGTGTTTCTGCCACCCACTTTTGGAGCACACTGCTTGCTGATGTCCTTTCCGGCCAGTCTTATCCTTCAGCCGGCTTCAGGAGACTTCACCAATTCGATTGTAAGGAGCTGGGCTCCTCCGTGCAGGCAATGCCAACTCCGGAGGGAGCCAGGAGGGGAGCCAAAGATTCACAGGACTCTGCAGCCCTTCTGCAGCTCACTGGTGTGGAGGGGCACCGAGGCTTCACCTTGGCCTCTGTCTCCAAGTTCACATAAAGGAGGGTCGGTTCCTTCCTCGCTAGATGAGCGTGGAGAGAAACCTCCTTCACAGAAGGGATTATGGAATAATTAAAGTCAGAGCCTTGAACAAGGCAAAGGGTTAGCACCATGAATCTGAAGTGACTGGACATGTGAATTAGTAACCAGTAGGACGAGGAGCTGAAGACAAAAAAAGAAAAAAGGCAAGAAACCAGTTCTCGATTTTCTAAGATGGAAATGCAAGTCTTTCTTCTTCCAAAAGAAAAAAGTCATTGAACCCTTTCCTTGAAAATAAAACTGAAAGGGGCCACATGTTGCAAAGAAGGGTTTTAACCGTGATGTCACTACACAATCATGTGTAGCCATCAGTTGTTAAGTGCACTGCAAATAGTTCACACCTTAACAATTATGTTACCAAAGTTCGCAGTTGAGAAATATAGACACACACACATATACATATATATACATGTAAGAAAAGAGTAGAGTGTGTGCCAATTGCTCACTGTACTATTGACAATATCACTCTTACAACTGAAAGCATGACTAGGAGAGAGAAGGTGGTGTGACCCTAGATTGCTAGAGTCACAGCAAGAAAAGTTAAGAAAGTGCCATCAGGTCATTTGGACAAAAGAATGCTATATGGCTGTTGGGTTTATAAGAGATCCATTGGAGAAAAACAAGTCACTACATTAAATTATTTTCTACTTACCTGCATCACCCTCTCCAAGAACACATATTCTAAAATGAGACAAGTTATTACATTAAAAATGACCGGCTCTGGCATTTGGAAAACTACACCAAATAATGAAGTAAAAACTGGGTTACAAACATCCTGGTATCAACTCCAACTACCGTCTTTTACCAAACTAAAACTCTAATGATCACTAATTCACTTGCAATCTAGTGCTCCTCCCATATACAAAATCAACAACTTCCAAAGTGTCATAACTTTTTTAAAATTTCCCTAACATTTTAGAGGATAATGTAAATATGTCTCCTGGAAAAGTTGAGAAAGATGGAGACACTAGGAAAGGAAAAGACGAAAATACTCCCCTAATCAATGATGTAAAACACAAGGCATGAACAACTGTTAAAAGAATTCTCTATGACATTGATCAAGTCTACTATCTCTACGCCTGGCTCTTTCCTATCAGTCATTTGATACATAAACAAATAGAATAGTGTATTTCATGGGATCAATTCTTTTAGTGGCGTGCTTTCCCTTTGACCACTACATATGCTTTTATGTGTTTGCTTTATTTTCAGGCGGCGTCACATCAGAACACCCTCATCTCGGCAGATCTTTGCCTTAAGGAACCCTACCTCGGCCCTTGATCAACTGTACTCTGTGTTATGGTCAACTCAGAGCCCTACATGGATCAGTGTTTCCTACCGCCTCTCTCCCGTGCGTTGCTCATGTCAGGGAGTATAGTCCACCGAGTGAACAGTAAGCAGTCTTCCCAAAGCATCAGATATGAAAAGGAGGAGACGCGGGGTTGGGTGTGGGACCCCATTCCGTGCCTCAGTGCAGACAAGCTAGAGGTCAATGCATCCCTCCAGAGACTGGGAGAAAAACAGGAGGTTATGAGCACGAGGTTCCCTCTGCAGGCCTTGAAGCAGGGACCTGGAATCAAACTGCTGACACCGTGGATCGTGGTTGGTTTGACAGGGAACTCACGAGGAAGATAAGGACGTGAAATAATGAAAATCATAAGAACAGCAGCGAACACTTCTACTGAGCCAAGGACTGCACCCTGAATGTAAACTCTGTGCTGGAACATATCTTAACTCACATGACCCTGAAAGCATCCCGACGTAGTCAATGTTGTTCTTTGCACCATTTGCTAGATGAAGAGACTGGGTACAGTGGCTAGAAAACTCAGCCAGGTTACAAAGCGGATAAATGGCCGAGCCCAAGCTCAGTGCTCCTCTGTGATGCTCTTGGACTACAACTCCAAGTGAAGTCTCTAACGACTATCTCCGCTCGCACTGCCAACACCATCGTCCTCCGTGGAGTGGATGGAGGCAGGCGTGGGCAGGGCAGGGAGCCGGGTGTGGCAGGCCGCCAGATCTAAGGTCTGGCACACAGGTTGCCAGGTGGCTCCCTCCTCTGAGGGGGCCCAGCACACGCCCCAGGGGACTTGGCGGCAGGCCCCAGGGCCCTTTCCCCCGGATCTTGTCCACTTGAAAGGGGCCTGGCCCAGGTGGCCGGTTGGGCTGGTTGGCCAGCCTCCTTTGGACAAAGCAGGCGAGCCCAGCCAGCCTTCCAGTCGCCCCCGGCGTGGCACCAGCGCCCTCAGGCCGAGGGCCTCACGCGTGCCCTCCAACGCGGATTTCTCCTCAGAGCCGTGGCCTGGGCACTAGGAAGGCCAGGCCCTCCCGACTCCAGAGATGATGCTGGGACCCGTCGCCGGAAGGGCCTGCCCGTGTGGCAGCGGCTCCCCAAGCCGGCGGCCTGCTGGGGCCTCACTCACTGCTTGGCCATAAGCCTGTCTCGGCCCTTCGGATTCCACAGAGCCTTTCCTCCACCTGGCTGGAGTCGACAAGTGCGGGCGTGGGGTGAGGCCGTGGTTTTGCCTTTCCAGGAAGAAATGAGGCCCGGGCAAAAGCAGCTGGCCGAGGCAGAGCCTTGACCTGGCACCCCAGTCGGCCTTTGGCCACCAGGTCCAGACCACCGCTTCCAAAGAAGGGAAGCGGCCGGCCAGCTGATTGCAAGTGGGGGATGGGAGGGAGACAACAGCTGAAGCCAAGTCCAGCAGGGCGTTGGCGTTCCTTCTTCAGCTGGGACTGGCCTGGCCTGGCGGGCGGGCGGGGCCTTCACTGAGGACCCCCGAGGCCCGCCCTAGGCCCTGGCGGTGGCGGGTGGCGCATGCGCCCTTGGCCTCAGGGGTTGAACCCAAGCCCACAGGGCACTCAAAGCAGCCGGAGAAAGAAGGGGCCAGGGGAGAGGAAGGCAGGTAGGCGAGGCGGGCAGGGCTCGCCCACCTCTTCTCCTCAGGTCCCCGAGAGAGAAAGAGAGAGAGAGAGAGAGAGAGAGTGAGAGACAGACAGACAGACAGGCAGGGAAAGAGTGAGAGATCCCTGACCTCTGAGTATCTGCAGCCACCACTGCTGCCAACTCACAGGCCATCCCACTTCCCCCCCTCCATCCCCATCCCCAGGCGCGGCCCCCCGGGGCCAGCCACACCACGGAGAGGCCCCTTCATGGTCACCTCCGTGCTGTCCCTTCCGGGCCTGACCCCACTGCAGGGGAACCGGTTCAGACAATCCAATCGTCTACATGTCCCTCTCCATGACAATTGTCTTCTCCAGTCTCACATGCCCAAACCGCACCCCCAACATCCTCCTTTGTCTGCAGCTGGAGATAGGAGGAGAATCTCTGCCATTGTGTTGAGAGACTCAGTTTCGCGGGTTTCTCCCCTGTACACGTGTTCTGAAGCTGGGTATTATTTTCTCCAGCGAACCTGTCTTGTGAAGGATTTGGCCAGCCATAAGAAGCTTCAGGGAAGAGGCGGAGGGGCTTCTCTCTCCGCCCCCGACAGCCCTGAGCTGGGTCAGTGCCTCAGACCTGGCCAGGGGCAGCCCATCCCCCGGCGCCCTCTCCCGGGGCATCCCAGGAAAGCTTCACAGCCAGCCCCACCCCACTCGCCACTGCCAGGACCATCGGCCTCCCTCGGGAGGACGGGGCAGGACAGGGAACCGGGTGTGGGAGGCCGCCAGATCTCAGCTCTGGCACACAGGCTGCCAGGCTGCCTGGTCCTCTGAGGGGGCCCAGCACACGCCCCAGGAAACTTGGCGGCAGGCCCCGGGGCTCTCTCCTCTGGAACTCGTCCACTTGAAAGGGGCCTGGCCCAGGTGGCTGGTTCGACCGGTTGGAAAGAAATCTTTTTCTTCTCTGAGAGACTGTTGCTTGTCATCTCCTGGACATGAGATGACAGACAATTGTTCCCATTTCCCTTTCTACTTGAAACCTGATGGATACATTGCCCACTGCCTTTAGAGACTGCAGGTCTTTCTGAAACTCTTTTCAGTGCGCTGGCTCACTTCAGCATCATTTCATTGTTCCATCCGAAATTCCTTTCAGTTGGATCTATTTTCCTTTCTAATCCTTTTGTATACCTAGATATTTAAAAGCTGCTCAAATCTGTAGTGGAGAAAAGTTGGGTTACAACTCTTTCAGACAGCATGTAAACCCACATTTTAGGGTTTCTACACAAAACGTCTCTGCCATGTTTCTAGCAGCTCTCCTTCCATATATTTTCCTCCAGGACTTCCTGTGACAAAATTGCCTTTCTAAAAGCCAGTCCTCCGTTCACTCTCTTGGCCAGTCACGTTTCCATAGAAAGAAAAAGGACTGGATTTTCCAAAGATGCAACAAGAATGATCAAGTCCCGATTCACACCTAGATATCCTGCTCCTGTTCTCCATGAATTGCAAAATTGAAGTTAATTATCTCGTTCATTTTGTCTAAATCTATTGGGTCACTTTGGCACTGAGCCCCTAAGCTGGTCCACAGCCTGCTTCAGCAGACACCAAACTCTCTCTCAAGTGCCTGCATTCGTGTGCTGAGTAGGTATTGTATTTATTTAGATCGTATTCAACAAAAGATCTTCACGGATTCACTCAAGTACTTAAGCATCTACTATGTGCCCAAAGGTCTTGAAATGTTGGGGGTCTGCAAGGAAGACAGATATGCCTAAACAGATAAATTACACTACTGAAATCATTTGAATGAAAGAGATGTGAATAAACTGCCGTGGGACTCCAGGCAAAGAACCCCCATGGGTTGACCTACAACTAAGAGATACAGCTCTGTCCTGGGGCTCTGAGGAGAAAAACAGCCACCATGGGGGGTGGACAGGCTCTGTACCATCTAAGGAAAGGAAAAGGAAGGGAGAGAAGATAAAGAGAAAACAAGAGAAACGGAAAGGTTTTCTTCTTCTGAGTGTTTCTGCCACCCACTTTTGGAGCACACTGCTTGCTGATGTCCTTTCCGGCCAGTCTTATCCTTCAGCCGGCTTCAGGAGACTTCACCAATTCGATTGTAAGGAGCTGGGCTCCTCCGTGCAGGCAATGCCAACTCCGGAGGGAGCCAGGAGGGGAGCCAAAGATTCACAGGACTCTGCAGCCCTTCTGCAGCTCACTGGTGTGGAGGGGCACCGAGGCTTCACCTTGGCCTCTGTCTCCAAGTTCACATAAAGGAGGGTCGGTTCCTTCCTCGCTAGATGAGCGTGGAGAGAAACCTCCTTCACAGAAGGGATTATGGAATAATTAAAGTCAGAGCCTTGAACAAGGCAAAGGGTTAGCACCATGAATCTGAAGTGACTGGACATGTGAATTAGTAACCAGTAGGACGAGGAGCTGAAGACAAAAAAAGAAAAAAGGCAAGAAACCAGTTCTCGATTTTCTAAGATGGAAATGCAAGTCTTTCTTCTTCCAAAAGAAAAAAGTCATTGAACCCTTTCCTTGAAAATAAAACTGAAAGGGGCCACATGTTGCAAAGAAGGGTTTTAACCGTGATGTCACTACACAATCATGTGTAGCCATCAGTTGTTAAGTGCACTGCAAATAGTTCACACCTTAACAATTATGTTACCAAAGTTCGCAGTTGAGAAATATAGACACACACACATATACATATATATACATGTAAGAAAAGAGTAGAGTGTGTGCCAATTGCTCACTGTACTATTGACAATATCACTCTTACAACTGAAAGCATGACTAGGAGAGAGAAGGTGGTGTGACCCTAGATTGCTAGAGTCACAGCAAGAAAAGTTAAGAAAGTGCCATCAGGTCATTTGGACAAAAGAATGCTATATGGCTGTTGGGTTTATAAGAGATCCATTGGAGAAAAACAAGTCACTACATTAAATTATTTTCTACTTACCTGCATCACCCTCTCCAAGAACACATATTCTAAAATGAGACAAGTTATTACATTAAAAATGACCGGCTCTGGCATTTGGAAAACTACACCAAATAATGAAGTAAAAACTGGGTTACAAACATCCTGGTATCAACTCCAACTACCGTCTTTTACCAAACTAAAACTCTAATGATCACTAATTCACTTGCAATCTAGTGCTCCTCCCATATACAAAATCAACAACTTCCAATGTGTCATAACTTTTTTAAAATTTCCCTAACATTTTAGAGGATAATGTAAATATGTCTCCTGGAAAAGTTGAGAAAGATGGAGACACTAGGAAAGGAAAAGACGAAAATACTCCCCTAATCAATGATGTAAAACACAAGGCATGAACAACTGTTAAAAGAATTCTCTATGACATTGATCAAGTCTACTATCTCTACGCCTGGCTCTTTCCTATCAGTCATTTGATACATAAACAAATAGAATAGTGTATTTCATGGGATCAATTCTTTTAGTGGCGTGCTTTCCCTTTGACCACTACATATGCTTTTATGTGTTTGCTTTATTTTCAGGCGGCGTCACATCAGAACACCCTCATCTCGGCAGATCTTTGCCTTAAGGAACCCTACCTCGGCCCTTGATCAACTGTACTCTGTGTTATGGTCAACTCAGAGCCCTACATGGATCAGTGTTTCCTACCGCCTCTCTCCCGTGCGTTGCTCATGTCAGGGAGTATAGTCCACCGAGTGAACAGTAAGCAGTCTTCCCAAAGCATCAGATATGAAAAGGAGGAGACGCGGGGTTGGGTGTGGGACCCCATTCCGTGCCTCAGTGCAGACAAGCTAGAGGTCAATGCATCCCTCCAGAGACTGGGAGAAAAACAGGAGGTTATGAGCACGAGGTTCCCTCTGCAGGCCTTGAAGCAGGGACCTGGAATCAAACTGCTGACACCGTGGATCGTGGTTGGTTTGACAGGGAACTCACGAGGAAGATAAGGACGTGAAATAATGAAAATCATAAGAACAGCAGCGAACACTTCTACTGAGCCAAGGACTGCACCCTGAATGTAAACTCTGTGCTGGAACATATCTTAACTCACATGACCCTGAAAGCATCCCGACGTAGTCAATGTTGTTCTTTGCACCATTTGCTAGATGAAGAGACTGGGTACAGTGGCTAGAAAACTCAGCCAGGTTACAAAGCGGATAAATGGCCGAGCCCAAGCTCAGTGCTCCTCTGTGATGCTCTTGGACTACAACTCCAAGTGAAGTCTCTAACGACTATCTCCGCTCGCACTGCCAACACCATCGTCCTCCGTGGAGTGGATGGAGGCAGGCGTGGGCAGGGCAGGGAGCCGGGTGTGGCAGGCCGCCAGATCTAAGGTCTGGCACACAGGTTGCCAGGTGGCTCCCTCCTCTGAGGGGGCCCAGCACACGCCCCAGGGGACTTGGCGGCAGGCCCCAGGGCCCTTTCCCCCGGATCTTGTCCACTTGAAAGGGGCCTGGCCCAGGTGGCCGGTTGGGCTGGTTGGCCAGCCTCCTTTGGACAAAGCAGGCGAGCCCAGCCAGCCTTCCAGTCGCCCCCGGCGTGGCACCAGCGCCCTCAGGCCGAGGGCCTCACGCGTGCCCTCCAACGCGGATTTCTCCTCAGAGCCGTGGCCTGGGCACTAGGAAGGCCAGGCCCTCCCGACTCCAGAGATGATGCTGGGACCCGTCGCCGGAAGGGCCTGCCCGTGTGGCAGCGGCTCCCCAAGCCGGCGGCCTGCTGGGGCCTCACTCACTGCTTGGCCATAAGCCTGTCTCGGCCCTTCGGATTCCACAGAGCCTTTCCTCCACCTGGCTGGAGTCGACAAGTGCGGGCGTGGGGTGAGGCCGTGGTTTTGCCTTTCCAGGAAGAAATGAGGCCCGGGCAAAAGCAGCTGGCCGAGGCAGAGCCTTGACCTGGCACCCCAGTCGGCCTTTGGCCACCAGGTCCAGACCACCGCTTCCAAAGAAGGGAAGCGGCCGGCCAGCTGATTGCAAGTGGGGGATGGGAGGGAGACAACAGCTGAAGCCAAGTCCAGCAGGGCGTTGGCGTTCCTTCTTCAGCTGGGACTGGCCTGGCCTGGCGGGCGGGCGGGGCCTTCACTGAGGACCCCCGAGGCCCGCCCTAGGCCCTGGCGGTGGCGGGTGGCGCATGCGCCCTTGGCCTCAGGGGTTGAACCCAAGCCCACAGGGCACTCAAAGCAGCCGGAGAAAGAAGGGGCCAGGGGAGAGGAAGGCAGGTAGGCGAGGCGGGCAGGGCTCGCCCACCTCTTCTCCTCAGGTCCCCGAGAGAGAAAGAGAGAGAGAGAGAGAGAGAGAGTGAGAGACAGACAGACAGACAGGCAGGGAAAGAGTGAGAGATCCCTGACCTCTGAGTATCTGCAGCCACCACTGCTGCCAACTCACAGGCCATCCCACTTCCCCCCCTCCATCCCCATCCCCAGGCGCGGCCCCCCGGGGCCAGCCACACCACGGAGAGGCCCCTTCATGGTCACCTCCGTGCTGTCCCTTCCGGGCCTGACCCCACTGCAGGGGAACCGGTTCAGACAATCCAATCGTCTACATGTCCCTCTCCATGACAATTGTCTTCTCCAGTCTCACATGCCCAAACCGCACCCCCAACATCCTCCTTTGTCTGCAGCTGGAGATAGGAGGAGAATCTCTGCCATTGTGTTGAGAGACTCAGTTTCGCGGGTTTCTCCCCTGTACACGTGTTCTGAAGCTGGGTATTATTTTCTCCAGCGAACCTGTCTTGTGAAGGATTTGGCCAGCCATAAGAAGCTTCAGGGAAGAGGCGGAGGGGCTTCTCTCTCCGCCCCCGACAGCCCTGAGCTGGGTCAGTGCCTCAGACCTGGCCAGGGGCAGCCCATCCCCCGGCGCCCTCTCCCGGGGCATCCCAGGAAAGCTTCACAGCCAGCCCCACCCCACTCGCCACTGCCAGGACCATCGGCCTCCCTCGGGAGGACGGGGCAGGACAGGGAACCGGGTGTGGGAGGCCGCCAGATCTCAGCTCTGGCACACAGGCTGCCAGGCTGCCTGGTCCTCTGAGGGGGCCCAGCACACGCCCCAGGAAACTTGGCGGCAGGCCCCGGGGCTCTCTCCTCTGGAACTCGTCCACTTGAAAGGGGCCTGGCCCAGGTGGCTGGTTCGACCGGTTGGAAAGAAATCTTTTTCTTCTCTGAGAGACTGTTGCTTGTCATCTCCTGGACATGAGATGACAGACAATTGTTCCCATTTCCCTTTCTACTTGAAACCTGATGGATACATTGCCCACTGCCTTTAGAGACTGCAGGTCTTTCTGAAACTCTTTTCAGTGCGCTGGCTCACTTCAGCATCATTTCATTGTTCCATCCGAAATTCCTTTCAGTTGGATCTATTTTCCTTTCTAATCCTTTTGTATACCTAGATATTTAAAAGCTGCTCAAATCTGTAGTGGAGAAAAGTTGGGTTACAACTCTTTCAGACAGCATGTAAACCCACATTTTAGGGTTTCTACACAAAACGTCTCTGCCATGTTTCTAGCAGCTCTCCTTCCATATATTTTCCTCCAGGACTTCCTGTGACAAAATTGCCTTTCTAAAAGCCAGTCCTCCGTTCACTCTCTTGGCCAGTCACGTTTCCATAGAAAGAAAAAGGACTGGATTTTCCAAAGATGCAACAAGAATGATCAAGTCCCGATTCACACCTAGATATCCTGCTCCTGTTCTCCATGAATTGCAAAATTGAAGTTAATTATCTCGTTCATTTTGTCTAAATCTATTGGGTCACTTTGGCACTGAGCCCCTAAGCTGGTCCACAGCCTGCTTCAGCAGACACCAAACTCTCTCTCAAGTGCCTGCATTCGTGTGCTGAGTAGGTATTGTATTTATTTAGATCGTATTCAACAAAAGATCTTCACGGATTCACTCAAGTACTTAAGCATCTACTATGTGCCCAAAGGTCTTGAAATGTTGGGGGTCTGCAAGGAAGACAGATATGCCTAAACAGATAAATTACACTACTGAAATCATTTGAATGAAAGAGATGTGAATAAACTGCCGTGGGACTCCAGGCAAAGAACCCCCATGGGTTGACCTACAACTAAGAGATACAGCTCTGTCCTGGGGCTCTGAGGAGAAAAACAGCCACCATGGGGGGTGGACAGGCTCTGTACCATCTAAGGAAAGGAAAAGGAAGGGAGAGAAGATAAAGAGAAAACAAGAGAAACGGAAAGGTTTTCTTCTTCTGAGTGTTTCTGCCACCCACTTTTGGAGCACACTGCTTGCTGATGTCCTTTCCGGCCAGTCTTATCCTTCAGCCGGCTTCAGGAGACTTCACCAATTCGATTGTAAGGAGCTGGGCTCCTCCGTGCAGGCAATGCCAACTCCGGAGGGAGCCAGGAGGGGAGCCAAAGATTCACAGGACTCTGCAGCCCTTCTGCAGCTCACTGGTGTGGAGGGGCACCGAGGCTTCACCTTGGCCTCTGTCTCCAAGTTCACATAAAGGAGGGTCGGTTCCTTCCTCGCTAGATGAGCGTGGAGAGAAACCTCCTTCACAGAAGGGATTATGGAATAATTAAAGTCAGAGCCTTGAACAAGGCAAAGGGTTAGCACCATGAATCTGAAGTGACTGGACATGTGAATTAGTAACCAGTAGGACGAGGAGCTGAAGACAAAAAAAGAAAAAAGGCAAGAAACCAGTTCTCGATTTTCTAAGATGGAAATGCAAGTCTTTCTTCTTCCAAAAGAAAAAAGTCATTGAACCCTTTCCTTGAAAATAAAACTGAAAGGGGCCACATGTTGCAAAGAAGGGTTTTAACCGTGATGTCACTACACAATCATGTGTAGCCATCAGTTGTTAAGTGCACTGCAAATAGTTCACACCTTAACAATTATGTTACCAAAGTTCGCAGTTGAGAAATATAGACACACACACATATACATATATATACATGTAAGAAAAGAGTAGAGTGTGTGCCAATTGCTCACTGTACTATTGACAATATCACTCTTACAACTGAAAGCATGACTAGGAGAGAGAAGGTGGTGTGACCCTAGATTGCTAGAGTCACAGCAAGAAAAGTTAAGAAAGTGCCATCAGGTCATTTGGACAAAAGAATGCTATATGGCTGTTGGGTTTATAAGAGATCCATTGGAGAAAAACAAGTCACTACATTAAATTATTTTCTACTTACCTGCATCACCCTCTCCAAGAACACATATTCTAAAATGAGACAAGTTATTACATTAAAAATGACCGGCTCTGGCATTTGGAAAACTACACCAAATAATGAAGTAAAAACTGGGTTACAAACATCCTGGTATCAACTCCAACTACCGTCTTTTACCAAACTAAAACTCTAATGATCACTAATTCACTTGCAATCTAGTGCTCCTCCCATATACAAAATCAACAACTTCCAATGTGTCATAACTTTTTTAAAATTTCCCTAACATTTTAGAGGATAATGTAAATATGTCTCCTGGAAAAGTTGAGAAAGATGGAGACACTAGGAAAGGAAAAGACGAAAATACTCCCCTAATCAATGATGTAAAACACAAGGCATGAACAACTGTTAAAAGAATTCTCTATGACATTGATCAAGTCTACTATCTCTACGCCTGGCTCTTTCCTATCAGTCATTTGATACATAAACAAATAGAATAGTGTATTTCATGGGATCAATTCTTTTAGTGGCGTGCTTTCCCTTTGACCACTACATATGCTTTTATGTGTTTGCTTTATTTTCAGGCGGCGTCACATCAGAACACCCTCATCTCGGCAGATCTTTGCCTTAAGGAACCCTACCTCGGCCCTTGATCAACTGTACTCTGTGTTATGGTCAACTCAGAGCCCTACATGGATCAGTGTTTCCTACCGCCTCTCTCCCGTGCGTTGCTCATGTCAGGGAGTATAGTCCACCGAGTGAACAGTAAGCAGTCTTCCCAAAGCATCAGATATGAAAAGGAGGAGACGCGGGGTTGGGTGTGGGACCCCATTCCGTGCCTCAGTGCAGACAAGCTAGAGGTCAATGCATCCCTCCAGAGACTGGGAGAAAAACAGGAGGTTATGAGCACGAGGTTCCCTCTGCAGGCCTTGAAGCAGGGACCTGGAATCAAACTGCTGACACCGTGGATCGTGGTTGGTTTGACAGGGAACTCACGAGGAAGATAAGGACGTGAAATAATGAAAATCATAAGAACAGCAGCGAACACTTCTACTGAGCCAAGGACTGCACCCTGAATGTAAACTCTGTGCTGGAACATATCTTAACTCACATGACCCTGAAAGCATCCCGACGTAGTCAATGTTGTTCTTTGCACCATTTGCTAGATGAAGAGACTGGGTACAGTGGCTAGAAAACTCAGCCAGGTTACAAAGCGGATAAATGGCCGAGCCCAAGCTCAGTGCTCCTCTGTGATGCTCTTGGACTACAACTCCAAGTGAAGTCTCTAACGACTATCTCCGCTCGCACTGCCAACACCATCGTCCTCCGTGGAGTGGATGGAGGCAGGCGTGGGCAGGGCAGGGAGCCGGGTGTGGCAGGCCGCCAGATCTAAGGTCTGGCACACAGGTTGCCAGGTGGCTCCCTCCTCTGAGGGGGCCCAGCACACGCCCCAGGGGACTTGGCGGCAGGCCCCAGGGCCCTTTCCCCCGGATCTTGTCCACTTGAAAGGGGCCTGGCCCAGGTGGCCGGTTGGGCTGGTTGGCCAGCCTCCTTTGGACAAAGCAGGCGAGCCCAGCCAGCCTTCCAGTCGCCCCCCGGCGTGGCACCAGCGCCCTCAGGCCGAGGGCCTCACGCGTGCCCTCCAACGCGGATTTCTCCTCAGAGCCGTGGCCTGGGCACTAGGAAGGCCAGGCCCTCCCGACTCCAGAGATGATGCTGGGACCCGTCGCCGGAAGGGCCTGCCGTGTGGCAGCGGCTCCCCAAGCCGGCGGCCTGCTGGGGCCTCACTCACTGCTTGGCCATAAGCCTGTCTCGGCCCTTCGGATTCCACAGAGCCTTTCCTCCACCTGGCTGGAGTCGACAAGTGCGGGCGTGGGGTGAGGCCGTGGTTTTGCCTTTCCAGGAAGAAATGAGGCCCGGGCAAAAGCAGCTGGCCGAGGCAGAGCCTTGACCTGGCACCCCCAGTCGGCCTTTGGCCACCAGGTCCAGACCACCGCTTCCAAAGAAGGGAAGCGGCCGGCCAGCTGATTGCAAGTGGGGGATGGGAGGGAGACAACAGCTGAAGCCAAGTCCAGCAGGGCGTTGGCGTTCCTTCTTCAGCTGGGACTGGCCTGGCCTGGCGGGCGGGCGGGGCCTTCACTGAGGACCCCCGAGGCCCGCCCTAGGCCCTGGCGGTGGCGGGTGGCGCATGCGCCCTTGGCCTCAGGGGTTGAACCCAAGCCCACAGGGCACTCAAAGCAGCCGGAGAAAGAAGGGGCCAGGGGAGAGGAAGGCAGGTAGGCGAGGCGGGCAGGGCTCGCCCACCTCTTCTCCTCAGGTCCCCGAGAGAGAAAGAGAGAGAGAGAGAGAGAGAGAGTGAGAGACAGACAGACAGACAGGCAGGGAAAGAGTGAGAGATCCCTGACCTCTGAGTATCTGCAGCCACCACTGCTGCCAACTCACAGGCCATCCCACTTCCCCCCCTCCATCCCCATCCCCAGGCGCGGCCCCCCGGGGCCAGCCACACCACGGAGAGGCCCCTTCATGGTCACCTCCGTGCTGTCCCCTTCCGGGCCTGACCCCACTGCAGGGGAACCGGTTCAGACAATCCAATCGTCTACATGTCCCTCTCCATGACAATTGTCTTCTCCAGTCTCACATGCCCAAACCGCACCCCCAACATCCTCCTTTGTCTGCAGCTGGAGATAGGAGGAGAATCTCTGCCATTGTGTTGAGAGACTCAGTTTCGCGGGTTTCTCCCCCTGTACACGTGTTCTGAAGCTGGGTATTATTTTCTCCAGCGAACCTGTCTTGTGAAGGATTTGGCCAGCCATAAGAAGCTTCAGGGAAGAGGCGGAGGGGCTTCTCTCTCCGCCCCCGACAGCCCTGAGCTGGGTCAGTGCCTCAGACCTGGCCAGGGGCAGCCCATCCCCCGGCGCCCTCTCCCGGGGCATCCCAGGAAAGCTTCACAGCCAGCCCCACCCCACTCGCCACTGCCAGGACCATCGGCCTCCCTCGGGAGGACGGGGCAGGACAGGGAACCGGGTGTGGGAGGCCGCCAGATCTCAGCTCTGGCACACAGGCTGCCAGGCTGCCTGGTCCTCTGAGGGGGCCCAGCACACGCCCCAGGAAACTTGGCGGCAGGCCCCGGGGCTCTCTCCTCTGGAACTCGTCCACTTGAAAGGGGCCTGGCCCAGGTGGCTGGTTCGACCGGTTGGAAAGAAATCTTTTTCTTCTCTGAGAGACTGTTGCTTGTCATCTCCTGGACATGAGATGACAGACAATTGTTCCCATTTCCCTTTCTACTTGAAACCTGATGGATACATTGCCCACTGCCTTTAGAGACTGCAGGTCTTTCTGAAACTCTTTTCAGTGCGCTGGCTCACTTCAGCATCATTTCATTGTTCCATCCGAAATTCCTTTCAGTTGGATCTATTTTCCTTTCTAATCCTTTTGTATACCTAGATATTTAAAAGCTGCTCAAATCTGTAGTGGAGAAAAGTTGGGTTACAACTCTTTCAGACAGCATGTAAACCCACATTTTAGGGTTTCTACACAAAACGTCTCTGCCATGTTTCTAGCAGCTCTCCTTCCATATATTTTCCTCCAGGACTTCCTGTGACAAAATTGCCTTTCTAAAAGCCAGTCCTCCGTTCACTCTCTTGGCCAGTCACGTTTCCATAGAAAGAAAAAGGACTGGATTTTCCAAAGATGCAACAAGAATGATCAAGTCCCGATTCACACCTAGATATCCTGCTCCTGTTCTCCATGAATTGCAAAATTGAAGTTAATTATCTCGTTCATTTTGTCTAAATCTATTGGGTCACTTTGGCACTGAGCCCCTAAGCTGGTCCGCCTGCTTCAGCAGACACCAAACTCTCTCTCAAGTGCCTGCATTCGTGTGCTGAGTAGGTATTGTATTTATTTAGATCGTATTCAACAAAAGATCTTCACGGATTCACTCAAGTACTTAAGCATCTACTATGTGCCCAAAGGTCTTGAAATGTTGGGGGTCTGCAAGGAAGACAGATATGCCTAAACAGATAAATTACACTACTGAAATCATTTGAATGAAAGAGATGTGAATAAACTGCCGTGGGACTCCAGGCAAAGAACCCCCATGGGTTGACCTACAACTAAGAGATACAGCTCTGTCCTGGGGCTCTGAGGAGAAAAACAGCCACCATGGGGGGTGGACAGGCTCTGTACCATCTAAGGAAAGGAAAAGGAAGGGAGAGAAGATAAAGAGAAAACAAGAGAAACGGAAAGGTTTTCTTCTTCTGAGTGTTTCTGCCACCCACTTTTGGAGCACACTGCTTGCTGATGTCCTTTCCGGCCAGTCTTATCCTTCAGCCGGCTTCAGGAGACTTCACCAATTCGATTGTAAGGAGCTGGGCTCCTCCGTGCAGGCAATGCCAACTCCGGAGGGAGCCAGGAGGGGAGCCAAAGATTCACAGGACTCTGCAGCCCTTCTGCAGCTCACTGGTGTGGAGGGGCACCGAGGCTTCACCTTGGCCTCTGTCTCCAAGTTCACATAAAGGAGGGTCGGTTCCTTCCTCGCTAGATGAGCGTGGAGAGAAACCTCCTTCACAGAAGGGATTATGGAATAATTAAAGTCAGAGCCTTGAACAAGGCAAAGGGTTAGCACCATGAATCTGAAGTGACTGGACATGTGAATTAGTAACCAGTAGGACGAGGAGCTGAAGACAAAAAAAGAAAAAAGGCAAGAAACCAGTTCTCGATTTTCTAAGATGGAAATGCAAGTCTTTCTTCTTCCAAAAGAAAAAAGTCATTGAACCCTTTCCTTGAAAATAAAACTGAAAGGGGCCACATGTTGCAAAGAAGGGTTTTAACCGTGATGTCACTACACAATCATGTGTAGCCATCAGTTGTTAAGTGCACTGCAAATAGTTCACACCTTAACAATTATGTTACCAAAGTTCGCAGTTGAGAAATATAGACACACACACATATACATATATATACATGTAAGAAAAGAGTAGAGTGTGTGCCAATTGCTCACTGTACTATTGACAATATCACTCTTACAACTGAAAGCATGACTAGGAGAGAGAAGGTGGTGTGACCCTAGATTGCTAGAGTCACAGCAAGAAAAGTTAAGAAAGTGCCATCAGGTCATTTGGACAAAAGAATGCTATATGGCTGTTGGGCTTATAAGAGATCCATTGGAGAAAAACAAGTCACTACATTAAATTATTTTCTACTTACCTGCATCACCCTCTCCAAGAACACATATTCTAAAATGAGACAAGTTATTACATTAAAAATGACCGGCTCTGGCATTTGGAAAACTACACCAAATAATGAAGTAAAAACTGGGTTACAAACATCCTGGTATCAACTCCAACTACCGTCTTTTACCAAACTAAAACTCTAATGATCACTAATTCACTTGCAATCTAGTGCTCCTCCCATATACAAAATCAACAACTTCCAATGTGTCATAACTTTTTTAAAATTTCCCTAACATTTTAGAGGATAATGTAAATATGTCTCCTGGAAAAGTTGAGAAAGATGGAGACACTAGGAAAGGAAAAGACGAAAATACTCCCCTAATCAATGATGTAAAACACAAGGCATGAACAACTGTTAAAAGAATTCTCTATGACATTGATCAAGTCTACTATCTCTACGCCTGGCTCTTTCCTATCAGTCATTTGATACATAAACAAATAGAATAGTGTATTTCATGGGATCAATTCTTTTAGTGGCGTGCTTTCCCTTTGACCACTACATATGCTTTTATGTGTTTGCTTTATTTTCAGGCGGCGTCACATCAGAACACCCTCATCTCGGCAGATCTTTGCCTTAAGGAACCCTACCTCGGCCCTTGATCAACTGTACTCTGTGTTATGGTCAACTCAGAGCCCTACATGGATCAGTGTTTCCTACCGCCTCTCTCCCGTGCGTTGCTCATGTCAGGGAGTATAGTCCACCGAGTGAACAGTAAGCAGTCTTCCCAAAGCATCAGATATGAAAAGGAGGAGACGCGGGGTTGGGTGTGGGACCCCATTCCGTGCCTCAGTGCAGACAAGCTAGAGGTCAATGCATCCCTCCAGAGACTGGGAGAAAAACAGGAGGTTATGAGCACGAGGTTCCCTCTGCAGGCCTTGAAGCAGGGACCTGGAATCAAACTGCTGACACCGTGGATCGTGGTTGGTTTGACAGGGAACTCACGAGGAAGATAAGGACGTGAAATAATGAAAATCATAAGAACAGCAGCGAACACTTCTACTGAGCCAAGGACTGCACCCTGAATGTAAACTCTGTGCTGGAACATATCTTAACTCACATGACCCTGAAAGCATCCCGACGTAGTCAATGTTGTTCTTTGCACCATTTGCTAGATGAAGAGACTGGGTACAGTGGCTAGAAAACTCAGCCAGGTTACAAAGCGGATAAATGGCCGAGCCCAAGCTCAGTGCTCCTCTGTGATGCTCTTGGACTACAACTCCAAGTGAAGTCTCTAACGACTATCTCCGCTCGCACTGCCAACACCATCGTCCTCCGTGGAGTGGATGGAGGCAGGCGTGGGCAGGGCAGGGAGCCGGGTGTGGCAGGCCGCCAGATCTAAGGTCTGGCACACAGGTTGCCAGGTGGCTCCCTCCTCTGAGGGGGCCCAGCACACGCCCCAGGGGACTTGGCGGCAGGCCCCAGGGCCCTTTCCCCCGGATCTTGTCCACTTGAAAGGGGCCTGGCCCAGGTGGCCGGTTGGGCTGGTTGGCCAGCCTCCTTTGGACAAAGCAGGCGAGCCCAGCCAGCCTTCCAGTCGCCCCCGGCGTGGCACCAGCGCCCTCAGGCCGAGGGCCTCACGCGTGCCCTCCAACGCGGATTTCTCCTCAGAGCCGTGGCCTGGGCACTAGGAAGGCCAGGCCCTCCCGACTCCAGAGATGATGCTGGGACCCGTCGCCGGAAGGGCCTGCCCGTGTGGCAGCGGCTCCCCAAGCCGGCGGCCTGCTGGGGCCTCACTCACTGCTTGGCCATAAGCCTGTCTCGGCCCTTCGGATTCCACAGAGCCTTTCCTCCACCTGGCTGGAGTCGACAAGTGCGGGCGTGGGGTGAGGCCGTGGTTTTGCCTTTCCAGGAAGAAATGAGGCCCGGGCAAAAGCAGCTGGCCGAGGCAGAGCCTTGACCTGGCACCCCAGTCGGCCTTTGGCCACCAGGTCCAGACCACCGCTTCCAAAGAAGGGAAGCGGCCGGCCAGCTGATTGCAAGTGGGGGATGGGAGGGAGACAACAGCTGAAGCCAAGTCCAGCAGGGCGTTGGCGTTCCTTCTTCAGCTGGGACTGGCCTGGCCTGGCGGGCGGGCGGGGCCTTCACTGAGGACCCCCGAGGCCCGCCCTAGGCCCTGGCGGTGGCGGGTGGCGCATGCGCCCTTGGCCTCAGGGGTTGAACCCAAGCCCACAGGGCACTCAAAGCAGCCGGAGAAAGAAGGGGCCAGGGGAGAGGAAGGCAGGTAGGCGAGGCGGGCAGGGCTCGCCCACCTCTTCTCCTCAGGTCCCCGAGAGAGAAAGAGAGAGAGAGAGAGAGAGAGAGTGAGAGACAGACAGACAGACAGGCAGGGAAAGAGTGAGAGATCCCTGACCTCTGAGTATCTGCATCCACCACTGCTGCCAACTCACAGGCCATCCCACTTCCCCCCCTCCATCCCCATCCCCAGGCGCGGCCCCCCGGGGCCAGCCACACCACGGAGAGGCCCCTTCATGGTCACCTCCGTGCTGTCCCTTCCGGGCCTGACCCCACTGCAGGGGAACCGGTTCAGACAATCCAATCGTCTAAATGTCCCTCTCCATGACAATTGTCTTCTCCAGTCTCACATGCCCAAACCGCACCCCCAACATCCTCCTTTGTCTGCAGCTGGAGATAGGAGGAGAATCTCTGCCATTGTGTTGAGAGACTCAGTTTCGCGGGTTTCTCCCCTGTACACGTGTTCTGAAGCTGGGTATTATTTTCTCCAGCGAACCTGTCTTGTGAAGGATTTGGCCAGCCATAAGAAGCTTCAGGGAAGAGGCGGAGGGGCTTCTCTCTCCGCCCCCGACAGCCCTGAGCTGGGTCAGTGCCTCAGACCTGGCCAGGGGCAGCCCATCCCCCGGCGCCCTCTCCCGGGGCATCCCAGGAAAGCTTCACAGCCAGCCCCACCCCACTCGCCACTGCCAGGACCATCGGCCTCCCTCGGGAGGACGGGGCAGGACAGGGAACCGGGTGTGGGAGGCCGCCAGATCTCAGCTCTGGCACACAGGCTGCCAGGCTGCCTGGTCCTCTGAGGGGGCCCAGCACACGCCCCAGGAAACTTGGCGGCAGGCCCCGGGGCTCTCTCCTCTGGAACTCGTCCACTTGAAAGGGGCCTGGCCCAGGTGGCTGGTTCGACCGGTTGGAAAGAAATCTTTTTCTTCTCTGAGAGACTGTTGCTTGTCATCTCCTGGACATGAGATGACAGACAATTGTTCCCATTTCCCTTTCTACTTGAAACCTGATGGATACATTGCCCACTGCCTTTAGAGACTGCAGGTCTTTCTGAAACTCTTTTCAGTGCGCTGGCTCACTTCAGCATCATTTCATTGTTCCATCCGAAATTCCTTTCAGTTGGATCTATTTTCCTTTCTAATCCTTTTGTATACCTAGATATTTAAAAGCTGCTCAAATCTGTAGTGGAGAAAAGTTGGGTTACAACTCTTTCAGACAGCATGTAAACCCACATTTTAGGGTTTCTACACAAAACGTCTCTGCCATGTTTCTAGCAGCTCTCCTTCCATATATTTTCCTCCAGGACTTCCTGTGACAAAATTGCCTTTCTAAAAGCCAGTCCTCCGTTCACTCTCTTGGCCAGTCACGTTTCCATAGAAAGAAAAAGGACTGGATTTTCCAAAGATGCAACAAGAATGATCAAGTCCCGATTCACACCTAGATATCTTGCTCCTGTTCTCCATGAATTGCAAAATTGAAGTTAATTATCTCGTTCATTTTGTCTAAATCTATTGGGTCACTTTGGCACTGAGCCCCTAAGCTGGTCCACAGCCTGCTTCAGCAGACACCAAACTCTCTCTCAAGTGCCTGCATTCGTGTGCTGAGTAGGTATTGTATTTATTTAGATCGTATTCAACAAAAGATCTTCACGGATTCACTCAAGTACTTAAGCATCTACTATGTGCCCAAAGGTCTTGAAATGTTGGGGGTCTGCAAGGAAGACAGATATGCCTAAACAGATAAATTACACTACTGAAATCATTTGAATGAAAGAGATGTGAATAAACTGCCGTGGGACTCCAGGCAAAGAACCCCCATGGGTTGACCTACAACTAAGAGATACAGCTCTGTCCTGGGGCTCTGAGGAGAAAAACAGCCACCATGGGGGGTGGACAGGCTCTGTACCATCTAAGGAAAGGAAAAGGAAGGGAGAGAAGATAAAGAGAAAACAAGAGAAACGGAAAGGTTTTCTTCTTCTGAGTGTTTCTGCCACCCACTTTTGGAGCACACTGCTTGCTGATGTCCTTTCCGGCCAGTCTTATCCTTCAGCCGGCTTCAGGAGACTTCACCAATTCGATTGTAAGGAGCTGGGCTCCTCCGTGCAGGCAATGCCAACTCCGGAGGGAGCCAGGAGGGGAGCCAAAGATTCACAGGACTCTGCAGCCCTTCTGCAGCTCACTGGTGTGGAGGGGCACCGAGGCTTCACCTTGGCCTCTGTCTCCAAGTTCACATAAAGGAGGGTCGGTTCCTTCCTCGCTAGATGAGCGTGGAGAGAAACCTCCTTCACAGAAGGGATTATGGAATAATTAAAGTCAGAGCCTTGAACAAGGCAAAGGGTTAGCACCATGAATCTGAAGTGACTGGACATGTGAATTAGTAACCAGTAGGACGAGGAGCTGAAGACAAAAAAAGAAAAAAGGCAAGAAACCAGTTCTCGATTTTCTAAGATGGAAATGCAAGTCTTTCTTCTTCCAAAAGAAAAAAGTCATTGAACCCTTTCCTTGAAAATAAAACTGAAAGGGGCCACATGTTGCAAAGAAGGGTTTTAACCGTGATGTCACTACACAATCATGTGTAGCCATCAGTTGTTAAGTGCACTGCAAATAGTTCACACCTTAACAATTATGTTACCAAAGTTCGCAGTTGAGAAATATAGACACACACACATATACATATATATACATGTAAGAAAAGAGTAGAGTGTGTGCCAATTGCTCACTGTACTATTGACAATATCACTCTTACAACTGAAAGCATGACTAGGAGAGAGAAGGTGGTGTGACCCTAGATTGCTAGAGTCACAGCAAGAAAAGTTAAGAAAGTGCCATCAGGTCATTTGGACAAAAGAATGCTATATGGCTGTTGGGTTTATAAGAGATCCATTGGAGAAAAACAAGTCACTACATTAAATTATTTTCTACTTACCTGCATCACCCTCTCCAAGAACACATATTCTAAAATGAGACAAGTTATTACATTAAAAATGACCGGCTCTGGCATTTGGAAAACTACACCAAATAATGAAGTAAAAACTGGGTTACAAACATCCTGGTATCAACTCCAACTACCGTCTTTTACCAAACTAAAACTCTAATGATCACTAATTCACTTGCAATCTAGTGCTCCTCCCATATACAAAATCAACAACTTCCAATGTGTCATAACTTTTTTAAAATTTCCCTAACATTTTAGAGGATAATGTAAATATGTCTCCTGGAAAAGTTGAGAAAGATGGAGACACTAGGAAAGGAAAAGACGAAAATACTCCCCTAATCAATGATGTAAAACACAAGGCATGAACAACTGTTAAAAGAATTCTCTATGACATTGATCAAGTCTACTATCTCTACGCCTGGCTCTTTCCTATCAGTCATTTGATACATAAACAAATAGAATAGTGTATTTCATGGGATCAATTCTTTTAGTGGCGTGCTTTCCCTTTGACCACTACATATGCTTTTATGTGTTTGCTTTATTTTCAGGCGGCGTCACATCAGAACACCCTCATCTCGGCAGATCTTTGCCTTAAGGAACCCTACCTCGGCCCTTGATCAACTGTACTCTGTGTTATGGTCAACTCAGAGCCCTACATGGATCAGTGTTTCCTACCGCCTCTCTCCCGTGCGTTGCTCATGTCAGGGAGTATAGTCCACCGAGTGAACAGTAAGCAGTCTTCCCAAAGCATCAGATATGAAAAGGAGGAGACGCGGGGTTGGGTGTGGGACCCCATTCCGTGCCTCAGTGCAGACAAGCTAGAGGTCAATGCATCCCTCCAGAGACTGGGAGAAAAACAGGAGGTTATGAGCACGAGGTTCCCTCTGCAGGCCTTGAAGCAGGGACCTGGAATCAAACTGCTGACACCGTGGATCGTGGTTGGTTTGACAGGGAACTCACGAGGAAGATAAGGACGTGAAATAATGAAAATCATAAGAACAGCAGCGAACACTTCTACTGAGCCAAGGACTGCACCCTGAATGTAAACTCTGTGCTGGAACATATCTTAACTCACATGACCCTGAAAGCATCCCGACGTAGTCAATGTTGTTCTTTGCACCATTTGCTAGATGAAGAGACTGGGTACAGTGGCTAGAAAACTCAGCCAGGTTACAAAGCGGATAAACGGCCGAGCCCAAGCTCAGTGCTCCTCTGTGATGCTCTTGGACTACAACTCCAAGTGAAGTCTCTAACGACTATCTCCGCTCGCACTGCCAACACCATCGTCCTCCGTGGAGTGGATGGAGGCAGGCGTGGGCAGGGCAGGGAGCCGGGTGTGGCAGGCCGCCAGATCTAAGGTCTGGCACACAGGTTGCCAGGTGGCTCCCTCCTCTGAGGGGGCCCAGCACACGCCCCAGGGGACTTGGCGGCAGGCCCCAGGGCCCTTTCCCCCGGATCTTGTCCACTTGAAAGGGGCCTGGCCCAGGTGGCCGGTTGGGCTGGTTGGCCAGCCTCCTTTGGACAAAGCAGGCGAGCCCAGCCAGCCTTCCAGTCGCCCCCGGCGTGGCACCAGCGCCCTCAGGCCGAGGGCCTCACGCGTGCCCTCCAACGCGGATTTCTCCTCAGAGCCGTGGCCTGGGCACTAGGAAGGCCAGGCCCTCCCGACTCCAGAGATGATGCTGGGACCCGTCGCCGGAAGGGCCTGCCCGTGTGGCAGCGGCTCCCCAAGCCGGCGGCCTGCTGGGGCCTCACTCACTGCTTGGCCATAAGCCTGTCTCGGCCCTTCGGATTCCACAGAGCCTTTCCTCCACCTGGCTGGAGTCGACAAGTGCGGGCGTGGGGTGAGGCCGTGGTTTTGCCTTTCCAGGAAGAAATGAGGCCCGGGCAAAAGCAGCTGGCCGAGGCAGAGCCTTGACCTGGCACCCCAGTCGGCCTTTGGCCACCAGGTCCAGACCACCGCTTCCAAAGAAGGGAAGCGGCCGGCCAGCTGATTGCAAGTGGGGGATGGGAGGGAGACAACAGCTGAAGCCAAGTCCAGCAGGGCGTTGGCGTTCCTTCTTCAGCTGGGACTGGCCTGGCCTGGCGGGCGGGCGGGGCCTTCACTGAGGACCCCCGAGGCCCGCCCTAGGCCCTGGCGGTGGCGGGTGGCGCATGCGCCCTTGGCCTCAGGGGTTGAACCCAAGCCCACAGGGCACTCAAAGCAGCCGGAGAAAGAAGGGGCCAGGGGAGAGGAAGGCAGGTAGGCGAGGCGGGCAGGGCTCGCCCACCTCTTCTCCTCAGGTCCCCGAGAGAGAAAGAGAGAGAGAGAGAGAGTGAGAGACAGACAGACAGACAGGCAGGGAAAGAGTGAGAGATCCCTGACCTCTGAGTATCTGCATCCACCACTGCTGCCAACTCACAGGCCATCCCACTTCCCCCCCTCCATCCCCATCCCCAGGCGCGGCCCCCCGGGGCCAGCCACACCACGGAGAGGCCCCTTCATGGTCACCTCCGTGCTGTCCCTTCCGGGCCTGACCCCACTGCAGGGGAACCGGTTCAGACAATCCAATCGTCTACATGTCCCTCTCCATGACAATTGTCTTCTCCAGTCTCACATGCCCAAACCGCACCCCCAACATCCTCCTTTGTCTGCAGCTGGAGATAGGAGGAGAATCTCTGCCATTGTGTTGAGAGACTCAGTTTCGCGGGTTTCTCCCCTGTACACGTGTTCTGAAGCTGGGTATTATTTTCTCCAGCGAACCTGTCTTGTGAAGGATTTGGCCAGCCATAAGAAGCTTCAGGGAAGAGGCGGAGGGGCTTCTCTCTCCGCCCCCGACAGCCCTGAGCTGGGTCAGTGCCTCAGACCTGGCCAGGGGCAGCCCATCCCCCGGCGCCCTCTCCCGGGGCATCCCAGGAAAGCTTCACAGCCAGCCCCACCCCACTCGCCACTGCCAGGACCATCGGCCTCCCTCGGGAGGACGGGGCAGGACAGGGAACCGGGTGTGGGAGGCCGCCAGATCTCAGCTCTGGCACACAGGCTGCCAGGCTGCCTGGTCCTCTGAGGGGGCCCAGCACACGCCCCAGGAAACTTGGCGGCAGGCCCCGGGGCTCTCTCCTCTGGAACTCGTCCACTTGAAAGGGGCCTGGCCCAGGTGGCTGGTTCGACCGGTTGGAAAGAAATCTTTTTCTTCTCTGAGAGACTGTTGCTTGTCATCTCCTGGACATGAGATGACAGACAATTGTTCCCATTTCCCTTTCTACTTGAAACCTGATGGATACATTGCCCACTGCCTTTAGAGACTGCAGGTCTTTCTGAAACTCTTTTCAGTGCGCTGGCTCACTTCAGCATCATTTCATTGTTCCATCCGAAATTCCTTTCAGTTGGATCTATTTTCCTTTCTAATCCTTTTGTATACCTAGATATTTAAAAGCTGCTCAAATCTGTAGTGGAGAAAAGTTGGGTTACAACTCTTTCAGACAGCATGTAAACCCACATTTTAGGGTTTCTACACAAAACGTCTCTGCCATGTTTCTAGCAGCTCTCCTTCCATATATTTTCCTCCAGGACTTCCTGTGACAAAATTGCCTTTCTAAAAGCCAGTCCTCCGTTCACTCTCTTGGCCAGTCACGTTTCCATAGAAAGAAAAAGGACTGGATTTTCCAAAGATGCAACAAGAATGATCAAGTCCCGATTCACACCTAGATATCCTGCTCCTGTTCTCCATGAATTGCAAAATTGAAGTTAATTATCTCGTTCATTTTGTCTAAATCTATTGGGTCACTTTGGCACTGAGCCCCTAAGCTGGTCCACAGCCTGCTTCAGCAGACACCAAACTCTCTCTCAAGTGCCTGCATTCGTGTGCTGAGTAGGTATTGTATTTATTTAGATCGTATTCAACAAAAGATCTTCACGGATTCACTCAAGTACTTAAGCATCTACTATGTGCCCAAAGGTCTTGAAATGTTGGGGGTCTGCAAGGAAGACAGATATGCCTAAACAGATAAATTACACTACTGAAATCATTTGAATGAAAGAGATGTGAATAAACTGCCGTGGGACTCCAGGCAAAGAACCCCCATGGGTTGACCTACAACTAAGAGATACAGCTCTGTCCTGGGGCTCTGAGGAGAAAAACAGCCACCATGGGGGGTGGACAGGCTCTGTACCATCTAAGGAAAGGAAAAGGAAGGGAGAGAAGATAAAGAGAAAACAAGAGAAACGGAAAGGTTTTCTTCTTCTGAGTGTTTCTGCCACCCACTTTTGGAGCACACTGCTTGCTGATGTCCTTTCCGGCCAGTCTTATCCTTCAGCCGGCTTCAGGAGACTTCACCAATTCGATTGTAAGGAGCTGGGCTCCTCCGTGCAGGCAATGCCAACTCCGGAGGGAGCCAGGAGGGGAGCCAAAGATTCACAGGACTCTGCAGCCCTTCTGCAGCTCACTGGTGTGGAGGGGCACCGAGGCTTCACCTTGGCCTCTGTCTCCAAGTTCACATAAAGGAGGGTCGGTTCCTTCCTCGCTAGATGAGCGTGGAGAGAAACCTCCTTCACAGAAGGGATTATGGAATAATTAAAGTCAGAGCCTTGAACAAGGCAAAGGGTTAGCACCATGAATCTGAAGTGACTGGACATGTGAATTAGTAACCAGTAGGACGAGGAGCTGAAGACAAAAAAAGAAAAAAGGCAAGAAACCAGTTCTCGATTTTCTAAGATGGAAATGCAAGTCTTTCTTCTTCCAAAAGAAAAAAGTCATTGAACCCTTTCCTTGAAAATAAAACTGAAAGGGGCCACATGTTGCAAAGAAGGGTTTTAACCGTGATGTCACTACACAATCATGTGTAGCCATCAGTTGTTAAGTGCACTGCAAATAGTTCACACCTTAACAATTATGTTACCAAAGTTCGCAGTTGAGAAATATAGACACACACACATATACATATATATACATGTAAGAAAAGAGTAGAGTGTGTGCCAATTGCTCACTGTACTATTGACAATATCACTCTTACAACTGAAAGCATGACTAGGAGAGAGAAGGTGGTGTGACCCTAGATTGCTAGAGTCACAGCAAGAAAAGTTAAGAAAGTGCCATCAGGTCATTTGGACAAAAGAATGCTATATGGCTGTTGGGCTTATAAGAGATCCATTGGAGAAAAACAAGTCACTACATTAAATTATTTTCTACTTACCTGCATCACCCTCTCCAAGAACACATATTCTAAAATGAGACAAGTTATTACATTAAAAATGACCGGCTCTGGCATTTGGAAAACTACACCAAATAATGAAGTAAAAACTGGGTTACAAACATCCTGGTATCAACTCCAACTACCGTCTTTTACCAAACTAAAACTCTAATGATCACTAATTCACTTGCAATCTAGTGCTCCTCCCATATACAAAATCAACAACTTCCAATGTGTCATAACTTTTTTAAAATTTCCCTAACATTTTAGAGGATAATGTAAATATGTCTCCTGGAAAAGTTGAGAAAGATGGAGACACTAGGAAAGGAAAAGACGAAAATACTCCCCTAATCAATGATGTAAAACACAAGGCATGAACAACTGTTAAAAGAATTCTCTATGACATTGATCAAGTCTACTATCTCTACGCCTGGCTCTTTCCTATCAGTCATTTGATACATAAACAAATAGAATAGTGTATTTCATGGGATCAATTCTTTTAGTGGCGTGCTTTCCCTTTGACCACTACATATGCTTTTATGTGTTTGCTTTATTTTCAGGCGGCGTCACATCAGAACACCCTCATCTCGGCAGATCTTTGCCTTAAGGAACCCTACCTCGGCCCTTGATCAACTGTACTCTGTGTTATGGTCAACTCAGAGCCCTACATGGATCAGTGTTTCCTACCGCCTCTCTCCCGTGCGTTGCTCATGTCAGGGAGTATAGTCCACCGAGTGAACAGTAAGCAGTCTTCCCAAAGCATCAGATATGAAAAGGAGGAGACGCGGGGTTGGGTGTGGGACCCCATTCCGTGCCTCAGTGCAGACAAGCTAGAGGTCAATGCATCCCTCCAGAGACTGGGAGAAAAACAGGAGGTTATGAGCACGAGGTTCCCTCTGCAGGCCTTGAAGCAGGGACCTGGAATCAAACTGCTGACACCGTGGATCGTGGTTGGTTTGACAGGGAACTCACGAGGAAGATAAGGACGTGAAATAATGAAAATCATAAGAACAGCAGCGAACACTTCTACTGAGCCAAGGACTGCACCCTGAATGTAAACTCTGTGCTGGAACATATCTTAACTCACATGACCCTGAAAGCATCCCGACGTAGTCAATGTTGTTCTTTGCACCATTTGCTAGATGAAGAGACTGGGTACAGTGGCTAGAAAACTCAGCCAGGTTACAAAGCGGATAAATGGCCGAGCCCAAGCTCAGTGCTCCTCTGTGATGCTCTTGGACTACAACTCCAAGTGAAGTCTCTAACGACTATCTCCGCTCGCACTGCCAACACCATCGTCCTCCGTGGAGTGGATGGAGGCAGGCGTGGGCAGGGCAGGGAGCCGGGTGTGGCAGGCCGCCAGATCTAAGGTCTGGCACACAGGTTGCCAGGTGGCTCCCTCCTCTGAGGGGGCCCAGCACACGCCCCAGGGGACTTGGCGGCAGGCCCCAGGGCCCTTTCCCCCGGATCTTGTCCACTTGAAAGGGGCCTGGCCCAGGTGGCCGGTTGGGCTGGTTGGCCAGCCTCCTTTGGACAAAGCAGGCGAGCCCAGCCAGCCTTCCAGTCGCCCCCGGCGTGGCACCAGCGCCCTCAGGCCGAGGGCCTCACGCGTGCCCTCCAACGCGGATTTCTCCTCAGAGCCGTGGCCTGGGCACTAGGAAGGCCAGGCCCTCCCGACTCCAGAGATGATGCTGGGACCCGTCGCCGGAAGGGCCTGCCCGTGTGGCAGCGGCTCCCCAAGCCGGCGGCCTGCTGGGGCCTCACTCACTGCTTGGCCATAAGCCTGTCTCGGCCCTTCGGATTCCACAGAGCCTTTCCTCCACCTGGCTGGAGTCGACAAGTGCGGGCGTGGGGTGAGGCCGTGGTTTTGCCTTTCCAGGAAGAAATGAGGCCCGGGCAAAAGCAGCTGGCCGAGGCAGAGCCTTGACCTGGCACCCCAGTCGGCCTTTGGCCACCAGGTCCAGACCACCGCTTCCAAAGAAGGGAAGCGGCCGGCCAGCTGATTGCAAGTGGGGGATGGGAGGGAGACAACAGCTGAAGCCAAGTCCAGCAGGGCGTTGGCGTTCCTTCTTCAGCTGGGACTGGCCTGGCCTGGCGGGCGGGCGGGGCCTTCACTGAGGACCCCCGAGGCCCGCCCTAGGCCCTGGCGGTGGCGGGTGGCGCATGCGCCCTTGGCCTCAGGGGTTGAACCCAAGCCCACAGGGCACTCAAAGCAGCCGGAGAAAGAAGGGGCCAGGGGAGAGGAAGGCAGGTAGGCGAGGCGGGCAGGGCTCGCCCACCTCTTCTCCTCAGGTCCCCGAGAGAGAAAGAGAGAGAGAGAGAGAGAGAGAGTGAGAGACAGACAGACAGACAGGCAGGGAAAGAGTGAGAGATCCCTGACCTCTGAGTATCTGCAGCCACCACTGCTGCCAACTCACAGGCCATCCCACTTCCCCCCCTCCATCCCCATCCCCAGGCGCGGCCCCCCGGGGCCAGCCACACCACGGAGAGGCCCCTTCATGGTCACCTCCGTGCTGTCCCTTCCGGGCCTGACCCCACTGCAGGGGAACCGGTTCAGACAATCCAATCGTCTACATGTCCCTCTCCATGACAATTGTCTTCTCCAGTCTCACATGCCCAAACCGCACCCCCAACATCCTCCTTTGTCTGCAGCTGGAGATAGGAGGAGAATCTCTGCCATTGTGTTGAGAGACTCAGTTTCGCGGGTTTCTCCCCTGTACACGTGTTCTGAAGCTGGGTATTATTTTCTCCAGCGAACCTGTCTTGTGAAGGATTTGGCCAGCCATAAGAAGCTTCAGGGAAGAGGCGGAGGGGCTTCTCTCTCCGCCCCCGACAGCCCTGAGCTGGGTCAGTGCCTCAGACCTGGCCAGGGGCAGCCCATCCCCCGGCGCCCTCTCCCGGGGCATCCCAGGAAAGCTTCACAGCCAGCCCCACCCCACTCGCCACTGCCAGGACCATCGGCCTCCCTCGGGAGGACGGGGCAGGACAGGGAACCGGGTGTGGGAGGCCGCCAGATCTCAGCTCTGGCACACAGGCTGCCAGGCTGCCTGGTCCTCTGAGGGGGCCCAGCACACGCCCCAGGAAACTTGGCGGCAGGCCCCGGGGCTCTCTCCTCTGGAACTCGTCCACTTGAAAGGGGCCTGGCCCAGGTGGCTGGTTCGACCGGTTGGAAAGAAATCTTTTTCTTCTCTGAGAGACTGTTGCTTGTCATCTCCTGGACATGAGATGACAGACAATTGTTCCCATTTCCCTTTCTACTTGAAACCTGATGGATACATTGCCCACTGCCTTTAGAGACTGCAGGTCTTTCTGAAACTCTTTTCAGTGCGCTGGCTCACTTCAGCATCATTTCATTGTTCCATCCGAAATTCCTTTCAGTTGGATCTATTTTCCTTTCTAATCCTTTTGTATACCTAGATATTTAAAAGCTGCTCAAATCTGTAGTGGAGAAAAGTTGGGTTACAACTCTTTCAGACAGCATGTAAACCCACATTTTAGGGTTTCTACACAAAACGTCTCTGCCATGTTTCTAGCAGCTCTCCTTCCATATATTTTCCTCCAGGACTTCCTGTGACAAAATTGCCTTTCTAAAAGCCAGTCCTCCGTTCACTCTCTTGGCCAGTCACGTTTCCATAGAAAGAAAAAGGACTGGATTTTCCAAAGATGCAACAAGAATGATCAAGTCCCGATTCACACCTAGATATCCTGCTCCTGTTCTCCATGAATTGCAAAATTGAAGTTAATTATCTCGTTCATTTTGTCTAAATCTATTGGGTCACTTTGGCACTGAGCCCCTAAGCTGGTCCACAGCCTGCTTCAGCAGACACCAAACTCTCTCTCAAGTGCCTGCATTCGTGTGCTGAGTAGGTATTGTATTTATTTAGATCGTATTCAACAAAAGATCTTCACGGATTCACTCAAGTACTTAAGCATCTACTATGTGCCCAAAGGTCTTGAAATGTTGGGGGTCTGCAAGGAAGACAGATATGCCTAAACAGATAAATTACACTACTGAAATCATTTGAATGAAAGAGATGTGAATAAACTGCCGTGGGACTCCAGGCAAAGAACCCCCATGGGTTGACCTACAACTAAGAGATACAGCTCTGTCCTGGGGCTCTGAGGAGAAAAACAGCCACCATGGGGGGTGGACAGGCTCTGTACCATCTAAGGAAAGGAAAAGGAAGGGAGAGAAGATAAAGAGAAAACAAGAGAAACGGAAAGGTTTTCTTCTTCTGAGTGTTTCTGCCACCCACTTTTGGAGCACACTGCTTGCTGATGTCCTTTCCGGCCAGTCTTATCCTTCAGCCGGCTTCAGGAGACTTCACCAATTCGATTGTAAGGAGCTGGGCTCCTCCGTGCAGGCAATGCCAACTCCGGAGGGAGCCAGGAGGGGAGCCAAAGATTCACAGGACTCTGCAGCCCTTCTGCAGCTCACTGGTGTGGAGGGGCACCGAGGCTTCACCTTGGCCTCTGTCTCCAAGTTCACATAAAGGAGGGTCGGTTCCTTCCTCGCTAGATGAGCGTGGAGAGAAACCTCCTTCACAGAAGGGATTATGGAATAATTAAAGTCAGAGCCTTGAACAAGGCAAAGGGTTAGCACCATGAATCTGAAGTGACTGGACATGTGAATTAGTAACCAGTAGGACGAGGAGCTGAAGACAAAAAAAGAAAAAAGGCAAGAAACCAGTTCTCGATTTTCTAAGATGGAAATGCAAGTCTTTCTTCTTCCAAAAGAAAAAAGTCATTGAACCCTTTCCTTGAAAATAAAACTGAAAGGGGCCACATGTTGCAAAGAAGGGTTTTAACCGTGATGTCACTACACAATCATGTGTAGCCATCAGTTGTTAAGTGCACTGCAAATAGTTCACACCTTAACAATTATGTTACCAAAGTTCGCAGTTGAGAAATATAGACACACACACATATACATATATATACATGTAAGAAAAGAGTAGAGTGTGTGCCAATTGCTCACTGTACTATTGACAATATCACTCTTACAACTGAAAGCATGACTAGGAGAGAGAAGGTGGTGTGACCCTAGATTGCTAGAGTCACAGCAAGAAAAGTTAAGAAAGTGCCATCAGGTCATTTGGACAAAAGAATGCTATATGGCTGTTGGGCTTATAAGAGATCCATTGGAGAAAAACAAGTCACTACATTAAATTATTTTCTACTTACCTGCATCACCCTCTCCAAGAACACATATTCTAAAATGAGACAAGTTATTACATTAAAAATGACCGGCTCTGGCATTTGGAAAACTACACCAAATAATGAAGTAAAAACTGGGTTACAAACATCCTGGTATCAACTCCAACTACCGTCTTTTACCAAACTAAAACTCTAATGATCACTAATTCACTTGCAATCTAGTGCTCCTCCCATATACAAAATCAACAACTTCCAATGTGTCATAACTTTTTTAAAATTTCCCTAACATTTTAGAGGATAATGTAAATATGTCTCCTGGAAAAGTTGAGAAAGATGGAGACACTAGGAAAGGAAAAGACGAAAATACTCCCCTAATCAATGATGTAAAACACAAGGCATGAACAACTGTTAAAAGAATTCTCTATGACATTGATCAAGTCTACTATCTCTACGCCTGGCTCTTTCCTATCAGTCATTTGATACATAAACAAATAGAATAGTGTATTTCATGGGATCAATTCTTTTAGTGGCGTGCTTTCCCTTTGACCACTACATATGCTTTTATGTGTTTGCTTTATTTTCAGGCGGCGTCACATCAGAACACCCTCATCTCGGCAGATCTTTGCCTTAAGGAACCCTACCTCGGCCCTTGATCAACTGTACTCTGTGTTATGGTCAACTCAGAGCCCTACATGGATCAGTGTTTCCTACCGCCTCTCTCCCGTGCGTTGCTCATGTCAGGGAGTATAGTCCACCGAGTGAACAGTAAGCAGTCTTCCCAAAGCATCAGATATGAAAAGGAGGAGACGCGGGGTTGGGTGTGGGACCCCATTCCGTGCCTCAGTGCAGACAAGCTAGAGGTCAATGCATCCCTCCAGAGACTGGGAGAAAAACAGGAGGTTATGAGCACGAGGTTCCCTCTGCAGGCCTTGAAGCAGGGACCTGGAATCAAACTGCTGACACCGTGGATCGTGGTTGGTTTGACAGGGAACTCACGAGGAAGATAAGGACGTGAAATAATGAAAATCATAAGAACAGCAGCGAACACTTCTACTGAGCCAAGGACTGCACCCTGAATGTAAACTCTGTGCTGGAACATATCTTAACTCACATGACCCTGAAAGCATCCCGACGTAGTCAATGTTGTTCTTTGCACCATTTGCTAGATGAAGAGACTGGGTACAGTGGCTAGAAAACTCAGCCAGGTTACAAAGCGGATAAATGGCCGAGCCCAAGCTCAGTGCTCCTCTGTGATGCTCTTGGACTACAACTCCAAGTGAAGTCTCTAACGACTATCTCCGCTCGCACTGCCAACACCATCGTCCTCCGTGGAGTGGATGGAGGCAGGCGTGGGCAGGGCAGGGAGCCGGGTGTGGCAGGCCGCCAGATCTAAGGTCTGGCACACAGGTTGCCAGGTGGCTCCCTCCTCTGAGGGGGCCCAGCACACACCCCAGGGGACTTGGCGGCAGGCCCCAGGGCCCTTTCCCCCGGATCTTGTCCACTTGAAAGGGGCCTGGCCCAGGTGGCCGGTTGGGCTGGTTGGCCAGCCTCCTTTGGACAAAGCAGGCGAGCCCAGCCAGCCTTCCAGTCGCCCCCGGCGTGGCACCAGCGCCCTCAGGCCGAGGGCCTCACGCGTGCCCTCCAACGCGGATTTCTCCTCAGAGCCGTGGCCTGGGCACTAGGAAGGCCAGGCCCTCCCGACTCCAGAGATGATGCTGGGACCCGTCGCCGGAAGGGCCTGCCCGTGTGGCAGCGGCTCCCCAAGCCGGCGGCCTGCTGGGGCCTCACTCACTGCTTGGCCATAAGCCTGTCTCGGCCCTTCGGATTCCACAGAGCCTTTCCTCCACCTGGCTGGAGTCGACAAGTGCGGGCGTGGGGTGAGGCCGTGGTTTTGCCTTTCCAGGAAGAAATGAGGCCCGGGCAAAAGCAGCTGGCCGAGGCAGAGCCTTGACCTGGCACCCCAGTCGGCCTTTGGCCACCAGGTCCAGACCACCGCTTCCAAAGAAGGGAAGCGGCCGGCCAGCTGATTGCAAGTGGGGGATGGGAGGGAGACAACAGCTGAAGCCAAGTCCAGCAGGGCGTTGGCGTTCCTTCTTCAGCTGGGACTGGCCTGGCCTGGCCTGGCGGGCGGGCGGGGCCTTCACTGAGGACCCCCGAGGCCCGCCCTAGGCCCTGGCGGTGGCGGGTGGCGCATGCGCCCTTGGCCTCAGGGGTTGAACCCAAGCCCACAGGGCACTCAAAGCAGCCGGAGAAAGAAGGGGCCAGGGGAGAGGAAGGCAGGTAGGCGAGGCGGGCAGGGCTCGCCCACCTCTTCTCCTCAGGTCCCCGAGAGAGAAAGAGAGAGAGAGAGAGAGAGAGAGTGAGAGACAGACAGACAGACAGGCAGGGAAAGAGTGAGAGATCCCTGACCTCTGAGTATCTGCATCCACCACTGCTGCCAACTCACAGGCCATCCCACTTCCCCCCCTCCATCCCCATCCCCAGGCGCGGCCCCCCGGGGCCAGCCACACCACGGAGAGGCCCCTTCATGGTCACCTCCGTGCTGTCCCTTCCGGGCCTGACCCCACTGCAGGGGAACCGGTTCAGACAATCCAATCGTCTACATGTCCCTCTCCATGACAATTGTCTTCTCCAGTCTCACATGCCCAAACCGCACCCCCAACATCCTCCTTTGTCTGCAGCTGGAGATAGGAGGAGAATCTCTGCCATTGTGTTGAGAGACTCAGTTTCGCGGGTTTCTCCCCTGTACACGTGTTCTGAAGCTGGGTATTATTTTCTCCAGCGAACCTGTCTTGTGAAGGATTTGGCCAGCCATAAGAAGCTTCAGGGAAGAGGCGGAGGGGCTTCTCTCTCCGCCCCCGACAGCCCTGAGCTGGGTCAGTGCCTCAGACCTGGCCAGGGGCAGCCCATCCCCCGGCGCCCTCTCCCGGGGCATCCCAGGAAAGCTTCACAGCCAGCCCCACCCCACTCGCCACTGCCAGGACCATCGGCCTCCCTCGGGAGGACGGGGCAGGACAGGGAACCGGGTGTGGGAGGCCGCCAGATCTCAGCTCTGGCACACAGGCTGCCAGGCTGCCTGGTCCTCTGAGGGGGCCCAGCACACGCCCCAGGAAACTTGGCGGCAGGCCCCGGGGCTCTCTCCTCTGGAACTCGTCCACTTGAAAGGGGCCTGGCCCAGGTGGCTGGTTCGACCGGTTGGAAAGAAATCTTTTTCTTCTCTGAGAGACTGTTGCTTGTCATCTCCTGGACATGAGATGACAGACAATTGTTCCCATTTCCCTTTCTACTTGAAACCTGATGGATACATTGCCCACTGCCTTTAGAGACTGCAGGTCTTTCTGAAACTCTTTTCAGTGCGCTGGCTCACTTCAGCATCATTTCATTGTTCCATCCGAAATTCCTTTCAGTTGGATCTATTTTCCTTTCTAATCCTTTTGTATACCTAGATATTTAAAAGCTGCTCAAATCTGTAGTGGAGAAAAGTTGGGTTACAACTCTTTCAGACAGCATGTAAACCCACATTTTAGGGTTTCTACACAAAACGTCTCTGCCATGTTTCTAGCAGCTCTCCTTCCATATATTTTCCTCCAGGACTTCCTGTGACAAAATTGCCTTTCTAAAAGCCAGTCCTCCGTTCACTCTCTTGGCCAGTCACGTTTCCATAGAAAGAAAAAGGACTGGATTTTCCAAAGATGCAACAAGAATGATCAAGTCCCGATTCACACCTAGATATCCTGCTCCTGTTCTCCATGAATTGCAAAATTGAAGTTAATTATCTCGTTCATTTTGTCTAAATCTATTGGGTCACTTTGGCACTGAGCCCCTAAGCTGGTCCACAGCCTGCTTCAGCAGACACCAAACTCTCTCTCAAGTGCCTGCATTCGTGTGCTGAGTAGGTATTGTATTTATTTAGATCGTATTCAACAAAAGATCTTCACGGATTCACTCAAGTACTTAAGCATCTACTATGTGCCCAAAGGTCTTGAAATGTTGGGGGTCTGCAAGGAAGACAGATATGCCTAAACAGATAAATTACACTACTGAAATCATTTGAATGAAAGAGATGTGAATAAACTGCCGTGGGACTCCAGGCAAAGAACCCCCATGGGTTGACCTACAACTAAGAGATACAGCTCTGTCCTGGGGCTCTGAGGAGAAAAACAGCCACCATGGGGGGTGGACAGGCTCTGTACCATCTAAGGAAAGGAAAAGGAAGGGAGAGAAGATAAAGAGAAAACAAGAGAAACGGAAAGGTTTTCTTCTTCTGAGTGTTTCTGCCACCCACTTTTGGAGCACACTGCTTGCTGATGTCCTTTCCGGCCAGTCTTATCCTTCAGCCGGCTTCAGGAGACTTCACCAATTCGATTGTAAGGAGCTGGGCTCCTCCGTGCAGGCAATGCCAACTCCGGAGGGAGCCAGGAGGGGAGCCAAAGATTCACAGGACTCTGCAGCCCTTCTGCAGCTCACTGGTGTGGAGGGGCACCGAGGCTTCACCTTGGCCTCTGTCTCCAAGTTCACATAAAGGAGGGTCGGTTCCTTCCTCGCTAGATGAGCGTGGAGAGAAACCTCCTTCACAGAAGGGATTATGGAATAATTAAAGTCAGAGCCTTGAACAAGGCAAAGGGTTAGCACCATGAATCTGAAGTGACTGGACATGTGAATTAGTAACCAGTAGGACGAGGAGCTGAAGACAAAAAAAGAAAAAAGGCAAGAAACCAGTTCTCGATTTTCTAAGATGGAAATGCAAGTCTTTCTTCTTCCAAAAGAAAAAAGTCATTGAACCCTTTCCTTGAAAATAAAACTGAAAGGGGCCACATGTTGCAAAGAAGGGTTTTAACCGTGATGTCACTACACAATCATGTGTAGCCATCAGTTGTTAAGTGCACTGCAAATAGTTCACACCTTAACAATTATGTTACCAAAGTTCGCAGTTGAGAAATATAGACACACACACATATACATATATATACATGTAAGAAAAGAGTAGAGTGTGTGCCAATTGCTCACTGTACTATTGACAATATCACTCTTACAACTGAAAGCATGACTAGGAGAGAGAAGGTGGTGTGACCCTAGATTGCTAGAGTCACAGCAAGAAAAGTTAAGAAAGTGCCATCAGGTCATTTGGACAAAAGAATGCTATATGGCTGTTGGGCTTATAAGAGATCCATTGGAGAAAAACAAGTCACTACATTAAATTATTTTCTACTTACCTGCATCACCCTCTCCAAGAACACATATTCTAAAATGAGACAAGTTATTACATTAAAAATGACCGGCTCTGGCATTTGGAAAACTACACCAAATAATGAAGTAAAAACTGGGTTACAAACATCCTGGTATCAACTCCAACTACCGTCTTTTACCAAACTAAAACTCTAATGATCACTAATTCACTTGCAATCTAGTGCTCCTCCCATATACAAAATCAACAACTTCCAATGTGTCATAACTTTTTTAAAATTTCCCTAACATTTTAGAGGATAATGTAAATATGTCTCCTGGAAAAGTTGAGAAAGATGGAGACACTAGGAAAGGAAAAGACGAAAATACTCCCCTAATCAATGATGTAAAACACAAGGCATGAACAACTGTTAAAAGAATTCTCTATGACATTGATCAAGTCTACTATCTCTACGCCTGGCTCTTTCCTATCAGTCATTTGATACATAAACAAATAGAATAGTGTATTTCATGGGATCAATTCTTTTAGTGGCGTGCTTTCCCTTTGACCACTACATATGCTTTTATGTGTTTGCTTTATTTTCAGGCGGCGTCACATCAGAACACCCTCATCTCGGCAGATCTTTGCCTTAAGGAACCCTACCTCGGCCCTTGATCAACTGTACTCTGTGTTATGGTCAACTCAGAGCCCTACATGGATCAGTGTTTCCTACCGCCTCTCTCCCGTGCGTTGCTCATGTCAGGGAGTATAGTCCACCGAGTGAACAGTAAGCAGTCTTCCCAAAGCATCAGATATGAAAAGGAGGAGACGCGGGGTTGGGTGTGGGACCCCATTCCGTGCCTCAGTGCAGACAAGCTAGAGGTCAATGCATCCCTCCAGAGACTGGGAGAAAAACAGGAGGTTATGAGCACGAGGTTCCCTCTGCAGGCCTTGAAGCAGGGACCTGGAATCAAACTGCTGACACCGTGGATCGTGGTTGGTTTGACAGGGAACTCACGAGGAAGATAAGGACGTGAAATAATGAAAATCATAAGAACAGCAGCGAACACTTCTACTGAGCCAAGGACTGCACCCTGAATGTAAACTCTGTGCTGGAACATATCTTAACTCACATGACCCTGAAAGCATCCCGACGTAGTCAATGTTGTTCTTTGCACCATTTGCTAGATGAAGAGACTGGGTACAGTGGCTAGAAAACTCAGCCAGGTTACAAAGCGGATAAACGGCCGAGCCCAAGCTCAGTGCTCCTCTGTGATGCTCTTGGACTACAACTCCAAGTGAAGTCTCTAACGACTATCTCCGCTCGCACTGCCAACACCATCGTCCTCCGTGGAGTGGATGGAGGCAGGCGTGGGCAGGGCAGGGAGCCGGGTGTGGCAGGCCGCCAGATCTAAGGTCTGGCACACAGGTTGCCAGGTGGCTCCCTCCTCTGAGGGGGCCCAGCACACGCCCCAGGGGACTTGGCGGCAGGCCCCAGGGCCCTTTCCCCCGGATCTTGTCCACTTGAAAGGGGCCTGGCCCAGGTGGCCGGTTGGGCTGGTTGGCCAGCCTCCTTTGGACAAAGCAGGCGAGCCCAGCCAGCCTTCCAGTCGCCCCCGGCGTGGCACCAGCGCCCTCAGGCCGAGGGCCTCACGCGTGCCCTCCAACGCGGATTTCTCCTCAGAGCCGTGGCCTGGGCACTAGGAAGGCCAGGCCCTCCCGACTCCAGAGATGATGCTGGGACCCGTCGCCGGAAGGGCCTGCCCGTGTGGCAGCGGCTCCCCAAGCCGGCGGCCTGCTGGGGCCTCACTCACTGCTTGGCCATAAGCCTGTCTCGGCCCTTCGGATTCCACAGAGCCTTTCCTCCACCTGGCTGGAGTCGACAAGTGCGGGCGTGGGGTGAGGCCGTGGTTTTGCCTTTCCAGGAAGAAATGAGGCCCGGGCAAAAGCAGCTGGCCGAGGCAGAGCCTTGACCTGGCACCCCAGTCGGCCTTTGGCCACCAGGTCCAGACCACCGCTTCCAAAGAAGGGAAGCGGCCGGCCAGCTGATTGCAAGTGGGGGATGGGAGGGAGACAACAGCTGAAGCCAAGTCCAGCAGGGCGTTGGCGTTCCTTCTTCAGCTGGGACTGGCCTGGCCTGGCGGGCGGGCGGGGCCTTCACTGAGGACCCCCGAGGCCCGCCCTAGGCCCTGGCGGTGGCGGGTGGCGCATGCGCCCTTGGCCTCAGGGGTTGAACCCAAGCCCACAGGGCACTCAAAGCAGCCGGAGAAAGAAGGGGCCAGGGGAGAGGAAGGCAGGTAGGCGAGGCGGGCAGGGCTCGCCCACCTCTTCTCCTCAGGTCCCCGAGAGAGAAAGAGAGAGAGAGAGAGAGAGAGAGTGAGAGACAGACAGACAGACAGGCAGGGAAAGAGTGAGAGATCCCTGACCTCTGAGTATCTGCATCCACCACTGCTGCCAACTCACAGGCCATCCCACTTCCCCCCCTCCATCCCCATCCCCAGGCGCGGCCCCCCGGGGCCAGCCACACCACGGAGAGGCCCCTTCATGGTCACCTCCGTGCTGTCCCTTCCGGGCCTGACCCCACTGCAGGGGAACCGGTTCAGACAATCCAATCGTCTACATGTCCCTCTCCATGACAATTGTCTTCTCCAGTCTCACATGCCCAAACCGCACCCCCAACATCCTCCTTTGTCTGCAGCTGGAGATAGGAGGAGAATCTCTGCCATTGTGTTGAGAGACTCAGTTTCGCGGGTTTCTCCCCTGTACACGTGTTCTGAAGCTGGGTATTATTTTCTCCAGCGAACCTGTCTTGTGAAGGATTTGGCCAGCCATAAGAAGCTTCAGGGAAGAGGCGGAGGGGCTTCTCTCTCCGCCCCCGACAGCCCTGAGCTGGGTCAGTGCCTCAGACCTGGCCAGGGGCAGCCCATCCCCCGGCGCCCTCTCCCGGGGCATCCCAGGAAAGCTTCACAGCCAGCCCCACCCCACTCGCCACTGCCAGGACCATCGGCCTCCCTCGGGAGGACGGGGCAGGACAGGGAACCGGGTGTGGGAGGCCGCCAGATCTCAGCTCTGGCACACAGGCTGCCAGGCTGCCTGGTCCTCTGAGGGGGCCCAGCACACGCCCCAGGAAACTTGGCGGCAGGCCCCGGGGCTCTCTCCTCTGGAACTCGTCCACTTGAAAGGGGCCTGGCCCAGGTGGCTGGTTCGACCGGTTGGAAAGAAATCTTTTTCTTCTCTGAGAGACTGTTGCTTGTCATCTCCTGGACATGAGATGACAGACAATTGTTCCCATTTCCCTTTCTACTTGAAACCTGATGGATACATTGCCCACTGCCTTTAGAGACTGCAGGTCTTTCTGAAACTCTTTTCAGTGCGCTGGCTCACTTCAGCATCATTTCATTGTTCCATCCGAAATTCCTTTCAGTTGGATCTATTTTCCTTTCTAATCCTTTTGTATACCTAGATATTTAAAAGCTGCTCAAATCTGTAGTGGAGAAAAGTTGGGTTACAACTCTTTCAGACAGCATGTAAACCCACATTTTAGGGTTTCTACACAAAACGTCTCTGCCATGTTTCTAGCAGCTCTCCTTCCATATATTTTCCTCCAGGACTTCCTGTGACAAAATTGCCTTTCTAAAAGCCAGTCCTCCGTTCACTCTCTTGGCCAGTCACGTTTCCATAGAAAGAAAAAGGACTGGATTTTCCAAAGATGCAACAAGAATGATCAAGTCCCGATTCACACCTAGATATCCTGCTCCTGTTCTCCATGAATTGCAAAATTGAAGTTAATTATCTCGTTCATTTTGTCTAAATCTATTGGGTCACTTTGGCACTGAGCCCCTAAGCTGGTCCACAGCCTGCTTCAGCAGACACCAAACTCTCTCTCAAGTGCCTGCATTCGTGTGCTGAGTAGGTATTGTATTTATTTAGATCGTATTCAACAAAAGATCTTCACGGATTCACTCAAGTACTTAAGCATCTACTATGTGCCCAAAGGTCTTGAAATGTTGGGGGTCTGCAAGGAAGACAGATATGCCTAAACAGATAAATTACACTACTGAAATCATTTGAATGAAAGAGATGTGAATAAACTGCCGTGGGACTCCAGGCAAAGAACCCCCATGGGTTGACCTACAACTAAGAGATACAGCTCTGTCCTGGGGCTCTGAGGAGAAAAACAGCCACCATGGGGGGTGGACAGGCTCTGTACCATCTAAGGAAAGGAAAAGGAAGGGAGAGAAGATAAAGAGAAAACAAGAGAAACGGAAAGGTTTTCTTCTTCTGAGTGTTTCTGCCACCCACTTTTGGAGCACACTGCTTGCTGATGTCCTTTCCGGCCAGTCTTATCCTTCAGCCGGCTTCAGGAGACTTCACCAATTCGATTGTAAGGAGCTGGGCTCCTCCGTGCAGGCAATGCCAACTCCGGAGGGAGCCAGGAGGGGAGCCAAAGATTCACAGGACTCTGCAGCCCTTCTGCAGCTCACTGGTGTGGAGGGGCACCGAGGCTTCACCTTGGCCTCTGTCTCCAAGTTCACATAAAGGAGGGTCGGTTCCTTCCTCGCTAGATGAGCGTGGAGAGAAACCTCCTTCACAGAAGGGATTATGGAATAATTAAAGTCAGAGCCTTGAACAAGGCAAAGGGTTAGCACCATGAATCTGAAGTGACTGGACATGTGAATTAGTAACCAGTAGGACGAGGAGCTGAAGACAAAAAAAGAAAAAAGGCAAGAAACCAGTTCTCGATTTTCTAAGATGGAAATGCAAGTCTTTCTTCTTCCAAAAGAAAAAAGTCATTGAACCCTTTCCTTGAAAATAAAACTGAAAGGGGCCACATGTTGCAAAGAAGGGTTTTAACCGTGATGTCACTACACAATCATGTGTAGCCATCAGTTGTTAAGTGCACTGCAAATAGTTCACACCTTAACAATTATGTTACCAAAGTTCGCAGTTGAGAAATATAGACACACACACATATACATATATATACATGTAAGAAAAGAGTAGAGTGTGTGCCAATTGCTCACTGTACTATTGACAATATCACTCTTACAACTGAAAGCATGACTAGGAGAGAGAAGGTGGTGTGACCCTAGATTGCTAGAGTCACAGCAAGAAAAGTTAAGAAAGTGCCATCAGGTCATTTGGACAAAAGAATGCTATATGGCTGTTGGGCTTATAAGAGATCCATTGGAGAAAAACAAGTCACTACATTAAATTATTTTCTACTTACCTGCATCACCCTCTCCAAGAACACATATTCTAAAATGAGACAAGTTATTACATTAAAAATGACCGGCTCTGGCATTTGGAAAACTACACCAAATAATGAAGTAAAAACTGGGTTACAAACATCCTGGTATCAACTCCAACTACCGTCTTTTACCAAACTAAAACTCTAATGATCACTAATTCACTTGCAATCTAGTGCTCCTCCCATATACAAAATCAACAACTTCCAATGTGTCATAACTTTTTTAAAATTTCCCTAACATTTTAGAGGATAATGTAAATATGTCTCCTGGAAAAGTTGAGAAAGATGGAGACACTAGGAAAGGAAAAGACGAAAATACTCCCCTAATCAATGATGTAAAACACAAGGCATGAACAACTGTTAAAAGAATTCTCTATGACATTGATCAAGTCTACTATCTCTACGCCTGGCTCTTTCCTATCAGTCATTTGATACATAAACAAATAGAATAGTGTATTTCATGGGATCAATTCTTTTAGTGGCGTGCTTTCCCTTTGACCACTACATATGCTTTTATGTGTTTGCTTTATTTTCAGGCGGCGTCACATCAGAACACCCTCATCTCGGCAGATCTTTGCCTTAAGGAACCCTACCTCGGCCCTTGATCAACTGTACTCTGTGTTATGGTCAACTCAGAGCCCTACATGGATCAGTGTTTCCTACCGCCTCTCTCCCGTGCGTTGCTCATGTCAGGGAGTATAGTCCACCGAGTGAACAGTAAGCAGTCTTCCCAAAGCATCAGATATGAAAAGGAGGAGACGCGGGGTTGGGTGTGGGACCCCATTCCGTGCCTCAGTGCAGACAAGCTAGAGGTCAATGCATCCCTCCAGAGACTGGGAGAAAAACAGGAGGTTATGAGCACGAGGTTCCCTCTGCAGGCCTTGAAGCAGGGACCTGGAATCAAACTGCTGACACCGTGGATCGTGGTTGGTTTGACAGGGAACTCACGAGGAAGATAAGGACGTGAAATAATGAAAATCATAAGAACAGCAGCGAACACTTCTACTGAGCCAAGGACTGCACCCTGAATGTAAACTCTGTGCTGGAACATATCTTAACTCACATGACCCTGAAAGCATCCCGACGTAGTCAATGTTGTTCTTTGCACCATTTGCTAGATGAAGAGACTGGGTACAGTGGCTAGAAAACTCAGCCAGGTTACAAAGCGGATAAATGGCCGAGCCCAAGCTCAGTGCTCCTCTGTGATGCTCTTGGACTACAACTCCAAGTGAAGTCTCTAACGACTATCTCCGCTCGCACTGCCAACACCATCGTCCTCCGTGGAGTGGATGGAGGCAGGCGTGGGCAGGGCAGGGAGCCGGGTGTGGCAGGCCGCCAGATCTAAGGTCTGGCACACAGGTTGCCAGGTGGCTCCCTCCTCTGAGGGGGCCCAGCACACGCCCCAGGGGACTTGGCGGCAGGCCCCAGGGCCCTTTCCCCCGGATCTTGTCCACTTGAAAGGGGCCTGGCCCAGGTGGCCGGTTGGGCTGGTTGGCCAGCCTCCTTTGGACAAAGCAGGCGAGCCCAGCCAGCCTTCCAGTCGCCCCCGGCGTGGCACCAGCGCCCTCAGGCCGAGGGCCTCACGCGTGCCCTCCAACGCGGATTTCTCCTCAGAGCCGTGGCCTGGGCACTAGGAAGGCCAGGCCCTCCCGACTCCAGAGATGATGCTGGGACCCGTCGCCGGAAGGGCCTGCCCGTGTGGCAGCGGCTCCCCAAGCCGGCGGCCTGCTGGGGCCTCACTCACTGCTTGGCCATAAGCCTGTCTCGGCCCTTCGGATTCCACAGAGCCTTTCCTCCACCTGGCTGGAGTCGACAAGTGCGGGCGTGGGGTGAGGCCGTGGTTTTGCCTTTCCAGGAAGAAATGAGGCCCGGGCAAAAGCAGCTGGCCGAGGCAGAGCCTTGACCTGGCACCCCAGTCGGCCTTTGGCCACCAGGTCCAGACCACCGCTTCCAAAGAAGGGAAGCGGCCGGCCAGCTGATTGCAAGTGGGGGATGGGAGGGAGACAACAGCTGAAGCCAAGTCCAGCAGGGCGTTGGCGTTCCTTCTTCAGCTGGGACTGGCCTGGCCTGGCGGGTGGGCGGGGCCTTCACTGAGGACCCCCGAGGCCCGCCCTAGGCCCTGGCGGTGGCGGGTGGCGCATGCGCCCTTGGCCTCAGGGGTTGAACCCAAGCCCACAGGGCACTCAAAGCAGCCGGAGAAAGAAGGGGCCAGGGGAGAGGAAGGCAGGTAGGCGAGGCGGGCAGGGCTCGCCCACCTCTTCTCCTCAGGTCCCCGAGAGAGAAAGAGAGAGAGAGAGAGAGAGAGAGTGAGAGACAGACAGACAGACAGGCAGGGAAAGAGTGAGAGATCCCTGACCTCTGAGTATCTGCATCCACCACTGCTGCCAACTCACAGGCCATCCCACTTCCCCCCCTCCATCCCCATCCCCAGGCGCGGCCCCCCGGGGCCAGCCACACCACAGAGAGGCCCCTTCATGGTCACCTCCGTGCTGTCCCTTCCGGGCCTGACCCCACTGCAGGGGAACCGGTTCAGACAATCCAATCGTCTACATGTCCCTCTCCATGACAATTGTCTTCTCCAGTCTCACATGCCCAAACCGCACCCCCAACATCCTCCTTTGTCTGCAGCTGGAGATAGGAGGAGAATCTCTGCCATTGTGTTGAGAGACTCAGTTTCGCGGGTTTCTCCCCTGTACACGTGTTCTGAAGCTGGGTATTATTTTCTCCAGCGAACCTGTCTTGTGAAGGATTTGGCCAGCCATAAGAAGCTTCAGGGAAGAGGCGGAGGGGCTTCTCTCTCCGCCCCCGACAGCCCTGAGCTGGGTCAGTGCCTCAGACCTGGCCAGGGGCAGCCCATCCCCCGGCGCCCTCTCCCGGGGCATCCCAGGAAAGCTTCACAGCCAGCCCCACCCCACTCGCCACTGCCAGGACCATCGGCCTCCCTCGGGAGGACGGGGCAGGACAGGGAACCGGGTGTGGGAGGCCGCCAGATCTCAGCTCTGGCACACAGGCTGCCAGGCTGCCTGGTCCTCTGAGGGGGCCCAGCACACGCCCCAGGAAACTTGGCGGCAGGCCCCGGGGCTCTCTCCTCTGGAACTCGTCCACTTGAAAGGGGCCTGGCCCAGGTGGCTGGTTCGACCGGTTGGAAAGAAATCTTTTTCTTCTCTGAGAGACTGTTGCTTGTCATCTCCTGGACATGAGATGACAGACAATTGTTCCCATTTCCCTTTCTACTTGAAACCTGATGGATACATTGCCCACTGCCTTTAGAGACTGCAGGTCTTTCTGAAACTCTTTTCAGTGCGCTGGCTCACTTCAGCATCATTTCATTGTTCCATCCGAAATTCCTTTCAGTTGGATCTATTTTCCTTTCTAATCCTTTTGTATACCTAGATATTTAAAAGCTGCTCAAATCTGTAGTGGAGAAAAGTTGGGTTACAACTCTTTCAGACAGCATGTAAACCCACATTTTAGGGTTTCTACACAAAACGTCTCTGCCATGTTTCTAGCAGCTCTCCTTCCATATATTTTCCTCCAGGACTTCCTGTGACAAAATTGCCTTTCTAAAAGCCAGTCCTCCGTTCACTCTCTTGGCCAGTCACGTTTCCATAGAAAGAAAAAGGACTGGATTTTCCAAAGATGCAACAAGAATGATCAAGTCCCGATTCACACCTAGATATCCTGCTCCTGTTCTCCATGAATTGCAAAATTGAAGTTAATTATCTCGTTCATTTTGTCTAAATCTATTGGGTCACTTTGGCACTGAGCCCCTAAGCTGGTCCACAGCCTGCTTCAGCAGACACCAAACTCTCTCTCAAGTGCCTGCATTCGTGTGCTGAGTAGGTATTGTATTTATTTAGATCGTATTCAACAAAAGATCTTCACGGATTCACTCAAGTACTTAAGCATCTACTATGTGCCCAAAGGTCTTGAAATGTTGGGGGTCTGCAAGGAAGACAGATATGCCTAAACAGATAAATTACACTACTGAAATCATTTGAATGAAAGAGATGTGAATAAACTGCCGTGGGACTCCAGGCAAAGAACCCCCATGGGTTGACCTACAACTAAGAGATACAGCTCTGTCCTGGGGCTCTGAGGAGAAAAACAGCCACCATGGGGGGTGGACAGGCTCTGTACCATCTAAGGAAAGGAAAAGGAAGGGAGAGAAGATAAAGAGAAAACAAGAGAAACGGAAAGGTTTTCTTCTTCTGAGTGTTTCTGCCACCCACTTTTGGAGCACACTGCTTGCTGATGTCCTTTCCGGCCAGTCTTATCCTTCAGCCGGCTTCAGGAGACTTCACCAATTCGATTGTAAGGAGCTGGGCTCCTCCGTGCAGGCAATGCCAACTCCGGAGGGAGCCAGGAGGGGAGCCAAAGATTCACAGGACTCTGCAGCCCTTCTGCAGCTCACTGGTGTGGAGGGGCACCGAGGCTTCACCTTGGCCTCTGTCTCCAAGTTCACATAAAGGAGGGTCGGTTCCTTCCTCGCTAGATGAGCGTGGAGAGAAACCTCCTTCACAGAAGGGATTATGGAATAATTAAAGTCAGAGCCTTGAACAAGGCAAAGGGTTAGCACCATGAATCTGAAGTGACTGGACATGTGAATTAGTAACCAGTAGGACGAGGAGCTGAAGACAAAAAAAGAAAAAAGGCAAGAAACCAGTTCTCGATTTTCTAAGATGGAAATGCAAGTCTTTCTTCTTCCAAAAGAAAAAAGTCATTGAACCCTTTCCTTGAAAATAAAACTGAAAGGGGCCACATGTTGCAAAGAAGGGTTTTAACCGTGATGTCACTACACAATCATGTGTAGCCATCAGTTGTTAAGTGCACTGCAAATAGTTCACACCTTAACAATTATGTTACCAAAGTTCGCAGTTGAGAAATATAGACACACACACATATACATATATATACATGTAAGAAAAGAGTAGAGTGTGTGCCAATTGCTCACTGTACTATTGACAATATCACTCTTACAACTGAAAGCATGACTAGGAGAGAGAAGGTGGTGTGACCCTAGATTGCTAGAGTCACAGCAAGAAAAGTTAAGAAAGTGCCATCAGGTCATTTGGACAAAAGAATGCTATATGGCTGTTGGGTTTATAAGAGATCCATTGGAGAAAAACAAGTCACTACATTAAATTATTTTCTACTTACCTGCATCACCCTCTCCAAGAACACATATTCTAAAATGAGACAAGTTATTACATTAAAAATGACCGGCTCTGGCATTTGGAAAACTACACCAAATAATGAAGTAAAAACTGGGTTACAAACATCCTGGTATCAACTCCAACTACCGTCTTTTACCAAACTAAAACTCTAATGATCACTAATTCACTTGCAATCTAGTGCTCCTCCCATATACAAAATCAACAACTTCCAATGTGTCATAACTTTTTTAAAATTTCCCTAACATTTTAGAGGATAATGTAAATATGTCTCCTGGAAAAGTTGAGAAAGATGGAGACACTAGGAAAGGAAAAGACGAAAATACTCCCCTAATCAATGATGTAAAACACAAGGCATGAACAACTGTTAAAAGAATTCTCTATGACATTGATCAAGTCTACTATCTCTACGCCTGGCTCTTTCCTATCAGTCATTTGATACATAAACAAATAGAATAGTGTATTTCATAGGATCAATTCTTTTAGTGGCGTGCTTTCCCTTTGACCACTACATATGCTTTTATGTGTTTGCTTTATTTTCAGGCGGCGTCACATCAGAACACCCTCATCTCGGCAGATCTTTGCCTTAAGGAACCCTACCTCGGCCCTTGATCAACTGTACTCTGTGTTATGGTCAACTCAGAGCCCTACATGGATCAGTGTTTCCTACCGCCTCTCTCCCGTGCGTTGCTCATGTCAGGGAGTATAGTCCACCGAGTGAACAGTAAGCAGTCTTCCCAAAGCATCAGATATGAAAAGGAGGAGACGCGGGGTTGGGTGTGGGACCCCATTCCGTGCCTCAGTGCAGACAAGCTAGAGGTCAATGCATCCCTCCAGAGACTGGGAGAAAAACAGGAGGTTATGAGCACGAGGTTCCCTCTGCAGGCCTTGAAGCAGGGACCTGGAATCAAACTGCTGACACCGTGGATCGTGGTTGGTTTGACAGGGAACTCACGAGGAAGATAAGGACGTGAAATAATGAAAATCATAAGAACAGCAGCGAACACTTCTACTGAGCCAAGGACTGCACCCTGAATGTAAACTCTGTGCTGGAACATATCTTAACTCACATGACCCTGAAAGCATCCCGACGTAGTCAATGTTGTTCTTTGCACCATTTGCTAGATGAAGAGACTGGGTACAGTGGCTAGAAAACTCAGCCAGGTTACAAAGCGGATAAATGGCCGAGCCCAAGCTCAGTGCTCCTCTGTGATGCTCTTGGACTACAACTCCAAGTGAAGTCTCTAACGACTATCTCCGCTCGCACTGCCAACACCATCGTCCTCCGTGGAGTGGATGGAGGCAGGCGTGGGCAGGGCAGGGAGCCGGGTGTGGCAGGCCGCCAGATCTAAGGTCTGGCACACAGGTTGCCAGGTGGCTCCCTCCTCTGAGGGGGCCCAGCACACGCCCCAGGGGACTTGGCGGCAGGCCCCAGGGCCCTTTCCCCCGGATCTTGTCCACTTGAAAGGGGCCTGGCCCAGGTGGCCGGTTGGGCTGGTTGGCCAGCCTCCTTTGGACAAAGCAGGCGAGCCCAGCCAGCCTTCCAGTCGCCCCCGGCGTGGCACCAGCGCCCTCAGGCCGAGGGCCTCACGCGTGCCCTCCAACGCGGATTTCTCCTCAGAGCCGTGGCCTGGGCACTAGGAAGGCCAGGCCCTCCCGACTCCAGAGATGATGCTGGGACCCGTCGCCGGAAGGGCCTGCCCGTGTGGCAGCGGCTCCCCAAGCCGGCGGCCTGCTGGGGCCTCACTCACTGCTTGGCCATAAGCCTGTCTCGGCCCTTCGGATTCCACAGAGCCTTTCCTCCACCTGGCTGGAGTCGACAAGTGCGGGCGTGGGGTGAGGCCGTGGTTTTGCCTTTCCAGGAAGAAATGAGGCCCGGGCAAAAGCAGCTGGCCGAGGCAGAGCCTTGACCTGGCACCCCAGTCGGCCTTTGGCCACCAGGTCCAGACCACCGCTTCCAAAGAAGGGAAGCGGCCGGCCAGCTGATTGCAAGTGGGGGATGGGAGGGAGACAACAGCTGAAGCCAAGTCCAGCAGGGCGTTGGCGTTCCTTCTTCAGCTGGGACTGGCCTGGCCTGGCGGGCGGGCGGGGCCTTCACTGAGGACCCCCGAGGCCCGCCCTAGGCCCTGGCGGTGGCGGGTGGCGCATGCGCCCTTGGCCTCAGGGGTTGAACCCAAGCCCACAGGGCACTCAAAGCAGCCGGAGAAAGAAGGGGCCAGGGGAGAGGAAGGCAGGTAGGCGAGGCGGGCAGGGCTCGCCCACCTCTTCTCCTCAGGTCCCCGAGAGAGAAAGAGAGAGAGAGAGAGAGAGAGAGTGAGAGACAGACAGACAGACAGGCAGGGAAAGAGTGAGAGATCCCTGACCTCTGAGTATCTGCATCCACCACTGCTGCCAACTCACAGGCCATCCCACTTCCCCCCCTCCATCCCCATCCCCAGGCGCGGCCCCCCGGGGCCAGCCACACCACGGAGAGGCCCCTTCATGGTCACCTCCGTGCTGTCCCTTCCGGGCCTGACCCCACTGCAGGGGAACCGGTTCAGACAATCCAATCGTCTACATGTCCCTCTCCATGACAATTGTCTTCTCCAGTCTCACATGCCCAAACCGCACCCCCAACATCCTCCTTTGTCTGCAGCTGGAGATAGGAGGAGAATCTCTGCCATTGTGTTGAGAGACTCAGTTTCGCGGGTTTCTCCCCTGTACACGTGTTCTGAAGCTGGGTATTATTTTCTCCAGCGAACCTGTCTTGTGAAGGATTTGGCCAGCCATAAGAAGCTTCAGGGAAGAGGCGGAGGGGCTTCTCTCTCCGCCCCCGACAGCCCTGAGCTGGGTCAGTGCCTCAGACCTGGCCAGGGGCAGCCCATCCCCCGGCGCCCTCTCCCGGGGCATCCCAGGAAAGCTTCACAGCCAGCCCCACCCCACTCGCCACTGCCAGGACCATCGGCCTCCCTCGGGAGGACGGGGCAGGACAGGGAACCGGGTGTGGGAGGCCGCCAGATCTCAGCTCTGGCACACAGGCTGCCAGGCTGCCTGGTCCTCTGAGGGGGCCCAGCACACGCCCCAGGAAACTTGGCGGCAGGCCCCGGGGCTCTCTCCTCTGGAACTCGTCCACTTGAAAGGGGCCTGGCCCAGGTGGCTGGTTCGACCGGTTGGAAAGAAATCTTTTTCTTCTCTGAGAGACTGTTGCTTGTCATCTCCTGGACATGAGATGACAGACAATTGTTCCCATTTCCCTTTCTACTTGAAACCTGATGGATACATTGCCCACTGCCTTTAGAGACTGCAGGTCTTTCTGAAACTCTTTTCAGTGCGCTGGCTCACTTCAGCATCATTTCATTGTTCCATCCGAAATTCCTTTCAGTTGGATCTATTTTCCTTTCTAATCCTTTTGTATACCTAGATATTTAAAAGCTGCTCAAATCTGTAGTGGAGAAAAGTTGGGTTACAACTCTTTCAGACAGCATGTAAACCCACATTTTAGGGTTTCTACACAAAACGTCTCTGCCATGTTTCTAGCAGCTCTCCTTCCATATATTTTCCTCCAGGACTTCCTGTGACAAAATTGCCTTTCTAAAAGCCAGTCCTCCGTTCACTCTCTTGGCCAGTCACGTTTCCATAGAAAGAAAAAGGACTGGATTTTCCAAAGATGCAACAAGAATGATCAAGTCCCGATTCACACCTAGATATCCTGCTCCTGTTCTCCATGAATTGCAAAATTGAAGTTAATTATCTCGTTCATTTTGTCTAAATCTATTGGGTCACTTTGGCACTGAGCCCCTAAGCTGGTCCACAGCCTGCTTCAGCAGACACCAAACTCTCTCTCAAGTGCCTGCATTCGTGTGCTGAGTAGGTATTGTATTTATTTAGATCGTATTCAACAAAAGATCTTCACGGATTCACTCAAGTACTTAAGCATCTACTATGTGCCCAAAGGTCTTGAAATGTTGGGGGTCTGCAAGGAAGACAGATATGCCTAAACAGATAAATTACACTACTGAAATCATTTGAATGAAAGAGATGTGAATAAACTGCCGTGGGACTCCAGGCAAAGAACCCCCATGGGTTGACCTACAACTAAGAGATACAGCTCTGTCCTGGGGCTCTGAGGAGAAAAACAGCCACCATGGGGGGTGGACAGGCTCTGTACCATCTAAGGAAAGGAAAAGGAAGGGAGAGAAGATAAAGAGAAAACAAGAGAAACGGAAAGGTTTTCTTCTTCTGAGTGTTTCTGCCACCCACTTTTGGAGCACACTGCTTGCTGATGTCCTTTCCGGCCAGTCTTATCCTTCAGCCGGCTTCAGGAGACTTCACCAATTCGATTGTAAGGAGCTGGGCTCCTCCGTGCAGGCAATGCCAACTCCGGAGGGAGCCAGGAGGGGAGCCAAAGATTCACAGGACTCTGCAGCCCTTCTGCAGCTCACTGGTGTGGAGGGGCACCGAGGCTTCACCTTGGCCTCTGTCTCCAAGTTCACATAAAGGAGGGTCGGTTCCTTCCTCGCTAGATGAGCGTGGAGAGAAACCTCCTTCACAGAAGGGATTATGGAATAATTAAAGTCAGAGCCTTGAACAAGGCAAAGGGTTAGCACCATGAATCTGAAGTGACTGGACATGTGAATTAGTAACCAGTAGGACGAGGAGCTGAAGACAAAAAAAGAAAAAAGGCAAGAAACCAGTTCTCGATTTTCTAAGATGGAAATGCAAGTCTTTCTTCTTCCAAAAGAAAAAAGTCATTGAACCCTTTCCTTGAAAATAAAACTGAAAGGGGCCACATGTTGCAAAGAAGGGTTTTAACCGTGATGTCACTACACAATCATGTGTAGCCATCAGTTGTTAAGTGCACTGCAAATAGTTCACACCTTAACAATTATGTTACCAAAGTTCGCAGTTGAGAAATATAGACACACACACATATACATATATATACATGTAAGAAAAGAGTAGAGTGTGTGCCAATTGCTCACTGTACTATTGACAATATCACTCTTACAACTGAAAGCATGACTAGGAGAGAGAAGGTGGTGTGACCCTAGATTGCTAGAGTCACAGCAAGAAAAGTTAAGAAAGTGCCATCAGGTCATTTGGACAAAAGAATGCTATATGGCTGTTGGGTTTATAAGAGATCCATTGGAGAAAAACAAGTCACTACATTAAATTATTTTCTACTTACCTGCATCACCCTCTCCAAGAACACATATTCTAAAATGAGACAAGTTATTACATTAAAAATGACCGGCTCTGGCATTTGGAAAACTACACCAAATAATGAAGTAAAAACTGGGTTACAAACATCCTGGTATCAACTCCAACTACCGTCTTTTACCAAACTAAAACTCTAATGATCACTAATTCACTTGCAATCTAGTGCTCCTCCCATATACAAAATCAACAACTTCCAATGTGTCATAACTTTTTTAAAATTTCCCTAACATTTTAGAGGATAATGTAAATATGTCTCCTGGAAAAGTTGAGAAAGATGGAGACACTAGGAAAGGAAAAGACGAAAATACTCCCCTAATCAATGATGTAAAACACAAGGCATGAACAACTGTTAAAAGAATTCTCTATGACATTGATCAAGTCTACTATCTCTACGCCTGGCTCTTTCCTATCAGTCATTTGATACATAAACAAATAGAATAGTGTATTTCATGGGATCAATTCTTTTAGTGGCGTGCTTTCCCTTTGACCACTACATATGCTTTTATGTGTTTGCTTTATTTTCAGGCGGCGTCACATCAGAACACCCTCATCTCGGCAGATCTTTGCCTTAAGGAACCCTACCTCGGCCCTTGATCAACTGTACTCTGTGTTATGGTCAACTCAGAGCCCTACATGGATCAGTGTTTCCTACCGCCTCTCTCCCGTGCGTTGCTCATGTCAGGGAGTATAGTCCACCGAGTGAACAGTAAGCAGTCTTCCCAAAGCATCAGATATGAAAAGGAGGAGACGCGGGGTTGGGTGTGGGACCCCATTCCGTGCCTCAGTGCAGACAAGCTAGAGGTCAATGCATCCCTCCAGAGACTGGGAGAAAAACAGGAGGTTATGAGCACGAGGTTCCCTCTGCAGGCCTTGAAGCAGGGACCTGGAATCAAACTGCTGACACCGTGGATCGTGGTTGGTTTGACAGGGAACTCACGAGGAAGATAAGGACGTGAAATAATGAAAATCATAAGAACAGCAGCGAACACTTCTACTGAGCCAAGGACTGCACCCTGAATGTAAACTCTGTGCTGGAACATATCTTAACTCACATGACCCTGAAAGCATCCCGACGTAGTCAATGTTGTTCTTTGCACCATTTGCTAGATGAAGAGACTGGGTACAGTGGCTAGAAAACTCAGCCAGGTTACAAAGCGGATAAATGGCCGAGCCCAAGCTCAGTGCTCCTCTGTGATGCTCTTGGACTACAACTCCAAGTGAAGTCTCTAACGACTATCTCCGCTCGCACTGCCAACACCATCGTCCTCCGTGGAGTGGATGGAGGCAGGCGTGGGCAGGGCAGGGAGCCGGGTGTGGCAGGCCGCCAGATCTAAGGTCTGGCACACAGGTTGCCAGGTGGCTCCCTCCTCTGAGGGGGCCCAGCACACGCCCCAGGGGACTTGGCGGCAGGCCCCAGGGCCCTTTCCCCCGGATCTTGTCCACTTGAAAGGGGCCTGGCCCAGGTGGCCGGTTGGGCTGGTTGGCCAGCCTCCTTTGGACAAAGCAGGCGAGCCCAGCCAGCCTTCCAGTCGCCCCCGGCGTGGCACCAGCGCCCTCAGGCCGAGGGCCTCACGCGTGCCCTCCAACGCGGATTTCTCCTCAGAGCCGTGGCCTGGGCACTAGGAAGGCCAGGCCCTCCCGACTCCAGAGATGATGCTGGGACCCGTCGCCGGAAGGGCCTGCCCGTGTGGCAGCGGCTCCCCAAGCCGGCGGCCTGCTGGGGCCTCACTCACTGCTTGGCCATAAGCCTGTCTCGGCCCTTCGGATTCCACAGAGCCTTTCCTCCACCTGGCTGGAGTCGACAAGTGCGGGCGTGGGGTGAGGCCGTGGTTTTGCCTTTCCAGGAAGAAATGAGGCCCGGGCAAAAGCAGCTGGCCGAGGCAGAGCCTTGACCTGGCACCCCAGTCGGCCTTTGGCCACCAGGTCCAGACCACCGCTTCCAAAGAAGGGAAGCGGCCGGCCAGCTGATTGCAAGTGGGGGATGGGAGGGAGACAACAGCTGAAGCCAAGTCCAGCAGGGCGTTGGCGTTCCTTCTTCAGCTGGGACTGGCCTGGCCTGGCGGGCGGGCGGGGCCTTCACTGAGGACCCCCGAGGCCCGCCCTAGGCCCTGGCGGTGGCGGGTGGCGCATGCGCCCTTGGCCTCAGGGGTTGAACCCAAGCCCACAGGGCACTCAAAGCAGCCGGAGAAAGAAGGGGCCAGGGGAGAGGAAGGCAGGTAGGCGAGGCGGGCAGGGCTCGCCCACCTCTTCTCCTCAGGTCCCCGAGAGAGAAAGAGAGAGAGAGAGAGAGAGAGAGAGTGAGAGACAGACAGACAGACAGGCAGGGAAAGAGTGAGAGATCCCTGACCTCTGAGTATCTGCATCCACCACTGCTGCCAACTCACAGGCCATCCCACTTCCCCCCCTCCATCCCCATCCCCAGGCGCGGCCCCCCGGGGCCAGCCACACCACGGAGAGGCCCCTTCATGGTCACCTCCGTGCTGTCCCTTCCGGGCCTGACCCCACTGCAGGGGAACCGGTTCAGACAATCCAATCGTCTACATGTCCCTCTCCATGACAATTGTCTTCTCCAGTCTCACATGCCCAAACCGCACCCCCAACATCCTCCTTTGTCTGCAGCTGGAGATAGGAGGAGAATCTCTGCCATTGTGTTGAGAGACTCAGTTTCGCGGGTTTCTCCCCTGTACACGTGTTCTGAAGCTGGGTATTATTTTCTCCAGCGAACCTGTCTTGTGAAGGATTTGGCCAGCCATAAGAAGCTTCAGGGAAGAGGCGGAGGGGCTTCTCTCTCCGCCCCCGACAGCCCTGAGCTGGGTCAGTGCCTCAGACCTGGCCAGGGGCAGCCCATCCCCCGGCGCCCTCTCCCGGGGCATCCCAGGAAAGCTTCACAGCCAGCCCCACCCCACTCGCCACTGCCAGGACCATCGGCCTCCCTCGGGAGGACGGGGCAGGACAGGGAACCGGGTGTGGGAGGCCGCCAGATCTCAGCTCTGGCACACAGGCTGCCAGGCTGCCTGGTCCTCTGAGGGGGCCCAGCACACGCCCCAGGAAACTTGGCGGCAGGCCCCGGGGCTCTCTCCTCTGGAACTCGTCCACTTGAAAGGGGCCTGGCCCAGGTGGCTGGTTCGACCGGTTGGAAAGAAATCTTTTTCTTCTCTGAGAGACTGTTGCTTGTCATCTCCTGGACATGAGATGACAGACAATTGTTCCCATTTCCCTTTCTACTTGAAACCTGATGGATACATTGCCCACTGCCTTTAGAGACTGCAGGTCTTTCTGAAACTCTTTTCAGTGCGCTGGCTCACTTCAGCATCATTTCATTGTTCCATCCGAAATTCCTTTCAGTTGGATCTATTTTCCTTTCTAATCCTTTTGTATACCTAGATATTTAAAAGCTGCTCAAATCTGTAGTGGAGAAAAGTTGGGTTACAACTCTTTCAGACAGCATGTAAACCCACATTTTAGGGTTTCTACACAAAACGTCTCTGCCATGTTTCTAGCAGCTCTCCTTCCATATATTTTCCTCCAGGACTTCCTGTGACAAAATTGCCTTTCTAAAAGCCAGTCCTCCGTTCACTCTCTTGGCCAGTCACATTTCCATAGAAAGAAAAAGGACTGGATTTTCCAAAGATGCAACAAGAATGATCAAGTCCCGATTCACACCTAGATATCCTGCTCCTGTTCTCCATGAATTGCAAAATTGAAGTTAATTATCTCGTTCATTTTGTCTAAATCTATTGGGTCACTTTGGCACTGAGCCCCTAAGCTGGTCCACAGCCTGCTTCAGCAGACACCAAACTCTCTCTCAAGTGCCTGCATTCGTGTGCTGAGTAGGTATTGTATTTATTTAGATCGTATTCAACAAAAGATCTTCACGGATTCACTCAAGTACTTAAGCATCTACTATGTGCCCAAAGGTCTTGAAATGTTGGGGGTCTGCAAGGAAGACAGATATGCCTAAACAGATAAATTACACTACTGAAATCATTTGAATGAAAGAGATGTGAATAAACTGCCGTGGGACTCCAGGCAAAGAACCCCCATGGGTTGACCTACAACTAAGAGATACAGCTCTGTCCTGGGGCTCTGAGGAGAAAAACAGCCACCATGGGGGGTGGACAGGCTCTGTACCATCTAAGGAAAGGAAAAGGAAGGGAGAGAAGATAAAGAGAAAACAAGAGAAACGGAAAGGTTTTCTTCTTCTGAGTGTTTCTGCCACCCACTTTTGGAGCACACTGCTTGCTGATGTCCTTTCCGGCCAGTCTTATCCTTCAGCCGGCTTCAGGAGACTTCACCAATTCGATTGTAAGGAGCTGGGCTCCTCCGTGCAGGCAATGCCAACTCCGGAGGGAGCCAGGAGGGGAGCCAAAGATTCACAGGACTCTGCAGCCCTTCTGCAGCTCACTGGTGTGGAGGGGCACCGAGGCTTCACCTTGGCCTCTGTCTCCAAGTTCACATAAAGGAGGGTCGGTTCCTTCCTCGCTAGATGAGCGTGGAGAGAAACCTCCTTCACAGAAGGGATTATGGAATAATTAAAGTCAGAGCCTTGAACAAGGCAAAGGGTTAGCACCATGAATCTGAAGTGACTGGACATGTGAATTAGTAACCAGTAGGACGAGGAGCTGAAGACAAAAAAAGAAAAAAGGCAAGAAACCAGTTCTCGATTTTCTAAGATGGAAATGCAAGTCTTTCTTCTTCCAAAAGAAAAAAGTCATTGAACCCTTTCCTTGAAAATAAAACTGAAAGGGGCCACATGTTGCAAAGAAGGGTTTTAACCGTGATGTCACTACACAATCATGTGTAGCCATCAGTTGTTAAGTGCACTGCAAATAGTTCACACCTTAACAATTATGTTACCAAAGTTCGCAGTTGAGAAATATAGACACACACACATATACATATATATACATGTAAGAAAAGAGTAGAGTGTGTGCCAATTGCTCACTGTACTATTGACAATATCACTCTTACAACTGAAAGCATGACTAGGAGAGAGAAGGTGGTGTGACCCTAGATTGCTAGAGTCACAGCAAGAAAAGTTAAGAAAGTGCCATCAGGTCATTTGGACAAAAGAATGCTATATGGCTGTTGGGCTTATAAGAGATCCATTGGAGAAAAACAAGTCACTACATTAAATTATTTTCTACTTACCTGCATCACCCTCTCCAAGAACACATATTCTAAAATGAGACAAGTTATTACATTAAAAATGACCGGCTCTGGCATTTGGAAAACTACACCAAATAATGAAGTAAAAACTGGGTTACAAACATCCTGGTATCAACTCCAACTACCGTCTTTTACCAAACTAAAACTCTAATGATCACTAATTCACTTGCAATCTAGTGCTCCTCCCATATACAAAATCAACAACTTCCAATGTGTCATAACTTTTTTAAAATTTCCCTAACATTTTAGAGGATAATGTAAATATGTCTCCTGGAAAAGTTGAGAAAGATGGAGACACTAGGAAAGGAAAAGACGAAAATACTCCCCTAATCAATGATGTAAAACACAAGGCATGAACAACTGTTAAAAGAATTCTCTATGACATTGATCAAGTCTACTATCTCTACGCCTGGCTCTTTCCTATCAGTCATTTGATACATAAACAAATAGAATAGTGTATTTCATGGGATCAATTCTTTTAGTGGCGTGCTTTCCCTTTGACCACTACATATGCTTTTATGTGTTTGCTTTATTTTCAGGCGGCGTCACATCAGAACACCCTCATCTCGGCAGATCTTTGCCTTAAGGAACCCTACCTCGGCCCTTGATCAACTGTACTCTGTGTTATGGTCAACTCAGAGCCCTACATGGATCAGTGTTTCCTACCGCCTCTCTCCCGTGCGTTGCTCATGTCAGGGAGTATAGTCCACCGAGTGAACAGTAAGCAGTCTTCCCAAAGCATCAGATATGAAAAGGAGGAGACGCGGGGTTGGGTGTGGGACCCCATTCCGTGCCTCAGTGCAGACAAGCTAGAGGTCAATGCATCCCTCCAGAGACTGGGAGAAAAACAGGAGGTTATGAGCACGAGGTTCCCTCTGCAGGCCTTGAAGCAGGGACCTGGAATCAAACTGCTGACACCGTGGATCGTGGTTGGTTTGACAGGGAACTCACGAGGAAGATAAGGACGTGAAATAATGAAAATCATAAGAACAGCAGCGAACACTTCTACTGAGCCAAGGACTGCACCCTGAATGTAAACTCTGTGCTGGAACATATCTTAACTCACATGACCCTGAAAGCATCCCGACGTAGTCAATGTTGTTCTTTGCACCATTTGCTAGATGAAGAGACTGGGTACAGTGGCTAGAAAACTCAGCCAGGTTACAAAGCGGATAAATGGCCGAGCCCAAGCTCAGTGCTCCTCTGTGATGCTCTTGGACTACAACTCCAAGTGAAGTCTCTAACGACTATCTCCGCTCGCACTGCCAACACCATCGTCCTCCGTGGAGTGGATGGAGGCAGGCGTGGGCAGGGCAGGGAGCCGGGTGTGGCAGGCCGCCAGATCTAAGGTCTGGCACACAGGTTGCCAGGTGGCTCCCTCCTCTGAGGGGGCCCAGCACACGCCCCAGGGGACTTGGCGGCAGGCCCCAGGGCCCTTTCCCCCGGATCTTGTCCACTTGAAAGGGGCCTGGCCCAGGTGGCCGGTTGGGCTGGTTGGCCAGCCTCCTTTGGACAAAGCAGGCGAGCCCAGCCAGCCTTCCAGTCGCCCCCGGCGTGGCACCAGCGCCCTCAGGCCGAGGGCCTCACGCGTGCCCTCCAACGCGGATTTCTCCTCAGAGCCGTGGCCTGGGCACTAGGAAGGCCAGGCCCTCCCGACTCCAGAGATGATGCTGGGACCCGTCGCCGGAAGGGCCTGCCCGTGTGGCAGCGGCTCCCCAAGCCGGCGGCCTGCTGGGGCCTCACTCACTGCTTGGCCATAAGCCTGTCTCGGCCCTTCGGATTCCACAGAGCCTTTCCTCCACCTGGCTGGAGTCGACAAGTGCGGGCGTGGGGTGAGGCCGTGGTTTTGCCTTTCCAGGAAGAAATGAGGCCCGGGCAAAAGCAGCTGGCCGAGGCAGAGCCTTGACCTGGCACCCCAGTCGGCCTTTGGCCACCAGGTCCAGACCACCGCTTCCAAAGAAGGGAAGCGGCCGGCCAGCTGATTGCAAGTGGGGGATGGGAGGGAGACAACAGCTGAAGCCAAGTCCAGCAGGGCGTTGGCGTTCCTTCTTCAGCTGGGACTGGCCTGGCCTGGCGGGCGGGCGGGGCCTTCACTGAGGACCCCCGAGGCCCGCCCTAGGCCCTGGCGGTGGCGGGTGGCGCATGCGCCCTTGGCCTCAGGGGTTGAACCCAAGCCCACAGGGCACTCAAAGCAGCCGGAGAAAGAAGGGGCCAGGGGAGAGGAAGGCAGGTAGGCGAGGCGGGCAGGGCTCGCCCACCTCTTCTCCTCAGGTCCCCGAGAGAGAAAGAGAGAGAGAGAGAGAGAGAGAGTGAGAGACAGACAGACAGACAGGCAGGGAAAGAGTGAGAGATCCCTGACCTCTGAGTATCTGCATCCACCACTGCTGCCAACTCACAGGCCATCCCACTTCCCCCCCTCCATCCCCATCCCCAGGCGCGGCCCCCCGGGGCCAGCCACACCACGGAGAGGCCCCTTCATGGTCACCTCCGTGCTGTCCCTTCCGGGCCTGACCCCACTGCAGGGGAACCGGTTCAGACAATCCAATCGTCTACATGTCCCTCTCCATGACAATTGTCTTCTCCAGTCTCACATGCCCAAACCGCACCCCCAACATCCTCCTTTGTCTGCAGCTGGAGATAGGAGGAGAATCTCTGCCATTGTGTTGAGAGACTCAGTTTCGCGGGTTTCTCCCCTGTACACGTGTTCTGAAGCTGGGTATTATTTTCTCCAGCGAACCTGTCTTGTGAAGGATTTGGCCAGCCATAAGAAGCTTCAGGGAAGAGGCGGAGGGGCTTCTCTCTCCGCCCCCGACAGCCCTGAGCTGGGTCAGTGCCTCAGACCTGGCCAGGGGCAGCCCATCCCCCGGCGCCCTCTCCCGGGGCATCCCAGGAAAGCTTCACAGCCAGCCCCACCCCACTCGCCACTGCCAGGACCATCGGCCTCCCTCGGGAGGACGGGGCAGGACAGGGAACCGGGTGTGGGAGGCCGCCAGATCTCAGCTCTGGCACACAGGCTGCCAGGCTGCCTGGTCCTCTGAGGGGGCCCAGCACACGCCCCAGGAAACTTGGCGGCAGGCCCCGGGGCTCTCTCCTCTGGAACTCGTCCACTTGAAAGGGGCCTGGCCCAGGTGGCTGGTTCGACCGGTTGGAAAGAAATCTTTTTCTTCTCTGAGAGACTGTTGCTTGTCATCTCCTGGACATGAGATGACAGACAATTGTTCCCATTTCCCTTTCTACTTGAAACCTGATGGATACATTGCCCACTGCCTTTAGAGACTGCAGGTCTTTCTGAAACTCTTTTCAGTGCGCTGGCTCACTTCAGCATCATTTCATTGTTCCATCCGAAATTCCTTTCAGTTGGATCTATTTTCCTTTCTAATCCTTTTGTATACCTAGATATTTAAAAGCTGCTCAAATCTGTAGTGGAGAAAAGTTGGGTTACAACTCTTTCAGACAGCATGTAAACCCACATTTTAGGGTTTCTACACAAAACGTCTCTGCCATGTTTCTAGCAGCTCTCCTTCCATATATTTTCCTCCAGGACTTCCTGTGACAAAATTGCCTTTCTAAAAGCCAGTCCTCCGTTCACTCTCTTGGCCAGTCACGTTTCCATAGAAAGAAAAAGGACTGGATTTTCCAAAGATGCAACAAGAATGATCAAGTCCCGATTCACACCTAGATATCCTGCTCCTGTTCTCCATGAATTGCAAAATTGAAGTTAATTATCTCGTTCATTTTGTCTAAATCTATTGGGTCACTTTGGCACTGAGCCCCTAAGCTGGTCCACAGCCTGCTTCAGCAGACACCAAACTCTCTCTCAAGTGCCTGCATTCGTGTGCTGAGTAGGTATTGTATTTATTTAGATCGTATTCAACAAAAGATCTTCACGGATTCACTCAAGTACTTAAGCATCTACTATGTGCCCAAAGGTCTTGAAATGTTGGGGGTCTGCAAGGAAGACAGATATGCCTAAACAGATAAATTACACTACTGAAATCATTTGAATGAAAGAGATGTGAATAAACTGCCGTGGGACTCCAGGCAAAGAACCCCCATGGGTTGACCTACAACTAAGAGATACAGCTCTGTCCTGGGGCTCTGAGGAGAAAAACAGCCACCATGGGGGGTGGACAGGCTCTGTACCATCTAAGGAAAGGAAAAGGAAGGGAGAGAAGATAAAGAGAAAACAAGAGAAACGGAAAGGTTTTCTTCTTCTGAGTGTTTCTGCCACCCACTTTTGGAGCACACTGCTTGCTGATGTCCTTTCCGGCCAGTCTTATCCTTCAGCCGGCTTCAGGAGACTTCACCAATTCGATTGTAAGGAGCTGGGCTCCTCCGTGCAGGCAATGCCAACTCCGGAGGGAGCCAGGAGGGGAGCCAAAGATTCACAGGACTCTGCAGCCCTTCTGCAGCTCACTGGTGTGGAGGGGCACCGAGGCTTCACCTTGGCCTCTGTCTCCAAGTTCACATAAAGGAGGGTCGGTTCCTTCCTCGCTAGATGAGCGTGGAGAGAAACCTCCTTCACAGAAGGGATTATGGAATAATTAAAGTCAGAGCCTTGAACAAGGCAAAGGGTTAGCACCATGAATCTGAAGTGACTGGACATGTGAATTAGTAACCAGTAGGACGAGGAGCTGAAGACAAAAAAAGAAAAAAGGCAAGAAACCAGTTCTCGATTTTCTAAGATGGAAATGCAAGTCTTTCTTCTTCCAAAAGAAAAAAGTCATTGAACCCTTTCCTTGAAAATAAAACTGAAAGGGGCCACATGTTGCAAAGAAGGGTTTTAACCGTGATGTCACTACACAATCATGTGTAGCCATCAGTTGTTAAGTGCACTGCAAATAGTTCACACCTTAACAATTATGTTACCAAAGTTCGCAGTTGAGAAATATAGACACACACACATATACATATATATACATGTAAGAAAAGAGTAGAGTGTGTGCCAATTGCTCACTGTACTATTGACAATATCACTCTTACAACTGAAAGCATGACTAGGAGAGAGAAGGTGGTGTGACCCTAGATTGCTAGAGTCACAGCAAGAAAAGTTAAGAAAGTGCCATCAGGTCATTTGGACAAAAGAATGCTATATGGCTGTTGGGTTTATAAGAGATCCATTGGAGAAAAACAAGTCACTACATTAAATTATTTTCTACTTACCTGCATCACCCTCTCCAAGAACACATATTCTAAAATGAGACAAGTTATTACATTAAAAATGACCGGCTCTGGCATTTGGAAAACTACACCAAATAATGAAGTAAAAACTGGGTTACAAACATCCTGGTATCAACTCCAACTACCGTCTTTTACCAAACTAAAACTCTAATGATCACTAATTCACTTGCAATCTAGTGCTCCTCCCATATACAAAATCAACAACTTCCAATGTGTCATAACTTTTTTAAAATTTCCCTAACATTTTAGAGGATAATGTAAATATGTCTCCTGGAAAAGTTGAGAAAGATGGAGACACTAGGAAAGGAAAAGACGAAAATACTCCCCTAATCAATGATGTAAAACACAAGGCATGAACAACTGTTAAAAGAATTCTCTATGACATTGATCAAGTCTACTATCTCTACGCCTGGCTCTTTCCTATCAGTCATTTGATACATAAACAAATAGAATAGTGTATTTCATGGGATCAATTCTTTTAGTGGCGTGCTTTCCCTTTGACCACTACATATGCTTTTATGTGTTTGCTTTATTTTCAGGCGGCGTCACATCAGAACACCCTCATCTCGGCAGATCTTTGCCTTAAGGAACCCTACCTCGGCCCTTGATCAACTGTACTCTGTGTTATGGTCAACTCAGAGCCCTACATGGATCAGTGTTTCCTACCGCCTCTCTCCCGTGCGTTGCTCATGTCAGGGAGTATAGTCCACCGAGTGAACAGTAAGCAGTCTTCCCAAAGCATCAGATATGAAAAGGAGGAGACGCGGGGTTGGGTGTGGGACCCCATTCCGTGCCTCAGTGCAGACAAGCTAGAGGTCAATGCATCCCTCCAGAGACTGGGAGAAAAACAGGAGGTTATGAGCACGAGGTTCCCTCTGCAGGCCTTGAAGCAGGGACCTGGAATCAAACTGCTGACACCGTGGATCGTGGTTGGTTTGACAGGGAACTCACGAGGAAGATAAGGACGTGAAATAATGAAAATCATAAGAACAGCAGCGAACACTTCTACTGAGCCAAGGACTGCACCCTGAATGTAAACTCTGTGCTGGAACATATCTTAACTCACATGACCCTGAAAGCATCCCGACGTAGTCAATGTTGTTCTTTGCACCATTTGCTAGATGAAGAGACTGGGTACAGTGGCTAGAAAACTCAGCCAGGTTACAAAGCGGATAAATGGCCGAGCCCAAGCTCAGTGCTCCTCTGTGATGCTCTTGGACTACAACTCCAAGTGAAGTCTCTAACGACTATCTCCGCTCGCACTGCCAACACCATCGTCCTCCGTGGAGTGGATGGAGGCAGGCGTGGGCAGGGCAGGGAGCCGGGTGTGGCAGGCCGCCAGATCTAAGGTCTGGCACACAGGTTGCCAGGTGGCTCCCTCCTCTGAGGGGGCCCAGCACACGCCCCAGGGGACTTGGCGGCAGGCCCCAGGGCCCTTTCCCCCGGATCTTGTCCACTTGAAAGGGGCCTGGCCCAGGTGGCCGGTTGGGCTGGTTGGCCAGCCTCCTTTGGACAAAGCAGGCGAGCCCAGCCAGCCTTCCAGTCGCCCCCGGCGTGGCACCAGCGCCCTCAGGCCGAGGGCCTCACGCGTGCCCTCCAACGCGGATTTCTCCTCAGAGCCGTGGCCTGGGCACTAGGAAGGCCAGGCCCTCCCGACTCCAGAGATGATGCTGGGACCCGTCGCCGGAAGGGCCTGCCCGTGTGGCAGCGGCTCCCCAAGCCGGCGGCCTGCTGGGGCCTCACTCACTGCTTGGCCATAAGCCTGTCTCGGCCCTTCGGATTCCACAGAGCCTTTCCTCCACCTGGCTGGAGTCGACAAGTGCGGGCGTGGGGTGAGGCCGTGGTTTTGCCTTTCCAGGAAGAAATGAGGCCCGGGCAAAAGCAGCTGGCCGAGGCAGAGCCTTGACCTGGCACCCCAGTCGGCCTTTGGCCACCAGGTCCAGACCACCGCTTCCAAAGAAGGGAAGCGGCCGGCCAGCTGATTGCAAGTGGGGGATGGGAGGGAGACAACAGCTGAAGCCAAGTCCAGCAGGGCGTTGGCGTTCCTTCTTCAGCTGGGACTGGCCTGGCCTGGCGGGCGGGCGGGGCCTTCACTGAGGACCCCCGAGGCCCGCCCTAGGCCCTGGCGGTGGCGGGTGGCGCATGCGCCCTTGGCCTCAGGGGTTGAACCCAAGCCCACAGGGCACTCAAAGCAGCCGGAGAAAGAAGGGGCCAGGGGAGAGGAAGGCAGGTAGGCGAGGCGGGCAGGGCTCGCCCACCTCTTCTCCTCAGGTCCCCGAGAGAGAAAGAGAGAGAGAGAGAGAGAGAGAGTGAGAGACAGACAGACAGACAGGCAGGGAAAGAGTGAGAGATCCCTGACCTCTGAGTATCTGCATCCACCACTGCTGCCAACTCACAGGCCATCCCACTTCCCCCCCTCCATCCCCATCCCCAGGCGCGGCCCCCCGGGGCCAGCCACACCACAGAGAGGCCCCTTCATGGTCACCTCCGTGCTGTCCCTTCCGGGCCTGACCCCACTGCAGGGGAACCGGTTCAGACAATCCAATCGTCTACATGTCCCTCTCCATGACAATTATCTTCTCCAGTCTCACATGCCCAAACCGCACCCCCAACATCCTCCTTTGTCTGCAGCTGGAGATAGGAGGAGAATCTCTGCCATTGTGTTGAGAGACTCAGTTTCGCGGGTTTCTCCCCTGTACACGTGTTCTGAAGCTGGGTATTATTTTCTCCAGCGAACCTGTCTTGTGAAGGATTTGGCCAGCCATAAGAAGCTTCAGGGAAGAGGCGGAGGGGCTTCTCTCTCCGCCCCCGACAGCCCTGAGCTGGGTCAGTGCCTCAGACCTGGCCAGGGGCAGCCCATCCCCCGGCGCCCTCTCCCGGGGCATCCCAGGAAAGCTTCACAGCCAGCCCCACCCCACTCGCCACTGCCAGGACCATCGGCCTCCCTCGGGAGGACGGGGCAGGACAGGGAACCGGGTGTGGGAGGCCGCCAGATCTCAGCTCTGGCACACAGGCTGCCAGGCTGCCTGGTCCTCTGAGGGGGCCCAGCACACGCCCCAGGAAACTTGGCGGCAGGCCCCGGGGCTCTCTCCTCTGGAACTCGTCCACTTGAAAGGGGCCTGGCCCAGGTGGCTGGTTCGACCGGTTGGAAAGAAATCTTTTTCTTCTCTGAGAGACTGTTGCTTGTCATCTCCTGGACATGAGATGACAGACAATTGTTCCCATTTCCCTTTCTACTTGAAACCTGATGGATACATTGCCCACTGCCTTTAGAGACTGCAGGTCTTTCTGAAACTCTTTTCAGTGCGCTGGCTTACTTCAGCATCATTTCATTGTTCCATCCGAAATTCCTTTCAGTTGGATCTATTTTCCTTTCTAATCCTTTTGTATACCTAGATATTTAAAAGCTGCTCAAATCTGTAGTGGAGAAAAGTTGGGTTACAACTCTTTCAGACAGCATGTAAACCCACATTTTAGGGTTTCTACACAAAACGTCTCTGCCATGTTTCTAGCAGCTCTCCTTCCATATATTTTCCTCCAGGACTTCCTGTGACAAAATTGCCTTTCTAAAAGCCAGTCCTCCGTTCACTCTCTTGGCCAGTCACGTTTCCATAGAAAGAAAAAGGACTGGATTTTCCAAAGATGCAACAAGAATGATCAAGTCCCGATTCACACCTAGATATCCTGCTCCTGTTCTCCATGAATTGCAAAATTGAAGTTAATTATCTCGTTCATTTTGTCTAAATCTATTGGGTCACTTTGGCACTGAGCCCCTAAGCTGGTCCACAGCCTGCTTCAGCAGACACCAAACTCTCTCTCAAGTGCCTGCATTCGTGTGCTGAGTAGGTATTGTATTTATTTAGATCGTATTCAACAAAAGATCTTCACGGATTCACTCAAGTACTTAAGCATCTACTATGTGCCCAAAGGTCTTGAAATGTTGGGGGTCTGCAAGGAAGACAGATATGCCTAAACAGATAAATTACACTACTGAAATCATTTGAATGAAAGAGATGTGAATAAACTGCCGTGGGACTCCAGGCAAAGAACCCCCATGGGTTGACCTACAACTAAGAGATACAGCTCTGTCCTGGGGCTCTGAGGAGAAAAACAGCCACCATGGGGGGTGGACAGGCTCTGTACCATCTAAGGAAAGGAAAAGGAAGGGAGAGAAGATAAAGAGAAAACAAGAGAAACGGAAAGGTTTTCTTCTTCTGAGTGTTTCTGCCACCCACTTTTGGAGCACACTGCTTGCTGATGTCCTTTCCGGCCAGTCTTATCCTTCAGCCGGCTTCAGGAGACTTCACCAATTCGATTGTAAGGAGCTGGGCTCCTCCGTGCAGGCAATGCCAACTCCGGAGGGAGCCAGGAGGGGAGCCAAAGATTCACAGGACTCTGCAGCCCTTCTGCAGCTCACTGGTGTGGAGGGGCACCGAGGCTTCACCTTGGCCTCTGTCTCCAAGTTCACATAAAGGAGGGTCGGTTCCTTCCTCGCTAGATGAGCGTGGAGAGAAACCTCCTTCACAGAAGGGATTATGGAATAATTAAAGTCAGAGCCTTGAACAAGGCAAAGGGTTAGCACCATGAATCTGAAGTGACTGGACATGTGAATTAGTAACCAGTAGGACGAGGAGCTGAAGACAAAAAAAGAAAAAAGGCAAGAAACCAGTTCTCGATTTTCTAAGATGGAAATGCAAGTCTTTCTTCTTCCAAAAGAAAAAAGTCATTGAACCCTTTCCTTGAAAATAAAACTGAAAGGGGCCACATGTTGCAAAGAAGGGTTTTAACCGTGATGTCACTACACAATCATGTGTAGCCATCAGTTGTTAAGTGCACTGCAAATAGTTCACACCTTAACAATTATGTTACCAAAGTTCGCAGTTGAGAAATATAGACACACACACATATACATATATATACATGTAAGAAAAGAGTAGAGTGTGTGCCAATTGCTCACTGTACTATTGACAATATCACTCTTACAACTGAAAGCATGACTAGGAGAGAGAAGGTGGTGTGACCCTAGATTGCTAGAGTCACAGCAAGAAAAGTTAAGAAAGTGCCATCAGGTCATTTGGACAAAAGAATGCTATATGGCTGTTGGGCTTATAAGAGATCCATTGGAGAAAAACAAGTCACTACATTAAATTATTTTCTACTTACCTGCATCACCCTCTCCAAGAACACATATTCTAAAATGAGACAAGTTATTACATTAAAAATGACCGGCTCTGGCATTTGGAAAACTACACCAAATAATGAAGTAAAAACTGGGTTACAAACATCCTGGTATCAACTCCAACTACCGTCTTTTACCAAACTAAAACTCTAATGATCACTAATTCACTTGCAATCTAGTGCTCCTCCCATATACAAAATCAACAACTTCCAATGTGTCATAACTTTTTTAAAATTTCCCTAACATTTTAGAGGATAATGTAAATATGTCTCCTGGAAAAGTTGAGAAAGATGGAGACACTAGGAAAGGAAAAGACGAAAATACTCCCCTAATCAATGATGTAAAACACAAGGCATGAACAACTGTTAAAAGAATTCTCTATGACATTGATCAAGTCTACTATCTCTACGCCTGGCTCTTTCCTATCAGTCATTTGATACATAAACAAATAGAATAGTGTATTTCATGGGATCAATTCTTTTAGTGGCGTGCTTTCCCTTTGACCACTACATATGCTTTTATGTGTTTGCTTTATTTTCAGGCGGCGTCACATCAGAACACCCTCATCTCGGCAGATCTTTGCCTTAAGGAACCCTACCTCGGCCCTTGATCAACTGTACTCTGTGTTATGGTCAACTCAGAGCCCTACATGGATCAGTGTTTCCTACCGCCTCTCTCCCGTGCGTTGCTCATGTCAGGGAGTATAGTCCACCGAGTGAACAGTAAGCAGTCTTCCCAAAGCATCAGATATGAAAAGGAGGAGACGCGGGGTTGGGTGTGGGACCCCATTCCGTGCCTCAGTGCAGACAAGCTAGAGGTCAATGCATCCCTCCAGAGACTGGGAGAAAAACAGGAGGTTATGAGCACGAGGTTCCCTCTGCAGGCCTTGAAGCAGGGACCTGGAATCAAACTGCTGACACCGTGGATCGTGGTTGGTTTGACAGGGAACTCACGAGGAAGATAAGGACGTGAAATAATGAAAATCATAAGAACAGCAGCGAACACTTCTACTGAGCCAAGGACTGCACCCTGAATGTAAACTCTGTGCTGGAACATATCTTAACTCACATGACCCTGAAAGCATCCCGACGTAGTCAATGTTGTTCTTTGCACCATTTGCTAGATGAAGAGACTGGGTACAGTGGCTAGAAAACTCAGCCAGGTTACAAAGCGGATAAATGGCCGAGCCCAAGCTCAGTGCTCTTCTGTGATGCTCTTGGACTACAACTCCAAGTGAAGTCTCTAACGACTATCTCCGCTCGCACTGCCAACACCATCGTCCTCCGTGGAGTGGATGGAGGCAGGCGTGGGCAGGGCAGGGAGCCGGGTGTGGCAGGCCGCCAGATCTAAGGTCTGGCACACAGGTTGCCAGGTGGCTCCCTCCTCTGAGGGGGCCCAGCACACGCCCCAGGGGACTTGGCGGCAGGCCCCAGGGCCCTTTCCCCCGGATCTTGTCCACTTGAAAGGGGCCTGGCCCAGGTGGCCGGTTGGGCTGGTTGGCCAGCCTCCTTTGGACAAAGCAGGCGAGCCCAGCCAGCCTTCCAGTCGCCCCCGGCGTGGCACCAGCGCCCTCAGGCCGAGGGCCTCACGCGTGCCCTCCAACGCGGATTTCTCCTCAGAGCCGTGGCCTGGGCACTAGGAAGGCCAGGCCCTCCCGACTCCAGAGATGATGCTGGGACCCGTCGCCGGAAGGGCCTGCCCGTGTGGCAGCGGCTCCCCAAGCCGGCGGCCTGCTGGGGCCTCACTCACTGCTTGGCCATAAGCCTGTCTCGGCCCTTCGGATTCCACAGAGCCTTTCCTCCACCTGGCTGGAGTCGACAAGTGCGGGCGTGGGGTGAGGCCGTGGTTTTGCCTTTCCAGGAAGAAATGAGGCCCGGGCAAAAGCAGCTGGCCGAGGCAGAGCCTTGACCTGGCACCCCAGTCGGCCTTTGGCCACCAGGTCCAGACCACCGCTTCCAAAGAAGGGAAGCGGCCGGCCAGCTGATTGCAAGTGGGGGATGGGAGGGAGACAACAGCTGAAGCCAAGTCCAGCAGGGCGTTGGCGTTCCTTCTTCAGCTGGGACTGGCCTGGCCTGGCGGGCGGGCGGGGCCTTCACTGAGGACCCCCGAGGCCCGCCCTAGGCCCTGGCGGTGGCGGGTGGCGCATGCGCCCTTGGCCTCAGGGGTTGAACCCAAGCCCACAGGGCACTCAAAGCAGCCGGAGAAAGAAGGGGCCAGGGGAGAGGAAGGCAGGTAGGCGAGGCGGGCAGGGCTCGCCCACCTCTTCTCCTCAGGTCCCCGAGAGAGAAAGAGAGAGAGAGAGAGAGAGAGAGTGAGAGACAGACAGACAGACAGGCAGGGAAAGAGTGAGAGATCCCTGACCTCTGAGTATCTGCATCCACCACTGCTGCCAACTCACAGGCCATCCCACTTCCCCCCCTCCATCCCCATCCCCAGGCGCGGCCCCCCGGGGCCAGCCACACCACAGAGAGGCCCCTTCATGGTCACCTCCGTGCTGTCCCTTCCGGGCCTGACCCCACTGCAGGGGAACCGGTTCAGACAATCCAATCGTCTACATGTCCCTCTCCATGACAATTATCTTCTCCAGTCTCACATGCCCAAACCGCACCCCCAACATCCTCCTTTGTCTGCAGCTGGAGATAGGAGGAGAATCTCTGCCATTGTGTTGAGAGACTCAGTTTCGCGGGTTTCTCCCCTGTACACGTGTTCTGAAGCTGGGTATTATTTTCTCCAGCGAACCTGTCTTGTGAAGGATTTGGCCAGCCATAAGAAGCTTCAGGGAAGAGGCGGAGGGGCTTCTCTCTCCGCCCCCGACAGCCCTGAGCTGGGTCAGTGCCTCAGACCTGGCCAGGGGCAGCCCATCCCCCGGCGCCCTCTCCCGGGGCATCCCAGGAAAGCTTCACAGCCAGCCCCACCCCACTCGCCACTGCCAGGACCATCGGCCTCCCTCGGGAGGACGGGGCAGGACAGGGAACCGGGTGTGGGAGGCCGCCAGATCTCAGCTCTGGCACACAGGCTGCCAGGCTGCCTGGTCCTCTGAGGGGGCCCAGCACACGCCCCAGGAAACTTGGCGGCAGGCCCCGGGGCTCTCTCCTCTGGAACTCGTCCACTTGAAAGGGGCCTGGCCCAGGTGGCTGGTTCGACCGGTTGGAAAGAAATCTTTTTCTTCTCTGAGAGACTGTTGCTTGTCATCTCCTGGACATGAGATGACAGACAATTGTTCCCATTTCCCTTTCTACTTGAAACCTGATGGATACATTGCCCACTGCCTTTAGAGACTGCAGGTCTTTCTGAAACTCTTTTCAGTGCGCTGGCTTACTTCAGCATCATTTCATTGTTCCATCCGAAATTCCTTTCAGTTGGATCTATTTTCCTTTCTAATCCTTTTGTATACTTAGATATTTAAAAGCTGCTCAAATCTGTAGTGGAGAAAAGTTGGGTTACACTCTTTCAGACAGCACGTAAACCCAAATTTTAGGTTTTTGTGGGAGCCCAAGATTTGGCCACCCTGAAATCTCTTTCTTTACCTTGGTTGTTTTATCTAGGGACATTTGACCTCCCCCACTAACTGCCTAACGTATTTGACATGGTGGTTCCTTTCTGGAACAGATCTATCATGATGTATGTAAAGATAACCTAGGGTAAATGTTGCAATAGGAAAGGCACCAACAAGCCCATCTTATCAGACGTTCTGTCTCTCTGGCCACATTCTCTGTATGACCCTTCCAGGAGTTGCCAGACAATCATTTACATTTATAAGGGAAATCCCCTTTGTAAAGGTATATCCGTCTCTGTTTTGAGAAGAGAGCAGGATGGCCTCATTTCTAAAGGCTTATCAATGTGGAAGTTGAGGCCTTAAAGCTGCATAATAACCGTACTCTGGTTTACCTTGCTTTAGTGGTAATCTCCTTTAACTGACTCCCTCCACCCCCAAAGTCCTCCTTTGTCATTGGCTGAACATGGTATTTAAGACGAGAATTTCTGCTATTGTGTTGAGAAACGCAGTGTCCCTGCTTTCTCCCATGTATACATGTTATTAAACATGATAATATTTTTTCCTACTAACCTGTCTTGGTAATTATTTGGCTAGCCATAAGAACCTAAAGGAAAAGCACAGAGGGAGATTCTCCCTCTTCTCCCGTCAGTTTTGGCGCAGTCGCCAGGATCCACACTGTCTGGTAATTTGCCTTCTCTGGCTAAAAGATCTGCCTTTTTGGCAGGTCTAAACACATACTGATTCAAAGTTGCAAGTTGCCTTCTAGCAATAAGTTTGTATAAGACTTCCAAGATGCCCACAGCTGAGAAAAACGGGGTATGATTCCAACTCCTGGAAATAACAACATGCCCCATCTCTCTTACTTCCAGCTAGTAAGGATAACAAATCCTAAAGAAATTTTAGAACAGATTCATATTTGGTGCACTGAAGAGAAATAGCACGTTCTTTGGAGAAGCACGTTCTGAGTCCAAGTTGCAAGTTGCTGTCTAGCAACAAGTTTGTATAGGACTTGCAAAGATTCCCAGAACTGAGCTAGCGTGGGAATGTCGCCAACTCCTAGAAATAAATTCATGCCTAATCTCCCTTACTTCCATCTAGTAAGGATCACATAATTCCTAAAAAATTGTGACAGAGATTCCCAATTAGGGCATTGGGAATGAGTAGCACGTTGCTTTGAGCAAGCACAGTCTCATTGCAGCTGGCAAGCTGCTGTGTAGAAACAAGTTTGTATAGGCCTTGCAAAGATTGCTAGAACTGAGCTAAAGCGGGTATGTCTCTATCTCCTAGAAATAACTTCAAGTCCCATCTCACTTACTTCCATCTAGTAAGGATCACATAAATCTTAAACAAGTTTTGTAACAGATTTCTAATTGGGGCATTGAAAAGAAAGAGCCCGTTCCTTTGAAGAAACACATTCTGATTCCAAGATGCAAGTTGCCTTCTAGCAATAAGTTTGTATAGGACTTCCAAGATGCCCACAGTTGAGAAAAACTGGGTCTGACTCCAAATCCTGGAAATAACATCATGCCCCTTCTCCCTTACTTCATCTAGTAAGGATCACATACATCCTAAAGAAGTTTTGGAACAGATTCATGTTTGGTGCAATGAAGATAAATAGCAATTTCCTTTGAAGAAGCACGTTCTGAGTCCAAGTTACAAGTTGCTGTCTAGCAACAAGTTTGTATAGGACTTGCAAATCTTCCCAGAACGGAACTAGAGTGAGAATGTCTCCAACTCCTAGAAATAACTTCATGCCCGATCTCCCTTACTTCCTTTTATAGTCATATGTGATCTTTATTAGGTGGAAGTAAGGGAGATGGGGCATGAATTTTTTTGTAGGAGTGGAGACATACCCATTGTAGCTCAGTTCTGGGAATCTTTGGAAGTCCTATACAACCTTGTTGCTAGATAGCATTTTGCAACTTGGAATCAGAAAGTGCTTCTTCAAAGGAACGTGCTATTTCCTCTCAATGTCGCAGACTTGAATCTGTTCCAAATATTCTTTCGGATTTATGAGATCCTTACTAGCTGGAAGTAAGGGAGATGGGGCATGAAGTGATTTCCTGAAGTTGGAGTCATACCCTGATTTTCTCAGATGTGGGCGTCTTTGCAAGTCCCATACAAACTGATTGCTAAACAGCAACTTGCAATTTGGAATCAGAATGTGTTTGTTCAAAGGAACGGGCTATTTCTTCTCAATGTGCAAAAAGGGAATATGTGCCAAATCTTGTATAGGAAATATGTGATCCTTGCTAGATGGAAGTAAGTGAGATGGGGCATGAAGTTATTCTTAGGAAATAGAGAAATACGCACATTAGCTCAGTTCTGGCCATCGTTCTAAGTCCTATACAAACTTGTGTCTACACAGCAGCTGGCACTTTAAATGAGAACGTGCTTGCTGAAAGTAACGTGCTATATGTTCTGAATGTCCGAATTGGGAATCTGGGTCCAAACATTTTTACGAATTATGTGATCCTGACAAGATGGAAGCAAGAGAGATGGGGCATGAAGTTATCTCCAGGAGTTGGAGTCATACCCAGTTTTTCCCAGCTGTGGGCATCTTTGAAAGGGCTATACAAACTTATTGCTAGACAGCAACTTGCAATTTGTAATCAGAATGTGTTTCTTCAAAGGAACGGGCTATTTCTTCTCAATGCCCAAAAAGGGAATCTGTACCAAATCTTGTTTAGGAAATATGTGATCCTTACTAGATGGAAGTAAGGCAGATGGGGCATGAAGTTATTTGTAGGATATAGAGACTTACCCACTTTAGCTCAGTTCTGGCAATCATTGAAAGTCCTATACAAACTTGTTTCTACATAGCAGCTTGAACTTGGAATGAGAAAGTGCTTGCTTACAGCAACGTGCTATATGTTCTGAATGCCCGAATTGGGAATCTGTGTCAAAACTTTGTTAGGAATTATGTGATCCTTACTAGCTGGAAGTAAGGGAGTTGGGGCATGAAGTTATTTCTAGGAGTTGGAGACATACCCACTTTAGCTCAGTTCTGGGCATCTTTGAAATACCTATATAAACTTGTTGCTAGAGAGCAACTTGCAACTGGAATCAGAAAGTGCTTCTTCAAAACAACATGCTATTTGTCTCAATGCACCAAACATGAATCTGTTCCAAATCTTCTTTAGGATTTATGTGATTCTTACTAGCTGGAAGTAAGGGAGAAGGGGCATGAAGTTATTTCCAGAAGTTGGAGTCATACCCAGTTTTTCCCAGATGTGGGCATCATTGCAAGGCCTATACAACCTTACTGCTAGACAGCAACTTGCAATTTGGAATCAGAATGTGTTTCTTCAAAGGAACGGGTTATTTCCTCTCAATGCCCAAAAAGGGAATCTGTGCCAAATCTTGTTTAGGAAATATATGATCCTTACTAGGTGGAAGTTAGGGAGATGGGGCATGAAGTTTTTTCTAGGAGATAGAGATATAGCCACATTAGCTCAGTTCTGGAAATCATTGCAAGTCCTATACAAATTGTTTCTACCCAGCAGCTTGCAACTTGGAATGAGAAAGTGCTTGCTTAAAGCAACATCCAATATGTTCTGAATGCCCGAATTGGGAATCTGTGTCAAAACATTGTTAGGAATTAAGTGATCCTTACTAGATGGAAGTAAGGGAGATGGGGCATGAGGTTATTTCTAGGAGTTGGAGACATACCCCCTTAGCTCAGTTCTGGGAATATTTGCAAGTCCTATACAAACTTGTTGCTAGATAGCAAATTGGAATTGGAATCAGAAAGTGCTTCTTCAAAAGAACAAGCTATGTCTTCTCAATGCACCAAACATGAATCTGTTCCAAATCTTCTTTAGGATTTATGTGATCCTTACTAGCTGGAAGTAAGGGAGATGGGGCATGCAGTTATTTCCAGGAGTTGGAGTCATACCCGGTTTTTCCCAGCTGTGGGCATCATTGCAAGGCCTATAAAAACTTATTGCTAGACAGCAACTTGCAATTTGGAATCAGAATGTGTTTCTTCAAAGGAACGGGTTATTTCTTCTCAATGCCCAAAAAGGGAATCTGTGTCAAATCTTGTTGAGGAAATATGTGATCCTTACTAGCTGGAAGTAAGGGAGATGGGGCATGAAGTTATTTCTAGGAGTTGGAGAAATACCCCCTTTAGCTCACTTCTGGGAATCTTTGCAAGTCCTATACAAACTTGTTGCTAGATAGCAACTTGCAACTGGAATCAGAAAGTGCTTCTTCAAAAGAACATGCTATTTCTTCTCAATGCACCAAACATGAATCTGTTCCAAATCTTCTTTAGAATTTCTGTGATTCTTACTAGCTGGAAGTAAGGGAGAGGCGGCATGAAGTTATTTCCTGGAGTTGGAGTCATATCCCGATTTTCACAGCTGTGGCCATCTTTGCAAGTCATATACAAACTTATTGCTGTACAGCAACATGCAACATGGAATCAGAATGTGTTTCTTAAAAGGAACAGGCTATTTCTTCTCTATGCTCAAAAAGGGAATCTGTGCCAAATCTTGTTTAGGAAATATCAGCTCCTTACTAGATGGAAGTTAGGGAGAAGTGGCATGAAGTTTTTTCAAGGAGATAGAGATATACCAACTTTAGCTCAGTTCTGGAAATCATTGCAATTCCTATACAAACTTGTTTCTACACAGCAGCTTGCAACTTGGAATGAGAAAGTGCTTGCTTAAAGCAACGTGCTATATGTTCTCAATGCCCGAATTGGGAATCTGTGTCAAAACTTTGTTAGGAAATATGTGATCCTTACTAGATGGAAGTAAGAGACATTGGGCATGAAGTTATTTCTAGGAGTTGGAGACATACCCACTTGAGCTCAGTTCTGGGAATCTTTGAAAGTCCTATACAAACTTGTTCCTACATAGTAACTTGCAACTTGGAATGAGAAAGTGCTTGCTTAAAGCAACGTGCTATATATTCTGAATGTCCGAATTGGAAATCTGTGTCAAAACTTTGTTAGGAATTATGTGATCCTTACTAGATGGAGGTAAGGGAGATGGGGCATGAAGTTATTTCTAGGAGTTGGAGACATACCCACTTTAGCTCAGTTCTGGGAATCTCTGAAAGTCCTATACAAACTTGTTCCTACATAGTAATTTGCAACTGGGAATGAGAAAGATCTTGCTTAAACCAAAGTGCTATATGTTCTGAATGCCCGAATTGGAAATCTGTGTCAAAACTTTGTTAGGAATTATGTGATCCTTACTAGCTGGAAGTAAGGGAGATGGGGCATGAAGTTATTTCTAGGAGTTGGAGACATACCACTTTAGCTCAGTTCTGGGAATCTTTGAAAGTCCTATACAAACTTATTTCTACATAGTAACTTCAACTTGGAATGAGCATGTGTTTGCTTAAAGCAACGTGCTATATGTTCTGAATGCCCGAATTGGGAATCTGTGTCAAAACTTTGTTAGAAATTATGTGATCCTTACTAGCTGGAAGTAATGGAGATGGGGCACGAAGTTATTTCTAGGAGTTGGAGAAATGACAACTTTAGCTCAGTTTTGGGAATCTTTGAAAGTCCTATACAAACTTGTTCCTACATAGTAACTTGCAACTTGGAATGAGAAAGTGCTTGCTTAAAGCAACGTGCTATATGTTCAGAATGCCCGAATTGGGAATCTCTGTCACAATTTTGTTAGGAATTATGTGATCCTTACTAGCTGGAAGTAAGGGAGCTGGCGCATTAAGATATTTCTAGGAGTTGAAGACATGCACACTTTAGCTCAGTTCAGGGAATCTTTGAAACTCCTATACAAACTTGTTCCTACATAGTAACTTGCAAGTTGGAATGAGCATGTGCTTGCTTAAAGCAACGTGCTCTATGTTCTGAATTCCCAAATTGGGAATCTGTGTCAAAACTTTGTTAGGAATTATGTGATCCTTACTAGCTGGAAGTAAGGGAGATGGGGCATGAAGTTATTTCTAGGAGTTTGAGACCAACCACTTTAGCTCAGTTCTGGGAATCTTTGAAAGTCCTATACAAACTTATTTCTACATAGTAACTTCAACTTGGAATGAGAAAGATCTTGCTTAAACCAAAGTGCTATATGTTCTGAATGCCCGAATTGGAAATCTGTGTCAAAACTTTGTTAGGAATTATGAGATCCTTACTAGATGGAGGTAAGGGAGATGGGGCATGAAGTTATTTCTAGGAGTTGGAGACATACCCACTTTAGCTCAGTTCTGGGAATCTTTGAAAGTCCTATACAAACTTGTTCGTACATTGTAACTTGCAACTTGGAATGAGCATGTGCTTGCTTAAACCAACGTTCTATATGTTCTGAATGCCCGAATTGGGAATCTGTAGCAAAACTTTGTTAGGAATTATGTGATGCTTAGTATCTGGAAGTAAGGGAGATGGGGCATGAAGTTATTTCTAGGAGTTGGAGACATACCAAGTTTACTTCAATTCTGGGCATCTTTAAAATAGCTATACAAACTTGTTCCTACATAGTAACTTGCTCCTTGGAATGAGAAAATGCTTGCTTAAAGCAACGTGCTATATGTTCTGAATGCCTGAATTGGGAATCTGTGTCAAAACTTTGTTAGGAATTATGTGATCCTTACTAGCTGGAAGTGAGGGAGATGGGGCCTGAAGTTATTTCTAGGAGTTGGAGACATACCCACTTTAGCTCACTTCTGGGGATCTTTGAAAGTCCTATACAAACTTGTTCCTAGATAGTAACTTGCAACTTGGAATGAGAAACTGGTTGCTTAAAGCAACGTGCTACATGTTCTGAATGCCCGAATTGGCAATCTGTGTCAAAACTTTTTTAGGAATCATGTGACGCTTACTAGATAGAAGTAAGGGAGATGGGTCAGGAAGTTATTACTGGGAGCTGGAGAAATACCCACTTTAGCTCAGTTCTGGGAATCTTTGAAAGTCCTATACAAACTTGTTCCTAGATAGTAATTTGCAACTTGGAATGAGCATGTGCTTGCTTAAAGCAACGTGCTATATGTTCTGAATGCCCGAATTGGGAATCTGTGGCAAAACTTTGTTAGAAATTATGTGATCCTTACTAGCTGGAAGTAATGGAGATGGGGCATGAAGTTATTTCTAGGAGTTGGAGACATGCCCACTTTAGCTCAGTTCTGGGAATCTATGAAAGTCCTATACAAACTTGTTCCTCGATAGTAACTTGCAACTTGGAATGAGAAAGTGCTTGCTTAAAGCAACGTGCTATATGTTCTGAATGCCCGAATTGGGAATCTCTGTCACAATTTTGTTAGGAATTATGTGATCTTTACTAGCTGGAACTAAGGGAGCTGGCGCGTTAAGTTATTTCTAGGAGTTGAAGACATACACACTTTAGCTCAGTTCAGGGAATCTATGAAAGTCCTATACAAACTTGTTCATACATAGTAACTTGCAACTTGGAATGAGAAAGTGCTTGCTTAAAGCAAGGTGCTATATGTTCTGAATGCCCGAATTGGGAATCTGTGTCAAAACTTTGTTAGGAATTATGTGATCCTGACTAGCTGGAAGTAAGGGAGATGGGGCATGAAGTTATTTCTTGGAGTTGGAGACATACACAATTTAGCTCTGTTCTGGCGATCTTTGAAAGCCCTATACAAACTTGTTCCTAGATAGTAACTTGCTACTTGGAATGAGAAAGACCTTGCTTAAAGAAAGGTGCTATATGTTCTGAATGCCCGAATTGGGAATCTGTGTCAAAACTTTGTTAGGAATTTGTGATCCTGACTAGCTGGAAGTAAGGGAGATGGGGCATGAAGTTATTTCTAGGAGTTGGAGACATACCCACTTTAGCTCAGTTCTGAGGATCTTTGAAAGTCCTATACAAACTTGTTCCTAGATAGTAACTTGCTAGTTAGAATGAGAAAGTGCTTGCTTACAGCAACGTGCTATATGATCTTAACGCCCGAATTGGGAATCTGTGTCAAAACTTTGTTAGGAATTTTGTGATCCTTACTAGCTGGAAGTAAGGGAGATGGGGCATGAAGTTATTTCCAGGAGTGGGAGACATACCCACTTTAGCTCTGTTCTGGGGATCTTTGAAAGTCCTATACAATCTTGTTCCTACATAGTAACATGCAACTTTGAATGAGAAAGTGCTTGCTTACAGCAACGTGCTATATGATCTTAATGCCCGAATTGGGAATCTGTGTCAAAACTTTGTTAGGAATTATGTGATCCTTACTAGCTGGAAGTAAGGGAGATGGGGCATGAAGTTATTTCCAGGAGTTGGAGACATACCCACTTTAGCTGAGTTCTGGGGATCTTTGGGAGTCCCATACAAACTTGTTCCTACATAGTAACTTGCAACTTTGAATGAGAAAGTGCTTGCTTAAAGCAACGTGCTATATGTTCTGAATGCCCGAATTGGGAATCTGTGTCAAAACTTTGTTAGGAATTATGTGATCCCTACTAGCTTGAAGTAAGGGAGATGGGGCATGAATTTATTTCTAGGAGTTGGAGACGTACCCACTTTAGCTCAGTTCTGGGGATCTTTGAAAGTCCCATACAAATTTGTTCCTACATAGTAACTTGCAACTTTGAATGAGAAAGTGCTGGCTTACAGCAACGTGCTATATGTTCTGAATGCTAGAAACGGGAATCTGTGTCAAAACTTTCCTAGGAATTATGTGATCCTTACTAGCTGGAAGTAAGGGAGATGGGGCATGAATTTATTTCTAGGAGTTGGAGACGTACCCACTTTAGCTCAGTTCTGGGGATCTTTGAAAGTCCATACAAATTTGTTCCTACATAGTAACTTGCAACTTTGAATGAGAAAGTGCTTGCTTACAGCAACGTGCTATATGTTCTGAATGCTAGAAACGGGAATCTGTGTCAAAACTTTCCTAGGAATTATGTGATCCTTACTAGCTGGAAGTAAGGGAGATGGGGCATGAAGTTATTTCTAGGAGTTGGAGACATACACACTTTAGCTCAGTTCTGGGGATCTTTGAAAGTCCTATACAAACTTGTTCCTAGATAGTAACTTGCTACTTGGAATGAGAAAGTGCTTGCTTAAAGCAACGTGGTATAAGTTCTGAATGCCAGAATTGGGAATCTGTGTCAAAATTTTGTTAGGAATTGTGTGATCCTTAATAGCTGAAGTAAGGGAGATGGGACATGGAGTTATTTCTAGGAGTTGGAGACATACCCACTTCAGCTCAGTTCTGGCGATCTTTGAAAGTCCTATACAAACTTGTTCCTAGATAGTAACTTGCAACTTTGAATGAGAAAGTGCTTGCTTACAGCAACGTGCTATATCTTCTGAATGCCCGAAATGGGAATCTGTGTCAAAACTTTGTGAAGAATTATGTGATCCTTACTAGCTGGAAGCAAGGGAGATGGGGCATGAAGTTATTTCTAGGAGTTGAAGACGTACCCACTTTAGCTCTGTTCTGGGGATCTTTGAAACTCCTGCACAAACTTGTTCCTAGATATTAACTTGCAACTTTGAATGAGAATGTGTTTGCTTACAGAAACGTGCTATGTGTTCTGAATGCCCGAATTGGGAATCTGTGTCAAAATTTTGTTAGGAATTATGTGATCCTTACTAGCTGGAAGCAAGTGAGATGGGGCATGAAGTTATTTCTAGGAGTTGGAGACATACCCACTTTAGCTCACTTCTGGGGATCTTTGAAAGTCCCATACAAATTTGTTCCTACATAGTAACTTGCAACTTGGAATGAGAAAGTGCTTGCTTAAAGCAACGTGCTATATGTTCTGAATGCCCGATTTGGGAATCTGTGTCAAAACTTTGTTAGAAATTATGTGATCCTTACCAGGTGGAAGAAAGGGAGATGTGGCATGAAGTTATTTCTAGGAGTTGGAGACATACCCAATTTAGCATAGGTCTGGGAATCTTTGAAATTCCTATACAAACTTGTTCCTACGTAGTAACTTGCTACTAGGAATGAGAAAGTGCTTGCTTAAAGCAACGTGCTATATGTTCTGAACGCCCGAATTGGGAATCTGTGTCAAAAGTTTGTTAGGAATTATGTGATCCTGACTAGCTGGAAGTAAGGGAGATGGGGCATCAAGTTATTTCTAGGAGTTGGAGACATACCCACTTTAGCTCTGTTCTGAGGATCTTTGAAAGTCCTATAAAAACTTGTTCATGCATGGTAACTTGCTACTTGGAATGAGAAAGTGCTTGCTTAAAGCAACGTGCTATATGTTCTGAATGCCCGAATTGGGAATCTGTGTCAAAACTTTGTTAGGAATTATGTGATCCTTACCAGGTGGAAGTAAGGGAGATGGGGCATGAAGTGATTTCTTGGAGTTGGAGACATACCCACTTAAGCTCAGTAATGGGATCTTTGAAAGTCCTATACAAACTTGTTCCTACATGGTAACTTGCTGCTTGGAATGAGAAAGTGCTTGCTGAAAGCAACGTGCTAAATGTTCTGAATGCCCGAATTGGGAATCTGTGTCAAAACTTTGTTAGGAACTATGTGATCCCTACTAGCTGGAAGTAAGGGAGATGGGGCATGAAGTTATTTCTAGGAGTTGGAGACCTACCCACATTTGCTCACTTCTGGGGATCTTTGAAAGTCCTATACAAACTTGTTCCTACATAGTAACTTGCAACTTTGAATGAGAAAGTGTTTGATTACAGCATCGTGCTATAAGTTCTGAATGCCCGAAATGGGAATCTGTGTCAAAACTTTATTAGGAATTTTGTGATCCTTACTAGCTGGAAGTAAGGGAGATGGGGCATGAAGTTATTTCTAGGAGTTGGAGACATACACACTTTAGCTCAGTTCTGGGGATCTTTGAAAGTCCTATACTAACTTGTTCCTACATAGTAACTTGCTACTTGGAATGAGAAAGTGCTTGCTTAAAGCAACGTGCCATATGTTATGAATGCCCGAATTGGGAATCTGTGTCAAATCTTTGTTAGGAATTATGTGATCCTGACTAGCTGGAAGTAAGTGAGATGGGGCATGAAGTTATTTCTAGGAGTTGGAGACATACACAATTTAGCTCTGTTCTGGCTATCTTTGAAAGCCCTATACAAACTTGTTCCTAGATAGTAACTTGCTACTTGGAATGAGAAAGACCTTGCTTAAAGAAAGGTGCTATATGTTCTGAATGCCCGAATTGGGAATCTGTGTCAAAACTTTGTTAGGAATTATGTGATCCTGACTAGCTGGAAGTAAGGGAGATGGGGCATGAAGTTATTTCTAGGAGTTGGAGACAAACCCACTTTAGCTCAGTTCTGAGGATCTTTGAAAGTCCTATACAAACTTCTTCCTAGATAGTAACTTGCTAGTTAGAATGAGAAAGTGCTTGCTTACAGCAACGTGCTATATGAACTTAATGCCCGAATTGGGAATCTGTGTCAAATATTTGTTAGGAATTATGTGATCCTTACTAGCTGGAAGTAAGGGAGATGGGGCATGAAGTTAATTCCAGGAGTTCGAGACATACCCACTTTAGCTCAGTTCTGGGGATCTTTGGGAGTCCCATACAAACTTGTTCCTACATAGTAACTTGCAACTTTGAATGAGAAAGTGCTTGCTTAAAGCAACGTGCTATATGTTCTGAATGCCCGAATTGGGAATCTGTGTCAAAACTTTGTTAGGAATTATGTGATCCTTACTAGCTGGAAGTAAGGGAGATGGGGCATAAAGTTATTTCTAGGACTTTGAGACATACCCACTTTAGCTCTGTTCTGGCGATCTTTGAAAGTCCTATACAAACTTGTTCCTAGATAGTAACTTGCAACTTTCAATGAGAAAGTGCTTGCTTACAGCAACGTGCTGTATGTTCTGAATGCCCGAAATGGGAATCTGTGTCAAAACTTTGTGAGGAATTATGTGATCCTTACCAGCTGGAAGCAAGGGAGATGGGGCATGAAGTTATTTCTAGGAGTTGGAGACGTACCCACTTTAGCTTTGTTCTGGGGTTCTTTGAAAGTCCTGCACAAACTTGTTCCTAGATATTAACTTGCATCTTTGAATGAGAAAGTGTTTGCTTAAAGAAACGTGCTATGTGTTCTGAATGCCAAAATTGGGAGTCTGTGTCAAAATTTTGTTAGGAATTATGTGATCCTTACTAGCTGGAAGCAAGGGAGATGGCGCATGAAGTTATTTCTAGGAGTTGGAGACATACCAATTTTAGCTCACTTCTGGGGATCTTTGAAAGTCCCATACAAAATTTTTCCTACATAGTAACTTGCAACTTGGAATGAGAAAGTGCTTGCTTAAAGCAACGTGCTATATGTTCTGAACGCCCGAATTGGGAATCTGTGTCAAAAGTTTGTTAGGAATTATGTGATCCCTACTAGCTGGAAGTAAGGGAGATGGGGCATGAAATTATTTCTAGGAGTTGGAGACATACCCACTTTATCTCAGTTCTGGGATCTTGGAAAGTCCGATACAACCTTGTTCCTACATAGTAACTTGCTACTTGGAATGAGAAAGTGCTTGCTTAAAGCAACGTGGTATATGTTCTGAATGCCCAATTGGGAATCTGTGTCAAAACTTTGTTAGGAATTATGTGATCCTTACGAGCTGGAAGTAAGGGAGATGGGGCATGAAGTTATTTCTAGGAGTTGGAGACATACCAAGTTTAGCTCAGTTCTGGGCTTCTTTGAAATACCTATACAAACTTGTTCCTAGATAGTAACTTGCTCCTTGGAATGAGAAAGTGCTTGCTTAAAGCAACGTGCTATACGTTCTGAATTCCCGAATTGGGAATCAGTGTCAACACTTTGTTAGGAATTATGTGATCCTTACTAGCTGGAAGTAAGGGAGATGGGGCATGAAGTTATTTCTAGGAGTTGGAGACATACGAAGTTTAGCTCAGTTCTGGGCATCTTTGAAATAGCTATACAAACTTGTTCCTTCATAGTAACTTGCTACATGGAATAAGAAAGTGCTTGCTTAAAGCAACGTGCTATATGTTCTGAATGCCCGAATTGGGAATCTGTGTCAAAACTTTGTTAGGAATTATGTGATCCTTACTAGCTGGAAGTAAGGGTGATGGGGCATGAAGTTACTTCTAGGAGTTGGAGACATACCAAGTTTAGCTCAGTTCTGGGCATCTTTGAAATACCTATACAAACTTGTTCCTACATAGTAACTTGCTACTTGGAATGAGAAAGTGCTTGCTTAAAGCAACGTGCTATATGTTCTGAATGCCCGAATTGGGAATCTGTGTCAAATCTTTGTTAGGAATTATGTGATCCTTACTAGCTGGGAGTAAGGGAGATGGGGCATGAAGTTACTTCTAGGAGTTGGAGACATACGAAGTTTAGCTCAGTTCTGGGCATCTTTGAAATAGCTATACAAACTTGTTTCTACATAGTAACTTGCTACTTGGAATGAGAAAGTGCTTGCTTAAAGCAACGTGCTAAATGTGCGGAATGCCCGAATTGGAAATCTGTGTCAAATCTTTGTTTGGAATTATATGATCCTTACTAGATGGAAGTAAGTGAGATGGGGCATAAAGTTATTTCTAGGAGTTGGAGACATACTAAGTTTAGCTCAGTTCTGGGCATCTTTGAAATACATATACAAACTTGTTCCTACATAATAACTTGCTAGTTGGAATGAGAAATTGCTTGCTTAATGCAACGTGCTATATGATCTGAATGCCCGAATTGGGAATCTGTGTCAAAACTTTGTTAGGAATTATGTGATCCTTACTAGCTGGAAGTAAGGGAGATGGGGCATGAAGTTACTTCAAGGAGTTGGAGACATACCAACTTTAGCTCAATTATGGGCATCTTTGAAATACCTATACAAACTGGTTCCTACATAGTAACTTGCTACTTGGAATGAGAAAGTGCTTGCTTAAAGCAACGTGCTATATGTTCTGAATGCCCGAATTGGGAATCTGTGTCAAAACTTTGTTAGGAATTATGTGATCCTTACTAGCTGGAAGTAAGTGAGATGGGGCATGAAGTTACTTCTAGGAGTTGGAGACATACCAAGTTTAGCTCAGTTCTGGGCATCTTTGAAATACCTATACAAACTTGTTCCTACATAGTAACTTGCTACTTGGAATGAGATAGTGATTGCTTAAAGCAACGTGCTATATGTTCTGAATGCCCGAATTGGGATTCTGTGTCAAAGCTTTGTTAGGAAATATGTGATCCTTACTAGCTGTAAGTAAGGGATATGGGGCATGAAGTTACTTCATGGAGTTGGAGACATACCAAGATTAGCTCAGTTCTGGGCATCTTTGAAACAGCTATACAAACTTGTTCCTACATAGTAACTTGGTACTTGGAATGAGAAAGTGATTGCTTAAAGCAAAGTGCTATATGTTCTGAATGCCCGAATTGGGAATCTTTGTCAAATCTTTGTTAGGAATTATGTGATCCTTACTAGCTTGAAGTGAAGGAGATGGGGCCTGAAGTTATTTCTAGGAGTTGGAGACATACTAAGTTCAGCTCAGTTCTGGGCATCTTTGAAATACGTATACAAACATGTTCCTACATAGTAACTTGCTAGTTGGAATGAGAAAATGCTTGCTTAAAGCAACGTGCTATATGTTCTGAATGCCCGAATTGGGAATCTGTGTCAAAACTTTGTTAGGAATTATGTGATCCTTACTAGCTGGAAGTAAGGGAGATGAGGCATGAAGTTATTTCTAGGAGTTGGAGACATACCAATTTAGCTCAGTTCTGGGGATCTCTGAAAGTCCTATACAAACTTGTTCCTACATAGTAACTTGCAACTTTGAAAGAGAATGTGCTTGCTTACAGCAACGTGCTATATGTTCTGAATGCCCGAATTGGGAATCTGTGTCAAAACTTTGTTAGTAATTATGTGATCCTTACTAGCTGGAAGTAAGGGAGATGTGGCATGAAGTTATTTCTAGGAGTTGGAGACATACCAAGATTAGCTAGTTCTGGGGATCTTTGAAATCCCTATACAAACTTGTTCCTACATATGAACTAGCAACTTTGAATGAGAAAGTGCTTGCTTACAGCAACGTACTATATGTTTTGAATGCCCGAAATGGGAATCTGTGTCAAAACTTTGTTAGGAATTATGTGATCCTTACTAGCTGGAAGTAAGGAAGATGGGGTATGAAGTTATTTCTAGGAGTTGGAGACATACCAAGTTTAGCTCAGTTCTGGGCATCGTTGATACAGCTATACAAACTTGTTTCTACATAGTAACTTGCTACTTGGAATGAGAAAATGTTTGCTTAAAGCAACGTGCTCTATGTTCTGAATGCCCGAATTGGGAATCTGTGTCCAAACTATGTTAGGAATTATGTGATCCTTACTAGCTGGATGTGAGGGAGATGGGGCCTTTAGTTATTTCTAGGATTTGGAGACATAGCAAGTTTAGTTCAGTTCTCGGCATCTTTGAAATACCTATACAAACTTGTTCCGACATAGTAATTTGCTACTTGGAATGAGAAAGTGCTAGCTTAAAGCAAAGTGCTATATGTTTTGAATGCCCGAATTGGGAATCTGTGTCAAAATTTTGTTAGGAAATATGTGATCCTTACTAGATGGAAGTGAGGGAGATGGGGCATGAAGTTATTTCTGGGAGTTGGAGACATTCCAAGTTTAGCTCAGTTCTGGGCATCTTTGAATTACCTATACAAACATGTTCCTACATAGTAACTTGCTACTTGTAATGAGAACGTGCTTGCTTAAAGCAACGTGCTATATGTTTTGAATGCACAAATTGGGAATCTGTTTCAAAACTTTGTTAGGAATTATGTGATCCTTACTAGCTGGAAGTGAGGGAGATGTGGCATGAAGTTTTTTCTAGGAGTTTGAGACATACCAAGTTTAGCTCAGTTCTGGGCATCTTTGAAATACCTATACAAACTTGTTCCTACATATGAACTCGCAACTTTGAATGAGAAAGTGCTTGCTTAAAGCAACGTGCTATATGTTCTGAATGCCCGAATTGGGAATCTGTGTCAAAACTTTGTTAGGAATTTTGTGATCCTTACTAGATGGAAGTAAGGGAGAGGGGGCATGAAGTTATTTCTAGGAGTTTTAGACATAGCAAATTTAGCTCAGTTCTGGGCATCTTTGAAATACCTATACAAACTTATTCCTTCATAGAATCTTGCTACTCGGAATGAGAAACTGCTTGCTTAAAGCAACGTGCTCTATGATCTGAATCCCCGAATTGGGAATCTGTGTCAAAATTTTGTTAGGAATTATGTGATCCTTGCTAGCTGGAAGTAAGAGAGATGAGGCCTGAAGTTATTTCTAGGAGTTGGAGACATACCAAGTTTAGCTCAGTTCTGGGCATCTTTGAAATACCTATACAAACTTGTTCCTACATAGTAACTTGCTACTTGGAATGAGACAGTGCCTGCTTAAAGCAACGTGCTATATGTTCTGAATGCCCGAATTGGGATCTGTGTCAAAACTTTGTTAGGAATTATGTGATCCTTACTAGCTGGAAGTAAGGGAGATGGGGCCTGAAGTTATTTCTAGGAGTTGGAGACATACCGAGTTTAACTCAGTTCTGGGGATCTTTGAAAGTCCTATATGAACTTGTTCCTACATAGTAACTTGCAACTTTGAATGAGAATGTGCTTGCTTACAGCAACGTGCTATATGTTCTGAATGCCCGAATTGGGAATCTGTGTCAAAACTTTGTTAGGAATTATGTGATCCTTACCAGCTGGAAGTAAGGGAGATGGGGCATGAAGGTATTTCTAGGAGTTGGAGACATACCCACTTTAGCTCAGATCTGGGCATCTTGAAATACCTATACAAACTTGTTCCTACATAGTAACTTGATAGTTTGAATGAGAAAGTGCTTGCTTAAAGCAACGTGCTATATGTTCTGAATGACCTAATTGGAAATCTGTGTCAAAACTTTGTTAGGAATTATGTGATCCTTACTAGCTGGAAGTAAGTGAGATGGGGCATGAAGTTATTTCTAGGAGTTGGAGACATAGCAAGTTTAGTTCAGTTCTCGGCATCTTTGAAATACCTATACAAACTTGTTCCTACATAGAAACTTGCTACTTGGAATGAGAACGTGCTTGCTTAAAGCAACGTGCTATATGTTCTGAATTCCCGAATTGGGAATCTGTGTCAAAACTTTGTTAGGTATAATGTGATCCTTACTAGCTGGAAGTAAGGGAGATGGGGCATGAAGTTATTTCTAGGTGTTGGAGACATACCAAGATTAGCTCAGTTCTGGGCATCTTTGAAATACCTATAAAAACTTGTTCCTACATATGAACTTGCAACTTTGAATGAGAAAGTGCTTGCTTACAGCAACGTACTATATGTTCTTAATGCCCAAAATGGGAATCTGTGTCAAAACTTTGTTAGGAATTATGTGATCCTTACTAGCTGGAAGTAAGTGAGATGGGGCCTGAAGTTATTTCTAGGAGTTGGAGACATACCAAGTTTAGCTCAGTTCTGGGCATCTTTGAAATACCTATACAAACTTGTTCCTACATATGAACTAGCAACTTTGAATGAGAAAGTGCTTGCTTACAGCAACGTACTATAAGTTCTGAATGCCCGAAATGGGAATCTGTGTCAAAACTTTGTTAGGAATTATGTGATCCTTACTAGCTGGAAGTAAGGGAGATGGGGTATGTCGTTATTTCTAGGAGTTGGAGACATACCAAGTTTAGCTCAGTTCTGGGCATTGTTGATATAGCTATACAAACTTGTTTCTACATAGTAACTTGCTACTTGGAATGAGAAAATGTTTGCTTAAAGCAACGTGCTCTATGTTCTGAATGCCCGAATTGGGAATCTGTGTCCAAACTTTGTTAGGAATTATGTGATCCTTACTAGCTGGATGTGAGGGAGATGGGGCCTTTAGTTATTTCTAGGAGTTGGAGACATAGCAAGTTTAGTTCAGTTCTCGGCATCTTTGAAATACCTATACAAACTTGTTCCTACATAGTAATTTGCTTCTTGGAATGAGAAAATGCTAGCTTAAAGCAAAGTGCTATATGTTTTGAATGTCCGAATTGGGAATCTGTGTCAAAACTTTGTTAGGAAATATGTGATCCTTACTAGCTGGAAGTAAGGGTGATGGGGCCTGAAGTTATTTCTAGGAGTTGGAGACATACCGAGTTTAACTCAGTTCTGGGGATCTTTGAAAATCCTATATGAACTTGTTCCTACATAGTAACTTGCAACTTTGAATGAGAATGTGCTTGCTTACAGCAACGTGCTATATGTTCTGAATGCCCGAATTGGGAATCTGTGTCAAAACTTTGTTAGGAATTATGTGATCCTTACTAGCTGGAAGTAAGGGAGATGGGGCATGAAGTTCTTTCTAGGAGTTGGAGACATACCAAGTTTAGCTCAGTTCTGGGCATCTTGAAATACCTATACCAACTTGTTCCTTCATAGAAACTTGCTACTTGGAATGAGAAAGTGCTTGCTTAAAGCAACGTGCTCTATGATCTGAATGCCCGAATTGGGAATCTGTGTCAAAACTTTGTTAGGAATTATGTGATCCTTACTAGCTGGAAGTAAGGGAGATGGGGCATGAAGTTATTTCTAGGAGTTGGAGACATACCAAGTTTAGCTCAGTTGTGGGCATCTTTCAAATACCTATACAAACTTTTTCCTACATAGTAACTTGCTACTTGGAATGAAAAAGTGCTTGCTTAAAGCAACGTGCTCTATGTTCTGAATGCCCGAATTGGGAATCTGTGTCAAAACTTAGTTAGGAATTATGTGATCCCTACTAGCTGGAAGTAAGGGAGATGGGGCATGAAGTTATTTCTAGGAGTTGGAGACATACCAAGTTTAGCTCAGTTCTGGGCATCTTTGAAATACCTATACAAACTTGCTCCTTCATAGAAACTTGCTACTTGGAATGAGAAAGAGCTTACTTAAACCAACCTGCTATATATTCTGAATGCCCGAATTGGGAATCTGTGTCAAAACTTTGTTAGGAGTTATGTGATCCTTACTAGCTGGAAGTAAGAGAGACGGGGCATGAAGTTATTTCTAGGAGTTGGAGACATACCAAGTTTAGCTCAGTTGTGGGCATCTTAGAAATGACTATACAAACTTGTTCGTACATAGTAACTTGCTACTTGGAATGAGAAAGTGCTTGATTAAAGCAACGTGCTCTATGATCTGAATGCCCGAATTGGGAATCTGTGTCAAAACTTTGTTAGGAATTATATGATCCTTACTAGCTGGAAGTAAGGGAGATGGGGCATGAAGTTATTTCTAGGAGTTGGAGAAATACCAAGTTTAGCTCAGTTCTGTGGATCTTTGAAATACCTATACAAACATGTTCCTACATAGTAGCTTGCAACTTTGAATGAGAATCTGCTTGCTTACAGCAACGTGCTATATGTTCTGAATGCCCGAATTGGGAATCTGTGTCAAAACTTTTTTAGGAATTATGTGATCCTTACTAGCTGTAAGTAAGCGGGATGGGGCATGATGTTATTTCTTGGAGTTGGAGACATACCAAGTTTAGCTCAGTTCCGGGCATCTATGAAATACCTATACAAACTTGTTCCTACATAGTAACTTGCTACTTGGAATGAGAAAGTGCTTGCTTAAAGCAACGTGCTATATGTTCTGAATGCCCGAATTGGGAATCTGTGTCAAAACTTTGTTAGGAATTATGTGATCCTTACTAGCTGGAAGTAAGGGAGATGTGGCATGAAGTTATTTCTAGGAGTTGGAGACATACCAAGTTTAGCTCAGTTCTGGGCATCTTCGAAATACCTATATAAACTTGTACCTACATAGTCACTTGCTACTTGGGATGAGAAAGTGATTGCTTAAAGCAACGTGCTATATGTTCTGAATGCTCGAATTGGGAATCTGTGTCAAAACTTTGTTAGGAATTATGTGATCCTTACTAGCTGGAAGTAAGGGAGATGGGGCATGAAGTTATTTCTAGGAGTTGGAGACATACCAAGTTTAGGTCAGTTCTGGGGATCTTCGAAAGTCCTATACAAACTTGTTCCTACATAGTAATTTCCTACTTGGAATGAGAACGTGCTTGCTTAAAGCAACGTGCTATATGTTCTGAATGCCCGAATTGGGAATCTGTGTCGTAACTTTGTTAGGAATTATGTGATCCTTACTTGTTGAAAGTAAGGGAGATGGGGCATGAAGTTATTTCTAAGAGTTGGAGACATACCAAGTTTAGCTCAGTTATGGGCTTCTTTGAAATACCTATACCAACATTTTCCTACATAGTAACGTGCTCCTTGGAATGAGAAAGTGCTTGCTTAAAGCAACGTGATATATGTTCTTAATGCCCGAATTGGGAATCTGTGTCAAAACTTTGTTAGGAATTATGTGATCCTTACTAGCTGGAAGTGGCGGAGTTGGGGCACCAAGTTATTTCTAGGAGTCGGAGACATACCCACTTTAGCTCAGTTCTGGGCATCTTTGAAATACCTATACAAACTTTTTCCTACATAGTAACTTGCTACTTGGAATGAGAAAGTGCTTGCTAAAAGCAACGTACTTTATGTTCTGAATGCCCGAATTGGGAATCTGTGTCAAAACTTTGTTAGGAGATATGTGATCCTTACTACCTGGAAGTAAGGGAGATGGGGCATGAAGTTATTTCTAGAAGTTGGAGACATACCAGGTTTAGCTCAATTCTGGGCATCTTTGAAAAAACTATACAAACTTGTTCGTACATAGTAACTTGCTACTTGGAATGAGAAAGTGCTTGCTTAAAGCAACGTGCTCTATGATCTGAATGCCCGAATTGGGAATCTGTGTCAAAACTTTGTTAGGAATTATGTGATCCTTACTAGCTGGAAGAAAGGGAGATGTGGCATGAAGTTATTTCTAGGAGTTGGAGACATACCAAGTTTAGCTCAGTTCTGGGCATCTTTGAAATACCTATACAAACTTGTTCCTACATAGTAACTTGCTACTTGGAATGAGACAGTGCTTGCTTAAAGCAACGTGCTATATGTTCTGAATGCCCGAATTGGGAATCTGTGTCAAAACTTTGTTAGGAATTATGTGATGCTTACTAGATGGAAGTAAGAGAGATGGGGCATGAAGTTATTTCTAAGAGTTGGAGACATACCCTCTTTCGCTCAGTTCTGGGCATCTTTGAAATACCTATACAAACTTGTTCCTACATAGTAACTTGTTACTTGGGATGAGAAACTGCTTGCTTAAAACAACGTGCGTATTGTTCTGAATGCCCGAATTGGGAATCTGTGTCAAAACTTTGTTAGGAATTATGTGATCCTTACTAGCTGGAAGTAAGGGAAATGGGGCATGAAGTTATTTCTAGGAGTTGGAGACATACTACGTTTAGCTCATTTCTGGGCTTCCTTGAAATACCTATACAAACTTGGTCCTACATAGTAACTTGCTACTTGGAATGAGAAAGTGCTTGCTTAAAGCAATGTGGTATATGTTCTGAATGCCCGAATTGGGAATCTGTGTCAAAACTTTGTTAGGAATTATGTGATCCTTACTAGCTGGAAGTAAGGGAGATGGGGCATGAAGTTATTTCTAGGAGTTGGAGACATACCAAGTTTAGCTCAGTACTGGGCATCTTTGAAATAGCTATAAAAACTTGTTCCTACATTGTAACTTGCTACTTGGAATGAGAAAATGTTTGCTTAAAGAAAAGTGCTATATGTTCTGAATGCTCGAATTGGGAATCTGTGTCAAATATTTGTTAGGAATTATGTGATCCTTACTAGCTGGAAGTGAGGGAGATGGGGCCTGAAGTTATTTCTATGAGCTGGAGACATAGCAAGTTTAGCTCAGTTCTCGGCATCTTTGAAATACCTATACAAACTTGTTCCTACATAGTAACTTGCTACTTGGAATGAGAAAGTGCTTGCTTAAAGCAACGTGCTATAGGTTCTGAATGCCCGAATTGGGAATCTGTGTCAAATCTTTTTTACAAATTATGTGATCTTTACTAGCTGGACGTAAGGGAGATGGGGCCTGAAGTTATTTCTAGGAGTTGGAGACGCACCAAGTGTAGCTCAGTTCTGTGCATCTTTGAAATACCTATACAAACTTGTTCCTACATAGTAACTTGCTACTTGGAATGAGAAAGTGCTTGCTTAAAGCAACGTGGCATATGTTCTGAATGCCCGAATTGGGAATCTGTGTCAAAACTTTGTTAGGAATTATGTGATCCTTACTAGTTGAAAGTAAGGGAGATGGGGCATGAAGTTATTTCTAAGAGTTGGAGACATACCAAGTTTAGCTCAGTTATGGGCTTCTTTGAAATACCTATACCAACATTTTCCTACATAGTAACGTGCTCCTTGGAATGAGAAAGTGCTTGCTTAAAGCAACGTGCTATAATTTCTGAATGCCCGAATTGGGAATCTGTGTCAAAATTTTGTTAGGAATTATGTGATCCTTACTAGCTGGAAGTAAGGGAGATGGGGCATGAAGTTATTTCTAGGTGTTGGAGACATACCAAGTTTTGCTCAGTTCTGAGGATCTCTGAAAGTCCTATAGAAACTTGCTCCTACATAGTAACTTGCAATTTTGAATCAGAATGTGCTTGCTTAAAGCAACGTGCTATATGTTCTGAATGCCCAAATTGGGAATCTGTGTCAAAACTTTGTTAGGAATTATGTGATCCTTACTAGCTGGAAGTAAGGGAGATGTGGCATGAAGTTATTTCTAGGAGTTGGAGACATACCACGTTTAGCTCAGTTCTGGGCTTCCTTGAAATACCTATACAAACTTGTTCCTACATAGTAACTTGCTACTTGGAATGAGAAAGTGCTTGCTTAAAGTAACGTGCTATATGTTCTGAATGCCCGAATTGGGAATCTGTGTCAAAACTTTGTAAGGAATTATGTGATCCTTACTAGCTGGAAGTAAGGGAGATGGGGCATGATGTTATTTCTAGATGTTAGAGACATACCAAGTTTAGCTCAGTACTGGGCATCTTTGAAATAGCTATACAAACTTGTTCCTACATAGTAACTTGCTACTTGGAATGAGAAAATGTTTGCTTAAAGCAAAGTGCTATATGTTCTGAATGGCCGAATTGGGAATCTGTGTCAAAACTTTGTTAGGAATTATGTGATCCTTACTAGCTGGAAGTAAGGGAGATGGGGCATGAAGTTATTTCTAGGAGTTGAGACATACCAAGTTTAGCTCAGTTCTGGGCATCTTTGAAATACCTATACAAACTTGTTCATACATAGTAACTTGCTACTTGGAATGAGATAGTGCTGGCTTAAAGCAACGTGCTATATGTTCTGAATGCCCGAATTGGGAATCTGTGTCGTAACTTTGTTAGGAATAATGTGATCCTTACTAGCTGGAAGTGAGGGAGATGGGGCCCGATGTTATTTCTAGGAATTGGAGACATAGCAACTTTGGCTCAGTTCTCGGCATCTTTGAAATACCTATACAAACATGTTCCTACATAGTAACTTGCTGCTTGGAATGAGAAAGTGCTTGCTTAAAGCAACGTGCTATATGTTCTGAATGCCCGAATTGGGAATCTGTGTCAGAACTTTGTTAGGAATTATGTGATGATACTAGCTGGAAGTAAGGGAGATGGGGCATGAAGTTATTTCAGGGAGTTGGTGACATACCATGGTTGGCTCAGTTCTCGGCATCTTTGAAATACCTATACAAACTTGTTCCTACAGAGTGACTTGCTCCTTGGAATGAGAATGTGCTTGTTTAAAGCAACGTGCTATATGTTCTGAATGCCCGAATTGGGAATCTGTGTCAAAAATTTGTGAGGAATTATGAGATCCTTACTAGCTGGAAGTAGAGGAGATGGGGCATGAAGTTATTTCTAGGAGTTGGAGACATACCAAGTTTAGCTCAGTTCTGGGGATCTTTGAAAGTCCTATACAAACTTGCTCCTACATAGTAACCTGCAACATTGATTGAGAAAGTGCTTGCTTACAGCAACGTGCTATATGTTCTGAATGCCCGAATTGGGAATTTGTGTCAAAACATTGATAGGAGTTATGTGATCCTTACTAGTTGGAAGTGAGGGAGATGGGGCATGAAGTTATTTCTAGGAGTTGGAGACATACCAAGTTTAGCTCAGTTCTGGGCATCTTTGAAATACCTATACAAACTTGTTCCTACATAGTAACTTGCTACTTGGAACGAGAAAGTGCTTGCTTAAAGCAATGTGGTATATGTTCTGAATGCCCGAATTGGGAATCTGTGTCAAAACTTTGTTAGGAATTATGTGATCCTTTCTAGTTGGAAGTAAGGGAGATGGGGCATGATGTTATCTCTAAGAGTTGGAGACATACCAAGTTTAGCTCAGTTCTGGAAATCTTTGAAATACCTATACACACTTGTTCCTACATAGTAACTTGCTACTAGGAATGAGAAAGTGCTTGCTTAAAGCAACGTGGTATGTGTTCTGAATGCCCGAAATGGGAATCTGTGTCAAAACTTTGTTAGGAATTATGTGATCCTTACTAGTTGGAAGTAAGGGAGATGGGGCATGATGTTATCTCTAAGAGTTGGAGACATACCAAGTTTAGCTCAGTTCTGGGCATCTTTGAAATACCTATACAAACTTGTTCCTACATAGTAACCTGCTAGTTGGAATGAGAAAGTGCTTGCTTAAAGCAACGTGCTATATGTTCTGAATGCCCGATTTGGAAATCTGTGTCAAAACTTTGTTAGGAATTATTTGATCCTTAGTAGATGGAAGTAAGCGAGATAGGGCATGAAGTTACTTCTAGGAGTTGGAGACATACCCACTTTAGCTCAGTGCTGGGCATCTTTGAAATACCTACACAAACTTGTTCCTACATAGTGACTTGCTCCTTGGAATGAGAAAGTGCTTGTTTAAAGCAATGTGCTATATGTTCTGAATGCCCGAATTCGGAATCTGTGTCAAAAGTTTGTTAGGAATTATGTGATCCTTACTAGCTGTAAGCAGGAGAGATGGGGCATGAAGTTATTTATAGGAGTTGGAGACATACCCACTTTATCGCAGTTCTGGGAATCTTTGAAATACCTATACTAACTTGTTCCTACATAGTAACTTGCTAGTTGAAATGAGAAAGTGCTTGCTTACAGCAACGTGCTATATGTTCTGAATGCCCGAATTGGGAATCTGTGTCAAAACTTTGTTAGGAATTACGTGATCCTTACTAGCTGGAAGTAAGGGAGATGGGGCATGAAGTTATTTCTAGGAGTTGGAGACATACCACGTTTAGCTCAGTTCTGGGCTTCCTTGAAATACCTATACAAACTTGTTCCTACATAGTAACTTGCTACTTGGAATGAGAAAGTGCTTGCTTAAAGCAACGTGCTATATGTTCTGAATGCCCGAATTGGGAATCTGTGTCAAAACTTTGTAAGGAATTATGTGATCCTTACTAGCTGGAAGTAAGGGAGATGGGGCATGATGTTATTTCTAGGTGTTGGAGACATACCAAGTTTAGCTCAGTACTGGGCATCTTTGAAATAGCTATACAAACTTGTTCCTACATAGTAACTTGCTACTTGGAATGAGAAAATGTTTGCTTAAAGCAAAGTGCTATATGTTTTGAATGCCCGAATTGGGAATCTGTGTCAAAACTTTGTTAGGAATTATGTGATCCTTACTAGCTGTAAGCAGACGAGATGGGGCATGAAGTGATTTCTAGGAGTTGGAGACATAACAAGTTTAGCTCAGTTCTGGGGACCTTTGAAATTCCTAAACAAACTTGCTCCTACATAGTAACTTGGTACTTGGAATGAGAAAGTTCTTGCTTACAGCAACGTGCTATATGTTCTGAATGCCCGAATCGGGAATCTGTGTCAAAACTTTGTTAGGAATTACGTGATCCTTACCAGTTGGAAGTAAGGGAGATGGGTCATGAAGTTATTTCTAGGAGTTGGAGACATACCAAGTTTAGCTCAGTTCTGGGCATCTTTGAAATACCTATACAAACTTGTTCCTACATAGTAACTTGCTACTTGGAATGAGAAAGTGCTTGCTTAAAGCAACGTGCTATATGATCTGAATGCCCGAATTGGGAATCTGTGTCAAAACTTTGTTAGGAATTATGTGATCCTTACTAGCTGGAAGTTAGGGAGATGGGGCATGAAGTTATTTCTAGGAGTTGGAGACATATCAAGTTTAGCTCAGTTCTGGTCTTCTTTGAAATACCTATACAATCTTGTTCCTACATAGTGACTTGCTACTTGAAATCAGAAAGTGCTTGCTTAAAGCAAGGTGCTATATGTTCTCAATGCCCGAATTGGGAATCTGTGTCAAAACATTGTTAGGAATTATGTGATCCTTACTAGCTGGAAGTAAGGGAGATGGGGCATGAAGTTATTTCTAGGAGTTGGAGACATACCAATTTAGCTCAGTTCTGTGTTTCTTTGAAATACCTATACAATCTTGTTCCTACATAGTGACTTGTTACTTGGAATCAGAAAGTGCTTGCTTAAATCAAGGTGCTATATGTTCTCAATGCCCGAATTGGGATATCTGTGTCAAAACTTTGTTAGGAATTATGTGATCCTTACAAGCTGGAAGTAAGGGAGATGGGGCATGAAGTTATTTCTAGGAGTTGGAGACATACCAATTTAGTTCAGTTCTGGGCATCTTTGAAATAGCTATACAAACTTGTTCCTACATATTAACGTGCTACTTGGAATCAGAAAATGTTTGCTTAAAGCAACGTGCTATATGTTCTGAATGCCCGAATTGGGAATCTGTGTCAAAATTTTGTTAGGAATTATGTGATTCTTACTAGCTGGATGTAAGGGAGATGGGGCATGAAGTTATTTCTAGGAGTTGGAGACATACAACGTTTAGCTCAGTTCTGGGCATCTTTGAAATACCTATACAAACTTGTTCCTACATAGTAACTTGCAACTTTAATTGAGAAAGTGCTTGCTTATAGCAACGTACTATATGTTCTGAATGCCCGAATTGGGAATCTGTGTCAAAACTTTGTTAGGAATTATGTGATCCTTACTAGCTGGATTTAAGGGACATGGGGCATGGAGTTATTTCTAGGAGTTGGAGACATACCAAGTTTAGCTCAGTTGTGGGCATCTTTGAATTACCTATACAAACCTGTTCCTACATAGTGACTTGCTACTTGGAATGAGAAAGTGCTTGTTTAAAGCAACGTGCTATATGTTCTGAATGCCCGAATTGGGAATCTGTGTCAAAAGTTTGTTAGGAATTATGTGATCCTTACTAGCTGTAAGCAGGGGAGATGGGGCATGAAGTGATTTCTAGGAGTTGGAGACATAACAAGTTTAGCTCAGTTCTGGGGACCTTTGAAAGTCCTAAACAAACTTGCTCCTACATAGTAACTTGCAACTTTGAATGAGAAAGTTCTTGCTTACAGCAACGTGCTATATGTTCTGAATGCCCGAATCGGGAATCTGTGTCAAAAGTTTGTTAGGAATTATGTCATCCTTACTAGCTGGAAGTAAGGGAGATGGGGCATGAAGTTATTTCTAGGAGTTGGAGACATACCAAGTTTAGCTCTGTTCTGGGGATCTTTGAAATACCTATACAAACTTGTTCCTACATAGTAACTTGCAACTTTGAATGACAATGTGCTTACTTACAGTAACGTGCTATATGTTCTGAATGCCCGAATTGGGAATTTGTGTCAAAACTTTGTTAGGAATTATGTGATCCTTACTAGCTGGAAGTAAGGGAGATGGGGCATGAAGTTATTTCTAGGAGTTGGAGACATACTTCGTTTAGCTCAGTTCTGGGCTTCCTTGAAATACCTATACAAACTTGATCCTACATAGTAACTTGCTACTTGGAATGAGAAAGTGCTTGCTTAAAGCAATGTGGTATATGTTCTGAATGCCAGAATTGGGAATCTGTGTCAAAACTTTGTTAGGAATTATGTGATCCTTACTAGCTGGAAGTAAGGGAGATGGGGCATGAAGTTATTTCTAGGAGTTGGAGACATACCAAGTTTAGCTCAGTACTGGGCATCTTTGAAATAGCTATAAAAACTTGTTCCTACATAGTAACTTGCTACTTGGAATGAGAAAATGTTTGCTTAAAGAAAAGTGCTATATGTTCTGAATGCTCGAATTGGGAATCTGTGTCAATTATTTGTTAGGAATTATGTGATCCTTACTAGCTGGAAGTGAGGGAGATGGGGCCTGAAGTTATTTCTATGAGCTGGAGACATAGCAAGGTTAGCTCAGTTCTCGGCATCTTTGAAATACCTATACAAACTTGTTCCTACATAGTAACTTGCTACATGGAATGAGAAAGTGCTTGCTTAAAGCACCGTGCTATAGGTTCTGAATGCCCGAATTGGGAATCTGTGTCAAAACTTTTTTACAAATTATGTGATCTTTACTAGCTGGACGTAAGGGAGATGGGGCCTGAAGTTATTTCTAGGAGTTGGAGACGCACCAAGTGTAGCTCAGTTCTCTGCATCTTTGAAATACCTATACAAACTTGTTCCTACATAATAACTTGCTACTTGGAATGAGAAAGTGCATGCTTAAAGCAACGTGTTATATGTTCTGAATGCACGAATTGGGAATCTGTGTCAAAACTTTGTTTGGAATTATGTGATCCTTACTAGCTGGAAGTAAGGGAGACGGGGCATGAATTTATTTCTAGGAGTTGGAGACATACCAAGTTTACTTCAGTTCTGGGCATCTTTAAAATAGCTATACAAACTTGTTCCTACATATTAACGTGCTACTTGGAATGAGAAAATGTTCGCTTAAAGCAACGTGCTATAATTTCTGAATGCCCGAATTGGGAATCTGTGTCAAAACTTTGTTAGGAATAATGTGATCCTTACTAGCTGGAAGTGAGGGAGATGGGGCCCGATGTTATTTCTAGGAGTTGGAGACATAGCAAGTTTGGCTCAGTTCTCGTCATCTTTGAAATACCTATACAAACTTGTTCCTACATAGTAACTTGCTGCTTGGAATGAGAAAGTGCTTGCTTAAAGCAACGTGCTATATGTTCTGAATGCCCGAATTGGGAATCTGTGTCAAAACTTTGTTAGGAATTATGTGATCCGTACTAGCTGGAAGTAAGGGTCATGGTGCATGAAGGTATTTCTAGGAGTTGGAGACATACCAAGTTTAGCTCAGTTCTGGGCATCTTTGAAGTACCTATACAAACTTGTTCCTACATAGTAACTTGCTGCTTGGAATGAGAAAGTGCTTGCTTAAAGCAACGTGCTATATGTTCTGAATGCCCGAATTGGGAACTGTGTCAAAACTTTGTTAGGAATTATGTGATCCTTACTAGCTGGAAGTGAGGGAGATGGGGCCTGAAGTTATTTCTAGGAGTTGGAGACACACCAAGTTTAGCTCAGTTCTGGGCATCTTTGAAATACCTATACAAACTTGTTCCTACATAGTAACTTGCTACTTGGAATGAGAAAGTGCTTGCTTAAAGCAACGTGCTATATGTTCTGAATGCCCGAATTGGGAATCTGTGTCAGAACTTTGTTAGGAATTATGTGATGATACTAGCTGGAAGTAAGGGAGATGGGGCATGAAGTTATTTCAGGGAGTTGGTGACATACCATGTTTGGCTCAGTTCTCGGCATCTTTGAAATACCTATACAAACTTGTTCCTACATAGTGACTTGCTCCTTGGAATGAGAAAGTGCTTGTTTAAAGCAACGTGCTATATGTTCTGAATGCCCGAATTGGGAATCTGTGTCAAAAATTTGTTAGGAATTATGAGATCCTTACTAGCTGGAAGTAGAGGAGATGGGGCATGAAGTTATTTCTAGGATTTGGAGACATACCAAGTTTAGCTCAGTTCTGGGGATCTTTGAAAGTCCTATACAAACTTGCTCCTACATAGTAACTTGCAACTTTGAATGAGAAAGTTCTTGCTTACAGCAACGTGCTATATGTTCTGAATGCCCGAATTGGGAATCTGTGTCAAAACTTTGTTAGGAATTATGTGATCGTTCCTAGCTGGAAGTATGGGAGATGGGGCATGAAGTTATTTCTAGGAGTTGGAGACATATCAAGCATAGCTCAGTTCTGGGCATCTTTGAAATACCTATACAAACTTGTTTCTACATAGTAACTTGCTACTTGGAATGAGAACGTGCTTGCTTAAAGCAACGTGCTATATGTTCTGAATGCCCGAATTGGGAATCTGTGTCAAAACTTTGTTAGGAATTATGTGATCCTTACTAGCTGGTAGTGAGGGTGATATGACATGAAGTTATTTCTAGGAGTTAGAGACACACCAAGTTTACCTCAGTTCTGGGCATCTTTGAAATAGCTATACAAACTTGTTCCTACATAGTAACTTGCTCCTTGCAATGAGAAAGTGTTTGCTTAAAGCAACGTGCTATATGTTCTGAATGCCCGAATTGGGAATCTGTGTCAAAACTTTGTTAGGAATTATGTGATCCTTACTAGCTGGAAGTAAGGGAGATGGGGCATGATGTTATTTCTAGGAGTTGGTGACATACCAAGATTAGCTCAGTTCTGGGCTTCTTTGAAATTGCTATACAATATTTTTCCTACATAGTGACTTGCTCCTTGGAATGAGAAAGTGCTTGCTTAAAGCAAGGTGCTATATATTCTCAATGCCCGAATTGGGAATCTGTGTCAAAACTTTGTTAGGAATTATGTGATCCTTACTAGCTGCAAGTAAGGGAGATGGGGCATGAAGTTATTTCTAGGAGTTGGAGACATACCAATTTAGCTCAGTTCTGGGCATCTTTGAAATAGCTATACAAACTTGTTCCTACATATTAACGTGCTACTTGGAATGAGAAAATGTTCGCTTAAAGCAACATGCTATATTTTCTGAATGCCCGAATTGGGAATCTTTGTCAAAACTTTGTTAGGAAAATGTGATCCTTACTAGCTGGAAGTGAGGGAGATGGGGCCCGATGTTATTTCTAGGAGTTGGAGACATAGCAAGTTTGGCTCAGTTCTCGGCATCTTTGAAATACCTATACAAACTTGTTCCTACATAGTAACTTGCTGCTTGGAATGAGAAAGTGCTTGCTTAAAGCAACGTGCTATATGTTCTGAATGCCCGAATGGGAATCTGTGTCAAAACTTTGTTAGGAATTATGTGATCCTTACTAGCTGGAAGTAAGGGAGATGGGGCATGATGTTATTTCTAGGAGTTGGAGACATACCAAGTTTAGCTCAGTTCTGTGCATCTTTGAAATACCTATACAAACTTGTTCCTACATAGTAACTTGCTACTTGGAATGAGAAAATGTTTGCTAAAAGCAACGTGTTATATGTTCTGAATGCCCGAATTGGGAATCTGTGTCAAAACTTTGTTAGGAATTAAGTGATCCTTGCTAGCTGGAAGTAAGGGAGATGGGACATGAAGTTATTTCTAGGAGTTGGAGACATACCCACTTTATCGCAGTTCTGGGAATCTTTGAAATACCTATACTAACTTGTTCCTACATAGTAACTTTCTGGTTGAAATGAGAAAGTGCTTGCTTACAGCAACGTGCTATATGTTCTGAATGCCCGAATAGGGAATCTGTGTCAAAACTTTGTTAGGAATTATGTGATCCTTACTAGCTGGAAGTAAGGGAGATGGGGCATGAAGTTCTTTCTAGTAGTTGGAGACATACAACGTTTAGCTCAGTTCTGGGCATCTTTGAAATACCTATACAAACTTGTTCCTACATAGTAACTTGCAACTTTGAATGAGAATGTGCTTGCTTACAGCAACGTGCTATATGCTCTGAATGCCCGAATTGGGAATCTGTCTCAAATCTTTGTTAGGAATTATGTGATCCTCACAAGCTGGAAGTAAGGGAGTTGGGGCATGAAGTTATTTCTAGGAGCTGGAGACATACAACGTTTAGCTCAGTTCTGTGCATCTTTGAAATACCTATACAAACTTGTTCCTACATAGTAACTTGCAACTTTGAATGAGAATGTGCTTGCTTACAGCAACGTGCTATATGTTCTGAATGCCTGAAGTGGGAATCTGTGTCAAAACTTTGTTAGGAATTATGTGATCCTTACTAGCTGGAAGTAAGGGAGATGGGGCATGAAGTTATTTCTAGGAGTTGCAGACATACCAAGTTTAGCTCAGTTCTGGGCATCTTTGAAAAACCTATATAAACTTGTTCCTACATAGTAACTTGCAACTTTGAATGAGAATGTGCTTACTTACAGCAACGTGCTATATGTTCTGAATGCCCCAATTGGGAATCTGTGTCAAAACTTTCTTAGGAATTTTGTGATCCTTACTATCTGGAAGTAAGGGAGATGGGGCATGAATTTATTTCTAGGAGTTTGAGACATACCAAGTTTAACTCAGTTCTCTGCATCTTTGAAATACCTATACAAACTTGTTCCTACATAGTAACTTGCATCTTTGAATGAGAATGTGCTTGCTTACAGCAACGTGCTATATGTTCTGAATGCCCCAATTGGGAATCTGTGGTCAAATCTTTGTTAGGAATTATGTGATCCTTAGTAGCTGGAAGTAAGGGAGATGGGGCTTCAACTTATTTCTAGAGGTTGGACACATACAAGGTTTAGCTCAGTTCTGGGCATCTTTGAAATACCTATACAAACTTGTTCCTACATAGTAACTTGCAACTGTGAATGAGAATGTGCTTTCTTACAGCAACGTGCTATTTGTTCTGAATGCCCGAATTGGGAATCTGAGTCAAAACTTTGTTAGAAATTATGTGATCCTTACTAGATGGAAGTAAGGGAGATGGGGCATGAAGTTATTTCTGGGAGTTGGAGACATACAACGTTAAGCTCAGTTCTGGGCATCTTTGAAATACCTATACAAACTTGTTCCTACATAGTAACTTGCAACTTTGAATGAGAATGTGCTTGCTTACAGCAACGTGCTATATGTTCTGAATGCCCGAAGTGGGAATCTGTGTCAAAACTTTGTTAGGAATTATGTGATCCTTATTAGCTGGAAGTAAGGGAGATGGGGCATGAAGTTATTTCTAGGAGTTGGAGACATACCAAGTTTAGCTCAGTTCTGGGCATCTTTGAAATACCTATACAAACTTGTTCCTACATAGTAACTTGCAACTTTGAATGAGAATGTGCTTGCTTACAGTAACGTTCTATATGTTCTGATTGCCCGAATTGGGAATCTGTGTCAAAACATTGTTAGGAATTATGTGATCCTTACTAGCTGGAAGTAAGGGAGATGGGGCATGAAGTTATTTCTAGGAGTTGGACACATACCAAGTTTAGCTCAGTTCTGGGCATCTTTGAAATACCTATACAAACTTGTTCCTACATAGTAACTTGCAACTTTGAATGAGAATGTGCTTGCTTACAGCAACGTGCTATATGTTCTGAATGCCCGAAGTGGGAATCTGTGTCAAAACTTTGTTAGGAATTATGTGATCCTTACTAGCTGGAAGTAAGGGTGATGGGGCATGAAGTTATTTCTAGGAGTTGGAGACATACAACGTTTAGCTCAGTTCTGGGCATCTTTGAAATACCTTTACAAACTTGTTCCTACATAGTAACTTGCAACTTTGAATGAGAATGTGCTTGCTTACAGCAACGTGCTATATGTTCTGAATGCCCGAATTGGGAATCTGTGTTAAAACTTTGTTAGAAATTATGTGATCCTTACTAGATATAAGTAAGGGAGATGGGGCATGAAGTTATTTCTGGGAGTTGGAGACATACAAAGTTAAGCTCAGTTCTGGGCATCTTTGAAATACCTATACAAACTTGTTCCTACATAGTAACTTGCAACTTTGAATGAGAATGTGCTTGCTTACAGCAACGTGCTACATGTTCTGAATGCCCAAATTGGGAATCTGTGTCAAAACTTTGTTAGGAATTATGTGATCCTTACTAGCTGGAAGTATGGGAGATGGGGCATGAAGTTATTTCTAGAGGTTGGACACATACCAAGTTTAGCTCAGCTCTGGGCATCTTTGAAATACCTATACAAACTTGATCCTACATAGTAACTTGCAACTTTGAATGAGAATGTGCTTGCTTACAGCAAGGTGCTATATGTTCTGAATGCCCGAATTGGGAATCTGTGTCAAAACTTTGTTAGGAATTATGGAATCCTTACTAGCTGGAAGTAAGGGAGTTGGGGCATGAAGTTATTTCTAGGAGTTGGACACATACCAAGTTTAGCTCAGTTCTGGGCATCTTTGAAATACCTATACAAACATGTTCCTACATAGTAACTTGCAACTTTGAATGAGAATGTGCTTGCTTACAGCAACGTGCTATATGTTCTGAAAGCCCGAATTGGGAATCTGTGTCAAAACGTTGTTAGGAATTATGTGAACCTTACTAGATGGAAGTAATGGAGATCGGGCGTGAAGTTATTTCTAGGAGTTGGAGACATACCAAGTTTAGCTCAGTTCTGGGCATCTTTGAAATACCTATACAAACTTGTTCCTACATAGTAACTTGCAACTTTGAATGAGAATGTGCTTGCTTACAGCAACGTGCTATATGTTCTGAATGCCCGAATTGGGAATCTGTGTTCAAAACTTTGTTAGGAATTATGTGATCCTTACTAGCTGGAAGTAAGGGAGATGGGGCATGAAGTTATTTCTAGGAGTTGGAGACATACCAAGTTTAGCTCAGTTCTGGGCATCTTTGAAATACCTATACAAACTTGTTCTTACATAGTAACTTGCAACTTTGAATGAGAATGTGCTTGCTTACACCAACGTTCTATATGTTCTGATTGCCCGAATTGGGAATCTGTGTCAAAACTTTGTTAGGAATTATGTGATCCTTACTAGCTGGAAGTAAGGGAGATGGGGCATGAAGTTATTTCTAGGAGTTGGACAGATACCAAGTTTAGCTCAGTTCTGGGCATCTTTGAAATACCTATACAAACTTGTTCCTACATAGTAACTTGCAACTTTGAATGAGAATGTGCTTGCTTACAGCATTGTGCTATGTTCTGAATGCCCGAATTGGGAATCAGTGTCAAAACTTTGTTAGGAATTATGTGATCCTTACTAGATGGATGTAAGGGAGATGGGGCATGAAGTTATTTCTAGGAGTTGGAGACATACAACGTTTAGCTCAGTTCTGGGCATCTTTGAAATACCTATACAAACTTGTTCCTACATAGTAACTTGCAACTTTGAATGAGAATGTGCTGTCTTACAGCAACGTGCTATATGTTCTGAATGCCCGAATTGGGAATCTGTGTCAAATCTTTGTTAGGAATTATGTGATCCTTACAAGCTGGAAGTAAGGGATTTGGGGCATGAAGTTATTTCTAGGAGCTGGAGACATACAACGTTTATCTCAGTTCTGGGCATCTTTGAAATACCTATACAAACTTGTTCCTACATAGTAACTTGCAACTTTGAATGAGAATGTGTTTGCTTACAGCAACGTGCTATATGTTCTGAATGCCCGAAGTGGCAATCTGTGTCAAAACTTTGTTAGGAATTATGTGATCCTTACTAGCTGGATGTAAGGGAGATGGGGCATGAAGTTATTTCTAGGAGTTGGAGACATACCAAGTTTAGCTCAGTTCTGGGCGTCTTTGAAATACCTATACAAACTTGTTCATACACAGTAACTTACAACTTTGAATGAGAATGTGCTTGCTTACAGCAACGTGCTATATGTTCTGAATGCCCGAATTGGGAATCTGTGTCAAAACTTTGTTAGGAATTATGTGATCCTTACTAGCTGGAAGTAAGGGAGATGGGGCATGAAGTTATTTCTAGGAATTGGACACATACCAAGTTTAGCTCAGTTCTGGGCATTTTGAAATACCTATACAAACTTGTTCCAACATAGTAACTTGCAACTTTGAATGAGAATGTGCTTGCTTACAGCAACGTGCTATATGTTCTGAATGCCCGAATTGTTAATCTGTGTCAAATCTTTGTTAGGAATTATGTGATCCTTACAAGCTGGAAGTAAGGGAGTTGGGTCATGCAGTTATTTCTAGGAGCTGGAGACATACAACGTTTAGCTCAGTTCTGGGCATCTTTGAAATACCTATACAATCTTGTTCCTACATAGTAACTTGCAACTTAGAATGAGAATGTGCTTGCTTACAGCAACGTGCTACATGTTCTGAATGCCCGAAAAGGGAATCTGTGTCAAAACTTTGTTAGGAATTTTGTGATCCTTACTAGCTGGAAGTTTGGGAGATGGGGCATGACGTTATTTCTAGAGGTTGGACACATACCAAGTTTAGCTCAGTTCTGGACATCTTTGAAATACCTATACAAACTTGTTCCTACATAGTAACTTGCAACTTTGAATGAGAATGTGCTTGCTTATAGCAACGTGCTACATGTTCTGAATGCCCGAATTCGGAATCTGTGTCAAAACTTTGTTAGGAATTATGTGATCCTTACTAGCTGGAAGTAAGGGAATTGGGGCATGAAGTTATTTTTAAGAGTTGGACACATACCAAGTTTAACTCAGTTCTGGGCATCTTTGAAATACCTATACAAACTTGTTCCTACATAGTAACTTGCAACTTTGAATGAGAATGTGCTTGCTTACAGCATTGTGCTATATGTTCTGAATGCCCGAATTGGGAATCAGTGTCAAAACTTTGTTAGGAATTATGTTATCCTTACTAGATGGATGTAAGGGAGATGGGGCATGAAGTTATTCCTAGGAGTTGGAGACATACAACGTTTAGCTCAGTTCTGGGCATCTTTGAAATACCTATACAAACTTGTTCCTACATAGTAACTTGCAACTTTGAATGAGAATGTGCTTGCTTACAGCAACGTGCTATATGTTCTGAATGCCCGAATTGGGAATCTGTGTCAAATCTTTGTTAGGAATTATGTGATCCTTACAAGCTGGAAGTAAGGGATTTGGGGTATGAAGTTATTTCTAGGAGCTGGAGACATACAACGTTTATCTCAGTTCTGGGCATCTTTGAAATACCTATACAAACTTGTTCCTACATAGTAACTTGCAACTTTGAATGAGAATGTGCTTGCTTACAGCAACGTGCTATATGTTCTGAATGCCCGAAGTGGCAATCTGTGTCAAAACTTTGTTAGGAATTATGTGATCCTTACTAGCTGGATGTAAGGGAGATGGGGCATGAAGTTATTTCTAGGAGTTGGAGACATACCAAGTTTATCTCAGTTCTGGGCATCTTTGAAATACCTATACAAACTTGTTCATACATAGTAACTTGCAACTTTGAATGAGAATGTGCTTGCTTACAGCAACGTGCTATATGTTCTGAATGCCCGAATTGGGAATCTGTGTCAAAACTTTGTTAGGAATTATGTGATCCTTACTAGCTGGAAGTAAGGGAGATGGGGCATGAAGTTATTTCTAGGAGTTTGACACATACCAAGTTTAGCTCAGTTCTGGGCATCTTTGAAATACCTATACAAACTTGTTCCTACATAGTAACTTGCAACTTTGAATGAGAATGTGCTTGCATACAGCAACATGCTATATGTTCTGAATGCCCGAATTGGGAATCTGTGTCAAATCTTTGTTAGGAATTATGTGATCCTTACAAGCTGGAAGTAAGGGAGTTGGGGCATGAAGTTATTACTAGGAGCTGGAGACATACAACGTTTATCTCAGTTCTGGGCATCTTTGAAATACCTATACAAACTTGTTCCTACATAGTAACTTGCAACTTTGAATGAGAATGTGCTTGCTTACAGCAACGTGCTATATGTTCTGAATGCCTGAATTGGGAATCTGTGTCAAAACTTTGTTAGGAATTATGTGATCCTTACTAGCTGGAAGTAAGGGAGATGGGGCATGAAGTTATTTCTAGGAGTTTGAGACATACCAACTCTAGCTCAGTTCTGGGCATCTTTGAAATACCTATACAAACTTGTTCCTACATAGTAACTTGCAACTTTGAATGAGAATGTGCTTGCTTACAGCAACGTGCTATATGTTCTGAATGCCCGAATTGGGAATCTGTGTCAAAACTTTGTTAGGAATTATGTGATCCTTACTAGCTGGAAGTAAGGGAGATGGGGCATGAAGTTATTTCTAGGAGTTTGAGACATACCAACTCTAGCTCAGTTCTGGGCATCTTTGAAATACCTTTACAAACTTGTTCCTACATAGTAACTTGCAACTTTGAATGAAAATGTGCTTGCTTACAGCAACGTGCTATATGTTCTGAATGCCCGAATTGGGAATCTGTGTCAAAACTTTGTTAGAATTTATGTGATCCTTACTAGCTGGAAGTAAGGGAGATGGGGCATGAAGTTATTTCTGGGAGTTGGAGACATACAACGTTAAGCTCAGTTCTCGGCATCTTTGAAATACCTATACACACTTGTTCCTACATAGTAACTTGCAACTTTGAATGAGAATGTGCTTGCTTACAGCAACGTGCTACATGTTCTGAATGCCCGAATTGGGAATCTGTGTCAAAACTTTGTTAGGAATTATGTGATCCTTACTAGCTGAAAGTATGGGAGATGGGGCATGAAGTTATTTTTAGAGGTTGGACATATACCAAGTTTAGCTCAGTTCTGGGCATCTTTGAAATACCTATACAAACTTGTTCCTACATAGTAACTTGCAACTTTGAATGAGAATGTGCTTGCTTACAGCAACGTGCTATATGTTCTGAATGCCCGAATTGGGAATCTGTGTCAAAACTTTGTTAAGAATTATGTGATCCTTACTAGCTGGAAGTAAGGGACTTGGGGCATGAAGTTATTTCTAGGAGTTGGACACATACCAAGTTTAGCTCAGTTCTGGGCATCTTTGAAATACCTATACAAACTTGTTCCTACATAGTAACTTGCAACTTTGAATGAGAATGTGCTTGCTTACAGCAACGTGCTATATGTTCTGAATGCCCGAATTGGGAATCTGTGTCAAAACTTTGTTAGGAATTATGTGATCCTTACTAGATGGAAGTAATGGAGATCGGGCATGAAGTTATTTCTAGAGGTTGGACACATACAACGTTTAGCTCAGTTCTGTGCATCTTTGAAATACCTATACAAACTTGTTCCTACATAGTAACTTGCAACTTTGAATGAGAATGTGCTTGCTTACAGCATTGTGCTATATGTTCTGAATGCCCGAATTGGGAATAAGTGTCAAAACTTTGTTAGGAATTATGTGATCCTTACTAGATGGATGTAAGGGAGATGGGGCATGAAGTTATTTCTAGGAGTTGGAGACATACAACGTTTAGCTCAGTTCTGGGCATCTTTGAAATACCTATAAAAACTTGTTCCTACATCGTAACTTGCAACTTTGAATGAGAATGTGCTTGCTTACAGCAACGTGCTATATGTTCTGAATGCCCGAAGTGGGAATCTGTGTCAAAACTTTGTTAGGAATTATGTGATCCTTACTAGCTGGAAGTAAGGGAGATGGGGCATGAAGTTATTTCTAGGAGTTGGAGACATACCAGTTTAGCTCAGTTCTGGGCATCTTTGTAATACCTATACAAACTTGTTCCTACATAGTAACTTGCAACTTTGAATGAGAATGTGCTTGCTTACAGCAACGTGCTATATGTTGTGAATGCCCGAAGTGGGAATCTCTGTCAAAACTTTGTTAGGAATTATGTGATCCTTACTAGCTGGATGTAAGGGAGATGGGGCATGAAGTTATTTCTAGGAGTTGGAGACATACCAAGTTTAGCTCAGTTCTGGGCATCTTTGAATTACCTATAAAAACTTGTTCCTACATAGTAACTTGCAACTTTGAATGAGAATGTGCTTGCTTACAGCAACGTGCTATATGTTCTGAATGCCCGAATTGGGAATCTGTGTCAAATCTTTGTTAGGAATTATGTGATCCTTACAAGCTGGAAGTAAGGGAGTTGGGGCATGAAGTTATTTCTAGGAGCTGAAGACATACAACGTTTATCTCAGTTCTGGGCATCTTTGAAATACCTATACAAACTTGTTCCTACATAGTAACTTGCAACTTTGAATGAGAATGTGCTTGCTTACAGTAACGTGCTATATGTTCTGAATGCCCGAAGTGGCAATCTGTGTCAAAACTTTGTTAGGAATTATGTGATCCTTACTAGCTGCATGTAAGGGAGATAGGTCATGAAGTTATTTCTAGGAGTTGGAGACATACCAAGTTTAGCTCAGTTCTGGGCATCTTTGAAATATCTATGCAAACTTGTTCATACATAGTACCTTGCAACTTTGAATGAGAATGTGCTTGCTTACAGCAACGTGCTATATATTCTGAATGCCCGAATTGCGAATCTGTGTCAAAACTTTGTTAGGAATTATGTGATCCTTACTAGCTGGAAGTAAGGGAGATGGGGCATGAAGTTATTTCTAGGAGTTGGACACATACCAAGTTTAGCTCAGTTCTGGGCATCTTTGAAATACCTATACAAACTTGTTCCTACATAGTAACTTGCAACTTTGAATGAGAATGTGCTTGCTTACAGCAACGTGCTATATGATCTGAATGCCCGAAATGTTAATCTGTGTCCAATCTTTGTTAGGAATTATGTGATCCTTACAAGCTGGAAGTAGGTGAGTTGGGTCACGCAGTTATTTCTAGGAGCTGGAGACATACAACGTTTAGCTCAGTTCTGGGCATCTTTGAAATACCTATACAAACTTGTTCCAACATAGTAACTTGCAACTTTGAATGAGAATGTGCTTGCTTACAGAATTGTGCTATATGTTCTGAATGCCCTAATTGGGAATCAGTGTCAAAACTTTGTTAGGAATTATGTGATCCTTACTAGATGGATGTAAGGGAGATGGGGCATGAAGTTATTTCTAGGAGTTGGAGACATACAACGTTTATCTCAGTTCTGGGCATCTTTGAAATACCTATACAAACTTGTTCCAACATAGTAACTTGCAACTTTGAATGAGAATGTGTTTGCTTACAGCAACGTGCTATATGTTCTGAATGCCCGAATTGGGAATCTGTGTCAAAACTTTGTTAGGAATTATGTGATCCTTACTAGCCAGAAGTAAGGGAGATGGGGCATGAAGTTATTTCTAGGAGTTGGAGACATACCAAGTTTAGCTCCGTTCTGGGCATCTTTGAAATACCTATACAAACTTGTTCCTACATAGTAACTTGCAACTTTGAATGAGAATGTGCTTGCATACAGCAACATGCTATATGTTCTGAATGCCCGAATTGGGAATCTGTGTCAAATCTTGGTTAGGAATTATGTGATCCTTACAAGCTGGAAGTAAGGGAGTTGGGGCATGAAGTTATTACTAGGAGCTGGAGACATACAACGTTTATCTCAGTTCTGGGCATCTTTGAAATACCTATACAAACTTGTTCCTACATAGTAACTTGCAACTTTGAATGAGAATGTGCTTGCTTACAGCAACGTGCTATATGTTCTGAATGCCTGAATTGGGAATCTGTGTCAAAACTTTGTTAGGAATTATGTGATCCTTACTAGCTGGAAGTAAGGGAGATGGGGCATGAAGTTATTTCTAGGAGTTGGAGACATACCAGTTTAGCTCAGTTCTGGGCATCTTTGTAATACCTATACAAACTTGTTCCTACATAGTAACTTGCAACTTTGAATGAGAATGTGCTTGCTTACAGCAACGTGCTATATGTTGTGAATGCCCGAAGTGGGAATCTCTGTCAAAACTTTGTTAGGAATTATGTGATCCTTACTAGCTGGATGTAAGGGAGATGGGGCATGAAGTTATTTCTAGGAGTTGGAGACATACCAAGTTTAGCTCAGTTCTGGGCATCTTTGAATTACCTATACAAACTTGTTCCTACATAGTAACTTGCAACTTTGAATGAGAATGTGCTTGCTTACAGCAACGTGCTATATGTTCTGAATGCCCGAATTGGGAATCTGTGTCAAATCTTTGTTAGGAATTATGTGATCCTTACAAGCTGGAAGTAAGGGAGTTGGGGCATGAAGTTATTTCTAGGAGCTGAAGACATACAACGTTTATCTCAGTTCTGGGCATCTTTGAAATACCTATACAAACTTGTTCCTACATAGTAACTTGCAACTTTGAATGAGAATGTGCTTGCTTACAGCAACGTGCTATATGTTCTGAATGCCCGAAGTGGCAATCTGTGTCAAAATTTTGTTAGGAATTATGTGATCCTTACTAGCTGGATGTAAGGGAGATGGGTCATGAAGTTATTTCTAGGAGTTGGAGACATACCAAGTTTAGCTCAGTTCTGGGCATCTTTGAAATATCTATACAAACTTGTTCATACATAGTAACTTGCAACTTTGAATGAGAATGTGCTTGCTTACAGCAACGTGCTATATGTTCTGAATGCCCGAATTGCGAATCTGTGTCAAAACTTTGTTAGGAATTATGTGATCCTTACTAGCTGGAAGTAAGGGAGATGGGGCATGAAGTTATTTCTAGGAGTTGGACACATACCAAGTTTAGCTCAGTTCTGGGCATCTTTGAAATACCTATACAAACTTGTTCCTACATAGTAACTTGCAACTTTGAATGAGAATGTGCTTGCTTACAGCAACGTGCTATATGTTCTGAATGCCCGAATTGGGAATCAGTGTCAAAACTTTGTTAGGAATTATGTGATCCTTACTAGATGGATGTAAGGGAGATGGGGCATGAAGTTATTTCTAGGAGTTGGAGACATACAACGTTTAGCTCAGTTCTGGGCATCTTTGAAATACCTATACTAACTTGTTCCAACATAGTAACTTGCAACTTTGAATGAGAATGTGCTTGCTTACAGAATTGTGCTATATGTTCTGAATGCCCGAATTGGGAATCAGTGTCAAAACTTTGTTAGGAATTATGTGATCCTTACTAGATGGATGTAAGGGAGATGGGGCATGAAGTTATTTGTAGGAGTTGGAGACATACCAGTTTAGCTCAGTTCTGGGCATCTTTGTAATACCTATACAAACTTGTTCCTACATAGTAACTTGCAACTTTGAATGAGAATGTGCTTGCTTACAGCAACGTGCTATATGTTGTGAATGCCCGAAGTGGGAATCTCTGTCAAAACTTTGTTAGGAATTATGTGATCCTTACTAGCTGGATGTAAGGGAGATGGGGCATGAAGTTATTTCTAGGAGTTGGAGACATACCAAGTTTAGCTCAGTTCTGGGCATCTTTGAATTACCTATACAAACTTGTTCCTACATAGTAACTTGCAACTTTGAATGAGAATGTGCTTGCTTACAGCAACGTGCTATATGTTCTGAATGCCCGAATTGGGAATCTGTGTGAAATCTTTGTTAGGAATTATGTGATCCTTACAAGCTGGAAGTAAGGGAGTTGGGGCATGAAGTTATTTCTAGGAGCTGAAGACATACAACGTTTATCTCAGTTCTGGGCATCTTTGAAATACCTATACAAACTTGTTCCTACATAGTAACTTGCAACTTTGAATGAGAATGTGCTTGCTTACAGCAACGTGCTATATGTTCTGAATGCCCGAAGTGGCAATCTGTGTCAAAACTTTGTTAGGAATTATGTGATCCTTACTAGCTGCATGTAAGGGAGATGGGTCATGAAGTTATTTCTAGGAGTTGGAGACATACCAAGTTTAGCTCAGTTCTGGGCATCTTTGAAATACCTATACAAACTTGTTCATACATAGTAACTTGCAACTTTGAATGAGAATGTGCTTGCTTACAGCAACGTGCTATATGTTCTGAATGCCCGAATTGCGAATCTGTGTCAAAACTTTGTTAGGAATTATGTGATCCTTACTAGCTGGAAGTATGGGAGATGGGGCATGAAGTTATTTCTAGGAGTTGGACACATACCAAGTTTAGCTCAGTTCTGGGCATCTTTGAAATACCTATACAAACTGGTTCCTACATAGTAACTTGCAACTTTGAATGAGAATGTGCTTGCTTACAGCAACGTGCTATACGTTCTGAATGCCCGAAATGTTAATCTGTGTCAAATCTTTGTTAGGAATTATGTGATCCTTACAAGCTGGAAGTAAGGGAGTTGGGTCACGCAGTTATTTCTAGGAGCTGGAGACATACAACGTTTAGCTCAGTTCTGGGCATCTTTGAAATACCTATAAAAACTTGTTCCAACATAGTAACTTGCAACTTTGAATGAGAATGTGCTTGCTTACAGCAACGTGCTATATGTTCTGAATGCCCGAAGTGGCAATCTGTGTCAAAACTTTGTTAGGAATTATGTGATCCTTACTAGCTGGATGTAAGGGAGATGGGTCATGAAGTTATTTCTGGGAGTTGGAGACATACCAAGTTTAGCTCAGTTCTGGGCATCTTTGAAATACCTATACAAACTTGTTCATACATAGTAACTTGCAACTTTGAATGAGAATGTGCTTGCTTACAGCAACGTGCTATATGTTCTGAATGCCCGAATTGGGAATCTGTGTCAAATCTTTGTTAGGAATTATGTGATCCTTACAAGCTGGAAGTAAGGGAGTTGGGGCATGAAGTTATTTCTAGGAGCTGGAGACATACAACGTTTAGCTCAGTTCTGGGCATCTTTGAAATACCTATACAAACTTGTTCCTACATAGTAACTTGCAACTTTGAATGAGAATGTGCTTGCTTACAGCAACGTGCTATATGTTCTGAATGCCTGAATTGGGAATCTGTGTCAAAACTTTGTTAGGAATTATGTGATCCTTACTAGCTGGAAGTAAGGGAGATGGGGCATGAAGTTATTTCTAGGAGGTGGAGACATACCAACTTTAGCTCAGTTCTGGGCATCTTTTAAATACCTATACAAACTTGTTCCTACATAGTAACTTGCAACTTTGAATGAGAATGTGCTTGCTTACAGCAACGTGCTATATGTTCTGAATGCCCGAATTGGGAATCTGTGTCAAAACTTTGTTAGAATTTATGTGATCCTTACTAGCTGGAAGTAAGGGAGATGGGGCATGAAGTTATTTCTGGGAGTTGGAGACATACAACGTTAAGCTCAGTTCTCGGCATCTTTGAAATACCTATACAAACTTGTTCGTACATAGTAACTTGCAACTTTGAATGAGAATGTGCTTGCTTACAGCAACGTGCTATATGTTCTGAATGCCCGAATTGGGAATCTGTGTCAAAACTTTGTTAGGAATTATGTGATCCTTACTAGCTGGAAGTATGGGAGATGGGGCATGAAGTTATTTCTAGAGGTTGGACACATACCAAGTTTAGCTCAGTTCTGGGCATCTTTGAAATACCTATACAAACTTGTTCCTACATAGTAACTTGCAACTTTGAATGAGAATGTGCTTGCTTACAGCATTGTGCTATATGTTCTGAATGCCCGAATTGGGAATCAGTGTCAAAACTTTGTTAGGAATTATGTGATCCTTACTAGATGGAAGTAAGGGAGATGGGGCATGAAGTTATTTCTAGGAGTTGGAGACATACAACGTTAATCTCAGTTCTGGGCATCTTTGAAATACCTATAAAAACTTGTTCCTACATAGTAACTTGCAACTTTGAATGAGAATGTGCTTGCTTACAGCAACGTGCTATATGTTCTGAATGCCCGAAGTGGGAATCTGTGTCAAAACTTTGTTAGGAATTATGTGATCCTTACTAGCTGGAAGTAAGGGAGATGGGGCATGAAGTTATTTCTAGGAGTTGGAGACATACCAGTTTAGCTCAGTTCTGGGCATCTTTGTAATACCTATACAAACTTGTTCCTACATAGTAACTTGCAACTTTGAATGAGAATGTGCTTGCTTACAGCAACGTGCTATATGTTCTGAATGCCCGAAGTGGGAATCTGTGTCAAAACTTTGTTAGGAATTATGTGATCCTTACTAGCTGGAAGTAAGGGAGATGGGGCATGAAGTTATTTCTAGGAGTTGGAGACATACCAAGTTTAGCTCAGTTCTGGGCATCTTTGAAATACCTATACAAACTTGTTCCTACATAGTAACTTGCAACTTTGAATGAGAATGTGCTTGCTTACAGCAACGTGCTATATGTTCTGAATGCCCGAATTGGGAATCTGTGTCAAAACTTTGTTAGGAATTATCTGATCCTTACTAGCTAGAAGTAAGGGAGATGGGGCATGAAGTTATTTCTAGGAGTTGGAGACGTACCAAGTATAGCTCAGTTCTGGGCATCTTTGAAATACCTATACAAACTTGTTCCTACATAGTAACTTGCAACTTTGAATGAGAATGTGCTTGCTTACAGCATTGTGCTATATGTTCTGAATGCCCGAATTGGGAATCAGTGTCAAAACTTTGTTAGGAATTTTGTGATCCTTACTAGATGGAAGTAAGGGAGATGGGGCATGAAGTTATTTCTAGGAGTTGGAGACATACAACGTTAAGCTCAGTTCTGGGCATCTTTGAAATACCTATACAAACTTGTTCCTACATAGTAACTTGCAACTTTGAATGAGAATGTGCTTGCTTACAGCAACGTGCTATATGTTCTGAATGCCCGAAGTGGGAATCTGTGTCAAAACTTTGTTAGGAATTATGTGATCCTTACTAGCTGGAAGTAAGGGAGATGGGGCATGAAGTTATTTCTAGGAGTTGGAGACATACCAAGTTTAGCTCAGTTCTGGGCATCTTTGAATTACCTATACAAACTTGTTCCTACATAGTAACTTGCAACTTTGAATGAGAATGTGCTTGCTTACAGCAACGTGCTATATGTTCTGAATGCCCGAATTGGGAATCTGTGTCAAAACTTTGTTAGGAATTATGTGATCCTTACTAGCTAGAAGTAAGGGAGATGGGGCATGAAGTTATTTCTAGGAGTTAGAGACGTACCAAGTTTAGCTCAGTTCTGGGCATCTTTGAAATACCTATACAAACTTGTTCCTACATAGTAACTTGCAACTTTGAATGAGAATGTGCTTGCTTACAGCAACGTGCTATATGTTCTGAATGCCCGAATTGGGAATCTGTGTCAAATCTTTGTTAGGAATTATGTGATCCTTACAAGCTGGAAGTAAGGGAGTTGGGGCATGAAGTTATTTCTAGGAGCTGAAGACATACAACGTTTATCTCAGTTCTGGGCATCTTTGAAATACCTATACAAACTTGTTCCTACATAGTAACTTGCAACTTTGAATGAGAATGTGCTTGCTTACAGCAACGTGCTATATGTTCTGAATGCCCGAAGTGGCAATCTGTGTCAAAATTTTGTTAGGAATTATGTGATCCTTACTAGCTGGATGTAAGGGAGATGGGTCATGAAGTTATTTCTAGGAGTTGGAGACATACCAAGTTTAGCTCAGTTCTGGGCATCTTTGAAATATCTATACAAACTTGTTCATACATAGTAACTTGCAACTTTGAATGAGAATGTGCTTGCTTACAGCAACGTGCTATATGTTCTGAATGCCCGAATTGCGAATCTGTGTCAAAACTTTGTTAGGAATTATGTGATCCTTACTAGCTGGAAGTAAGGGAGATGGGGCATGAAGTTATTTCTAGGAGTTGGACACATACCAAGTTTAGCTCAGTTCTGGGCATCTTTGAAATACCTATACAAACTTGTTCCTACATAGTAACTTGCAACTTTGAATGAGAATGTGCTTGCTTACAGCAACGTGCTATATGATCTGAATGCCCGAAATGTTAATCTGTGTCAAATCTTTGTTAGGAATTATGTGATCCTTACAAGCTGGAAGTAAGGGAGTTGGGTCACGCAGTTATTTCTAGGAGCTGGAGACATAAAACGTTTAGCTCAGTTCTGGGCATCTTTGAAATACCTATACAAACTTGTTCCAACATAGTAACTTGCAACTTTGAATGAGAATGTGCTTGCTTACAGAATTGTGCTATATGTTGTGAATGCCCGAATTGGGAATCAGTGTCAAAACTTTGTTAGGAATTATGTGATCCTTACTAGATGGATGTAAGGGAGATGGGGCATGAAGTTATTTCTAGGAGTTGGAGACATACAACGTTTAGCTCAGTTCTGGGCATCTTTGAAATACCTATACAAACTTGTTCCAACATAGTAACTTGCAACTTTGAATGAGAATGTGCTTGCTTACAGAATTGTGCTATATGATCTGAATGCCCGAATTGGGAATCAGTGTCAAAACTTTGTTAGGAATTATGTGATCCTTACTAGATGGATGTAAGGGAGATGGGGCATGAAGTTATTTCTAGGAGTTGGAGACATACCAGTTTAGCTCAGTTCTGGGCATCTTTGTAATACCTATACAAACTTGTTCCTACATAGTAACTTGCAACTTTGAATGAGAATGTGCTTGCTTACACCAACGTGCTATATGTTGTGAATGCCCGAAGTGGGAATCTCTGTCAAAACTTTGTTAGGAATTATGTGATCCTTACTAGCTGGATGTAAGGGAGATGCGGCATGAAGTTATTTCTAGGAGTTGGAGACATACCAAGTTTAGCTCAGTTCTGGGCATCTTTGAATTACCTATACAAACTTGTTCCTACATAGTAACTTGCAACTTTGAATGAGAATGTGCTTGCTTACAGCAACGTGCTATATGTTCTGAATGCCCGAATTGGGAATCTGTGTCAAATCTTTGTTAGGAATTATGTGATCCTTACAAGCTGGAAGTAAGGGAGTTGGGGCATGAAGTTATTTCTAGGAGCTGAAGACATACAACGTTTATCTCAGTTCTGGGCATCTTTGAAATACCTATACAAACTTGTTCCTACATAGTAACTTGCAACTTTGAATGAGAATGTGCTTGCTTACAGCAACGTGCTATATGTTCTGAATGCCCGAAGTGGGAATCTGTGTCAAAACTTTGTTAGGAATTATGTGATCCTTACTAGCTGGAAGTAAGGGAGATGGGGCATGAAGTTATTTCTAGGAGTTGGAGACATACCAAGTTTAGCTCAGTTCTGGGCATCTTTGAAATACCTATACAAACTTGTTCCTACATAGTAACTTGCAACTTTGAATGAGAATGTGCTTGCTTACAGCAACGTGCTATATGTTCTGAATGCCCGAATTGGGAATCTGTGTCAAAACTTTGTTAGGAATTATCTGATCCTTACTAGCTAGAAGTAAGGGAGATGGGGCATGAAGTTATTTCTAGGAGTTGGAGACGTACCAAGTTTAGCTCAGTTCTGGGCATCTTTGAAATACCTATACAAACTTGTTCCTACATAGTAACTTGCAACTTTGAATGAGAATGTGCTTGCTTACAGCATTGTGCTATATGTTCTGAATGCCCGAATTGGGAATCAGTGTCAAAACTTTGTTAGGAATTTTGTGATCCTTACTAGATGGAAGTAAGGGAGATGGGGCATGAAGTTATTTCTAGGAGTTGGAGACATACAACGTTAAGCTCAGTTCTGGGCATCTTTGAAATACCTATACAAACTTGTTCCTACATAGTAACTTGCAACTTTGAATGAGAATGTGCTTGCTTACAGCAACGTGCTATATGTTCTGAATGCCCGAAGTGGGAATCTGTGTCAAAACTTTGTTAGGAATTATGTGATCCTTACTAGCTGGAAGTAAGGGAGATGGGGCATGAAGTTATTTCTAGGAGTTGGAGACATACCAAGTTTAGCTCAGTTCTGGGCATCTTTGAAATACCTATACAAACTTGTTCCTACATAGTAACTTGCAACTTTGAATGAGAATGTGCTTGCTTACAGCAACGTGCTATATGTTCTGAATGCCCGAATTGGGAATCTGTGTCAAAACTTTGTTAGGAATTATGTGATCCTTACTAGCTAGAAGTAAGGGAGATGGGGCATGAAGTTATTTCTAGGAGTTAGAGACGTACCAAGTTTAGCTCAGTTCTGGGCATCTTTGAAATACCTATACAAACTTGTTCCTACATAGTAACTTGCAACTTTGAATGAGAATGTGCTTGCTTGCAGCATTGTGCTATATGTTCTGAATGCCAGAATTGGGAATCAGTGTCAAAACTTTGTTAGGAATTATGTGATCCTTACTAGATGGAAGTAAGGGAGATGGGGCATGAAGTTATTTCTAGGAGTTGGAGACATACAACGTTAAGCTCAGTTCTGGGCATCTTTGAAATACCTATAAAAACTTGTTCCTACATAGTAACTTGCAACTTTGAATGAGAATGTGCTTGCTTACAGCAACGTGCTATATGTTCTGAATGCCCGAAGTGGGAATCTGTGTCAAAACTTTGTTAGGAATTATGTGATCCTTACTAGCTGGAAGTAAGGGAGATGGGGCATGAAGTTATTTCTAGGAGTTGGAGACATACCAGTTTAGCTCAGTTCTGGGCATCTTTGTAATACCTATACACACTTGTTCCTACATAGTAACTTGCAACTTTGAATGAGAATGTGCTTGCTTAAAGCAACGTGCTATATGTTCTGAATGCCCGAAGTGGGAATCTGTGTCAAAACTTTGTTAGGAATTATGTGATCCTTACTAGATGGATGTAAGGGATATGGGGCATGAAGTTATTTCTAGGAGTTGGAGACATACCAAGTTTAGCTCAGTTCTGGGCATCTTTGAAATACCTATACAAACTTGTTCCTACATAGTAACTTGCAACTTTGAATGAGAATGTGCTTGCTTACAGCAACCTGCTATATGTTCTGAATGCCCGAATTGGGAATCTGTGTCAAAACTTTGTTAAGAATTATGTGATCCTTACTAGCTGGAAGTAAGGGACTTGGGGCATGAAGTTATTTCTAGGAGTTGGACACATACCCAGTTTAGCTCAGTTCTGGGCATCTTTGAAATACCTATACAAACTTGTTCCTACATAGTAAATTGCAACTTTGAATGAGAATGTGCTTGCTTACAGCAACGTGCTATATGTTCTGAATGCCCGAATTGGGAATCTGTGTCAAAACTTTGTTAGGAATTATGTGATCCTTACTAGCTGGAAGTAAGGGAGATGGGGCATGAAGTTATTTTTAGAGGTTGGAGACATACAACGTTTAGCTCAGTTCTGGGCATCTTTGAAATACCTAAACAAACTTATTCCTACATAGTAACTTGCAACTTTGAATGAGAATGTGCTTGCTTACAGCAACGTGCTATATGTTCTGAATGCCCGAATTGGGAATCTGTGTCAAATCTTTGTTAGGAATTATGTGATCCTTACAAGCTGGAAGTAAGGGAGTTGGGGCATGAAGTTATTTCTAGGAGCTGGAGACATACAACGTTTATCTCAGTTCTGGGCATCTTTGAAATACCTATACAAACTTGTTCCTACATAGTAACTTGCAACTTTGAATGAGAATGTGCTTGCTTACAGCAACGTGCTATATGTTCTGAATGCCCGAATTGGGAATCTGTGTCAAAACTTTGTTAGGAATTATGTGATCCTTACTAGCTAGAAGTAAGGGAGATTGGGCATGAAGTTATTTCTAGGAGTTGGAGACGTACCAAGTTTAACTCAGTTCTGGGCATCTTTGAAATACCTATACAAACTTGTTCCTACATTGTAACTTGCATCTTTGAATGAGAATGTGCTTGCTTACAGCAACGTGCTATATGTTCTGAATGCCCGAATTGGGAATTTGTATTCAAAACTTTGTTAGGAATTATGTGATCCTTACTAGCTGGAAGTAAGGGAGATGGGGCATGAAGTTATTTCTAGAGGTTGGAGACATACAACGTTTAGCTCAGTTCTGGGCATCTTTGAAATACCTATACAAACTTGTTCCTACATAGTAACTTGAAACTGTGAATGAGAATGTGCTTGCTTACAGCAACGTGCTATATGTTCTGAATGCCCGAAGTGGGAATCTGTGTCAAAACTTTGTTAGGAATTATGTGATCCTTACTAGCTGGAAGTAAGGGAGATGGGGCATGAAGTTATTTCTAGGATTTGGAGACATACCAAGTTTAGCTCAGTTCTGGGCATCTTTGAAATACCTATACAAACTTGTTCCTACATAGTAACTTGCAACTTTGAATGAGAATGTGCTTGCTTGCAGCATTGTGCTATATGTTCTGAATGCCCGAATTGGGAATCAGTGTCAAAACTTTGTTAGGAATTATGTGATCCTTACTAGATGGAAGTAAGGGAGATGGGGCATGAAGTTATTTCTAGGAGTTGGAGACATACAACGTTAAGCTCAGTTCTGGGCATCTTTGTAATACCTATAAAAACTTGTTCCTACATAGTAACTTGCAACTTTGAATGAGAATGTGCTTGCTTACAGCAACGTGCTATATGTTCTGAATGCCCGAGGTGGGAATCTGTGTCAAAACTTTGTTAGGAATTATGTGATCCTTACTAGCTGGAAGTAAGGGAGATGGGGCATGAAGTTATTTCTAGGAGTTGGAGACATACCAGTTTAGCTCAGTTCTGGGCATCTTTGTAATACCTATACACACTTGTTCCTACATAGTAACTTGCAACTTTGAATGAGAATGTGCTTGCTTACAGCAACGTGCTATATGTTCTGAATGCCCGAAGTGGGAATCTGTGTCAAAACTTTGTTAGGAATTATGTGATCCTTACTAGCTGGATGTAAGGGATATGGGGCATGAAGTTATTTCTAGGAGTTGGAGACATACCAAGTTTAGCTCAGTTCTGGGCATCTTTGAAATACCTATACAAACTTGTTCCTACATAGTAACTTGCAACTTTGAATGAGAATGTGCTTGCTTACAGCAACCTGCTATATGTTCTGAATGCCCGAATTGGGAATCTGTGTCAAAACTTTGTTAAGAATTATGTGATCCTTACTAGCTGGAAGTAAGGGACTTGGGGCATGAAGTTATTTCTAGGAGTTGGACACATACCCAGTTTAGCTCAGTTCTGGGCATCTTTGAAATACCTATACAAACTTGTTCCTACATAGTAACTTGCAACTTTGAATGAGAATGTGCTTGCTTACAGCAACGTGCTATATGTTCTGAATGCCCGAATTGGGAATCTGTGTCAAAACTTTGTTAGGAATTATGTGATCCTTACTAGATGGAAGTAATGGAGATCGGGCATGAAGTTATTTCTAGAGGTTGGACACATACAAAGTTTAGCTCAGTTCTGTGCATCTTTGAAATACCTATACAAACTTGTTCCTACATAGTAACTTGCAACTTTGAATGAGAATGTGCTTGCTTACAGCATTGTGCTATATGTTCTGAATGCCCGAATTGGGAATCAGTGTCAAAACTTTGTTAGGAATTATGTGATCCTTACTAGATGGAAGTAAGGGAGATGGGGCATGAAGTTATTTCTAGGAGTTGGAGACATACAACGTTTAGCTCAGTTCTGGGCATCTTTGAAATACCTATAAAAACTTGTTCCTACATAGTAACTTGCAAGTTTGAATGAGAATGTGCTTGCTTACAGCAACGTGCTATATGTTCTGAATGCCCGAAGTGGGAATCTGTGTCAAAACTTTTTTAGGAATTATGTGATCCTTACTAGCTGGAAGTAAGGGAGATGGGGCATGAAGTTATTTCTAGGAGTTGGAGACATACCAGTTTAGCTCAGTTCTGGGCATCTTTGTAATACCTATACAAACTTGTTCCTACATAGTAACTTGCAACTTTGAATGAGAATGTGCTTGCTTACAGCAATGTGCTATATGTTCTGAATGCCCGAAGTGGGAATCTGTGTCAAAACTTTGTTAGGAATTATGTGATCCTTACTAGCTGGAAGTAAGGGAGATGGGGCATGAAGTTATTTCTAGGAGTTGGACACATACCAAGTTTAGCTCAGTTCTGGGCATCTTTGAAATACCTATACAAACTTGTTCCTACATAGTAACTTGCAACTTTGAATGAGAATGTGCTTGCTTACAGCAACGTGCTATATGTTCTGAATGCCCGAATTGGGAATCTGTGTCAAAACTTTGTTAGGAATTATGTCATCCTTACTAGCTAGAAGTAAGGGAGATGGGGCATGAAGTTATTTCTAGGAGTTGGAGACGTACCAAGTTTAGCTCAGTTCTGGGCATCTTTGAAATACCTATACAAACTTGTTCCTACATAGTAACTTGCATCTTTGAATGAGAATGTGCTTGCTTACAGCAACGTGCTATATGTTCTGAATGCCCGAATTGGGAATCTGTATTCAAAACTTTGTTAGGAATTATGTGATCCTTACTAGCTGGAAGTAAGGGAGATGGGGCATGAAGTTATTTCTAGAGGTTGGACACATACCAAGTTTAGCTCAGTTCTGGGCATCTTTGAAATACCTATACAAACTTGTTCCTACATAGTAACTTGCAACTGTGAATGAGAATGTGCTTGCTTACAGCAACGTGCTATATGTTCTGAATGCCCGAATTCGGAATCTGTGTCAAAACTTTGTTAGGAATTATGTGATCCTTACTAGCTGGAAGTAAGGGAGATGGGGCATGAAGTTATTTTTAGAGGTTGGAGACATACAACGTTTAGCTCAGTTCTGGGCGTCTTTGAAATACCTATACAAACTTGTTCCTACATAGTAACTTGCAACTTTGAATGAGAATGTGCTTGCTTACAGCAACGTGCTATATGTTCTGAATGCCCGAATTGGGAATCTGTGTCAAATCTTTGTTAGGAATTATGTGATCCTTACAAGCTGGAAGTAAGGGAGTTGGGGCATGAAGTTATTTCTAGGAGCTGGAGACATACAACGTTTAGCTCAGTTCTGGGCATCTTTGAAATACCTATACAAACTTGTTCCTACATAGTAACTTGCAACTTTGAATGAGAATGTGCTTGCTTACAGCAACGTGCTATATGTTCTGAATGCCCGAATTGGGAATCTGTGTCAAAACTTTGTTAGGAATTATGTGATCCTTACTAGCTAGAAGTAAGGGAGATGGGGCATGAAGTTATTTCTAGGAGTTGGAGACGTACCAAGTTTAACTCAGTTCTGGGCATCTTTGAAATACCTATACAAACTTGTTCCTACATAGTAACTTGCATCTTTAAATGAGAATGTGTTTGCTTACAGCAACGTGCTATATGTTCTGAATGCCCGAATTGGGAATTTGTATTCAAAACTTTGTTAGGAATTATGTGATCCTTACTAGCTGGAAGTAAGGGAGATGGGGCATGAAGTTATTTCTAGAGGTTGGAGACATACAACGTTTAGCTCAGTTCTGGGCATCTTTGAAATACCTATACAAACTTGTTCCTACATAGTAACTTGAAACTGTGAATGAGAATGTGCTTGCTTACAGCAACGTGCTATATGTTCTGAATGCCCGAAGTGGGAATCTGTGTCAAAACTTTGTTAGGAATTATGTGATCCTTACTAGCTGGAAGTAAGGGAGATGGGGCATGAAGTTATTTCTAGGAGTTGGAGACATACCAAGTTTAGCTCAGTTCTGGGCATCTTTGAAATACCTATACAAACTTGTTCCTACATAGTAACTTGCAACTTTGAATGAGAATGTGCTTGCTTACAGCAACGTGCTATATGTTCTGAATGCCCGAAGTGGGAATCTGTGTCAAAACTTTGTTAGGAATTATGTGATCCTTACTAGCTAGAAGTAAGGGAGATGGGGCATGAAGTTATTTCTAGGAGTTGGACACATACCAAGTTTAGCTCAGTTCTGGGCATCTTTGAAATACCTATACAAACTTGTTCCTACATAGTAACTTGCAACTTTGAATGAGAATGTGCTTGCTTACAGCAACGTGCTATATGTTCTGAATGCCCGAATTGGGAATCTGTGTCAAAACTTTGTTAGGAATTATGTCATCCTTACTAGCTAGAAGTAAGGGAGATGGGGCATGAAGTTATTTCTAGGAGTTGGAGACGTACCAAGTTTAGCTCAGTTCTGGGCATCTTTGAAATACCTATACAAACTTGTTCCTACATAGTAACTTGCATCTTTGAATGAGAATGTGCTTGCTTACAGCAACGTGCTATATGTTCTGAATGCCCGAATTGGGAATCTGTATTCAAAACTTTGTTAGGAATTATGTGATCCTTACTAGCTGGAAGTAAGGGAGATGGGGCATGAAGTTATTTCTAGAGGTTGGACACATACCAAGTTTAGCTCAGTTCTGGGCATCTTTGAAATACCTATACAAACTTGTTCCTACATAGTAACTTGCAACTGTGAATGAGAATGTGCTTGCTTACAGCAACGTGCTATATGTTCTGAATGCCCGAATTCGGAATCTGTGTCAAAACTTTGTTAGGAATTATGTGATCCTTACTAGCTGGAAGTAAGGGAGATGGGGCATGAAGTTATTTTTAGAGGTTGGAGACATACAACGTTTAGCTCAGTTCTGGGTGTCTTTGAAATACCTATACAAACTTGTTCCTACATAGTAACTTGCAACTTTGAATGAGAATGTGCTTGCTTACAGCAACGTGCTATATGTTCTGAATGCCCGAATTGGGAATCTGTGTCAAATCTTTGTTAGGAATTATGTGATCCTTACAAGCTGGAAGTAAGGGAGTTGGGGCATGAAGTTATTTCTAGGAGCTGGAGACATACAACGTTTAGCTCAGTTCTGGGCATCTTTGAAATACCTATACAAACTTGTTCCTACATAGTAACTTGCAACTTTGAATGAGAATGTGCTTGCTTACAGCAACGTGCTATATGTTCTGAATGCCCGAATTGGGAATCTGTGTCAAAACTTTGTTAGGAATTATGTGATCCTTACTAGCTAGAAGTAAGGGAGATGGGGCATGAAGTTATTTCTAGGAGTTGGAGACGTACCAAGTTTAACTCAGTTCTGGGCATCTTTGAAATACCTATACAAACTTGTTCCTACATAGTAACTTGCATCTTTAAATGAGAATGTGTTTGCTTACAGCAACGTGCTATATGTTCTGAATGCCCGAATTGGGAATTTGTATTCAAAACTTTGTTAGGAATTATGTGATCCTTACTAGCTGGAAGTAAGGGAGATGGGGCATGAAGTTATTTCTAGAGGTTGGAGACATACAACGTTTAGCTCAGTTCTGGGCATCTTTGAAATACCTATACAAACTTGTTCCTACATAGTAACTTGAAACTGTGAATGAGAATGTGCTTGCTTACAGCAACGTGCTATATGTTCTGAATGCCCGAAGTGGGAATCTGTGTCAAAACTTTGTTAGGAATTATGTGATCCTTACTAGCTGGAAGTAAGGGAGATGGGGCATGAAGTTATTTCTAGGAGTTGGAGACATACCAAGTTTAGCTCAGTTCTGGGCATCTTTGAAATACCTATACAAACTTGTTCCTACATAGTAACTTGCAACTTTGAATGAGAATGTGCTTGCTTACAGCAACGTGCTATATGTTCTGAATGCCCGAAGTGGGAATCTGTGTCAAAACTTTGTTAGGAATTATGTGATCCTTACTAGCTAGAAGTAAGGGAGATGGGGCATGAAGTTATTTCTAGGAGTTAGAGACGTACCAAGTTTAGCTCAGTTCTGGGCATCTTTGAAATACCTATACAAACTTGTTCCTACATAGTAACTTGCAACATTGAATGAGAATGTGCTTGCTTACAGCATTGTGCTATATGTTCTGAATGCCCGAATTGGGAATCAGTGTCAAAACTTTGTTAGGAATTATGTGATCCTTACTAGATGGAAGTAAGGGAGATGGGGCATGAAGTTATTTCTAGGAGTTGGAGACATACAACGTTAAGCTCAGTTCTGGGCATCTTTGAAATACCTATAAAAACTTGTTCCTACATAGTAACTTGCAACTTTGAATGAGAATGTGCTTGCTTACAGCAACGTGCTATATGTTCTGAATGCCCGAAGTGGGAATCTGTGTCAAAACTTTGTTAGGAATTATGTGATCCTTACTAGCTGGAAGTAAGGGAGATGGGGCATGAGGTTATTTCTAGGAGTTGGAGACATACCAGTTTAGCTCAGTTCTGGGCATCTTTGTAATACCTATACAAACTTGTTCCTACATAGTAACTTGCAACTTTGAATGAGAATGTGCTTGCTTACAGCAACGTGCTATATGTTCTGAATGCCCGAAGTGGGAATCTGTGTCAAATCTTTGTTAGGAATTATGTGATCCTTACTAGCTGGATGTAAGGGATATGGGGCATGAAGTTATTTCTAGGAGTTGGAGACATACCAAGTTTAGCTCAGTTCTGGGCATCTTTGAAATACCTATACAAACTTGTTCCTACATAGTAACTTGCAACTTTGAATGAGAATGTGCTTGCTTACAGCAACCTGCTATATGTTCTGAATGCCCGAATTGGGAATCTGTGTCAAAACTTTGTTAAGAATTATGTCATCCTTACTAGCTGTAAGTAAGGGACTTGGGGCATGAAGTTATTTCTAGGAGTTGGACACATACCCAGTTTAGCTCAGTTCTGGGCATCTTTGAAATACCTATACAAACTTGTTCCTACATAGTAACTTGCAACTTTGAATGAGAATGTGCTTGCTTACAGCAACGTGCTATATGTTCTGAATGCCCGAAGTGGGAATCTGTGTCAAAACTTTGTTAGGAATTATGTGATCCTTACTAGATGGAAGTAATGGAGATCGGGCATGAAGTTATTTCTAGAGGTTGGACACATACAACGTTTAGCTCAGTTCTGTGCATCTTTGCAATACCTATACAAACTTGTTCCTACATAGTAACTTGCAACTTTGAATGAGAATGTGCTTGCTTACAGCATTGTGCTATATGTTCTGAATGCCCGAATTGGGAATCAGTGTCAAAACTTTGTTAGGAATTATGTGATCCTTACTAGATGGAAGTAAGGGAGATGGGGCATGAAATTATTTCTAGGAGTTGGAGACATACAACGTTTAGCTCAGTTCTGGGCATCTTTGAAATACCTATACAAACTTGTTCCTACATAGTAACTTGCAAGTTTGAATGAGAATGTGCTTGCTTACAGCATTGTGCTATATGTTCTGAATGCCCGAATTGGGAATCTGTGTCAAAACTTTGTTAGGAATTATGTGATCCTTACTAGATGGAAGTAAGGGAGATGGGGCATGAAATTATTTCTAGGAGTTGGAGACATACAACGTTTAGCTCAGTTCTGGGCATCTTTGAAATACCTATACAAACTTGTTCCTACATAGTAACTTGCAACTTTGAATGAGAATGTGCTTGCTTACAGCATTGTGCTATATGTTCTGAATGCCCGAATTGGGAATCTGTGTCAAAACTTTGTTAGGAATTATGTGATCCTTACTAGATGGAAGTAAGGGAGTTGGGGTATGAAATTATTTCTAGGAGTTGGAGACATACAACGTTTAGCTCAGTTCTGGGCATCTTTGAAATACCTATACAAACTTGTTCCTACATAGTAACTTGCAACTTTGAATGAGAATGTGCTTGCTTACAGCAACGTGCTATATGTTCTGAATGCCCGAATTGGGAATCTGTGTCAAATCTTTGTTAGGAATTATGTGATCCTTACTAGCTGGAAGTAAGGGAGATGGGGCATGAAGTTATTTCTAGGAGTTGGAGACATACCAAGTTTAGCTCAATTCTGGGCATCTTTGAAATACCTATACAAACTTGTTCCTACATAGTAACTTGGCACTGTGAATGAGAATGTGCTTGCTTACAACAACGTGCTATATGTTCTGAATGCCCGAATGGGGAATCTGTGTCAAAACTTTGTTAGAAATTATGTGATCCTTACTAGCTGGAAGTAAGGGAGATGGGGCAAGAAGTTATTTCTAGGAGTTGGAGACATACAACGTTTAGCTCAGTTCTGGGCATCTTTGAAATACCTATACAAACTTGTTCCTACATAGTAACTTGGAACTTTGAATGAGAATGTGCTTGCTTACAGCAACGTGCTATATGTTCTGAATGCCCGAATTGGGAATCTGTGTCAAAACTTTGTTAGGAATTATGTGATCCTTACTAGATGGAAGTAAGTGAGTTGGGCATTAAGTTATTTCTAGGAGTTGGAGACATACCAAGTATAGCACAATTCTGGGCATCTTTGAAATACCAATACAATCTTTTTCCTACATAGTAACTTGCAACTCTGAATGAGAATGTGCTTGCTTACAGCAACCTGCTATATGTTCAGAATGCCCGAATTGGGAATCTGTGTCAAATCTTTGTTAGGAATTATGTGATCCTTACTAGCTGGAAGTAAGGGAGATGGGGCATGAAGTTATTTCTAGGAGTTGGAGACATACAACGTTTAGCTCAGTTCTGGGCATCTTTGAAATACCTATACAAACTTGTTCCTACATAGTAACTTGCAACTTTGAATGAGAATGTGCTTGCTTACAGCAACGTGCTATATGTTCTGAATGCCCGAATTGGGAATCTGTGTCAAAACTTTGTTAGGAATTATGTGATCCTTACTAGCTGGAAGCAAGTGAGATGGGGCATGAAGTTATTTCTAGGATATGGAGGCATACAACGTTTAGCTCAGTTCTGTGCATCTTTGAAATACCTATATAAACTTGTTCTTACATAGTAACTTGCAACTTTGCATGAGAATGTGCTTGCTTACAGCAACGTGCTATATGTTCTGAATGCCCGAATTGGGAATCTGTGTCAAAACTTTGTTAGAAATTATGTGATCCTTACTAGCTGGAAGTAAGGGAGATGCGGCATGAAGTTATTTCTAGGAGTTGGAGACATATCAAGTTTAGCTCAGTTCTGGGCATCTTTGAAAGTCCTATTCAAACTTGTTCCTACATAGTAACTTGCAACTGTGAATGAGAATGTGCTTGCTTATAGCAACGTGCTATATGTTCTGAATGCCCGAATTGGGAATCTGTGTCAAAACTTTGTTAGGAATTATGTGATCCTTACTAGCTGGAAGTAAGGGAGATGGGGCATGAAGTTATTTCTAGTAGTTGGAGACATACAACTTTTAGCTCAGTTCTGGGCATCTTTGAAATACCTATACAAACTTGTTCCTACATAGTATCTTGCAACTTTGACTGAGAATGTGCTTGCTTACAGCAACGTGCTATATGTTCTGAATGCCCGAATTGGGAATCTGTGTCAAAACTTTGTTAGGAACTATGTGATCCTTACTAGATGGAAGTAAGGGAGATGGGGCATGAAGTTATGTCTAGGAGTTGGAGACATACCAAGTTTAGCTCAGTTCTGGGTATCTTTGAAATACCTATACAAACTTGTTCCTACATAGTAACTTGCAACTGTGAAATAGAATGTGCTTGCTTACAGCAACGTGCTATATGTTCTGAATGCCTGAATTGGGAATCTGTGTCAAAACTTTTTTAGGAATTATGTGATCCTTACTAGCTGGAAGTAAGGGAGATGGGGCATGAAGTTATTTCTAGGAGTTGGAGACATACATCGTTTAGCTCAGTTCTGGGCATCTTTGAAATACCTATACAAACTTGTCCCTACATAGTAACTTGCAACTTTGAATGAGAATGTGCTTGCTTACAGCAACGTGCTCTATGTTCTGAATGCCCGAATTGGGAATCTGTGTCAAAACTTTGTTAGGAATTATGTGATCCTTACTAGCTGGAAGTAAGGGAGATGGGGCATGAAGTTATTTCTAGGAGTTTGAGACATACTAAGTTTAGCTCATTTCTGGGCATTTTTGAAATACCTATACAAACTTGTTCCTACATACTAACTTGCAACTTTGAATGAGAATGTGCTTGCTTACAGCAACGTGCTATATGTTCTGAATGCCCGAATTGGGAATCTGTGTCAAAACTTGGTTAGGAATTATGTGATCCTTACTAGCTGGAAGTAAGGGAGTTGGGGCATGAAGGTATTTCTAGGAGTTGGACACATACCAAGTTTAGCTCAGTTCTGGGCATCTTTGAAATACCTATACAAACTTGTTCCTACATAGTAACTTGCAACTTTGAATGAGAATGTGCTTGCTTACAGCAACGTGCTATATGTTCTGAATGCCCGAATTGGGAATCTGTGTCAAAACTTTGTTAGGAATTATGTGATCCTTACTAGCTGGAAGTAAGGGAGTTGGGGCATGAAGGTATTTCTAGGAGTTGGACACATAACAAGTTTAGCACAGTTCTGGGCATCTTTGAAATACCTATACAAACTTGTTCCTACATAGTAACTTGCAACTTTGACTGAGAATGTGCTTGCTTACAGCAACGTGCTATATGTTCTGAATGCCCGAATGGGGAATCTGTGTCAAAACTATGTTAGGAATTATGTGATCCTTACTAGCTGGAAGTAAGGGAGATGGGGCATGAAGTTATGTCTAGGAGTTGGAGACATACCAAGTTTAGCTCAATTCTGGGCATCTTTGAAATACCTATACAAACTTGTTCCTACATAGTAACTTGCAACTTTGAATGAGAATGTGCTTGCTTACAGCAACGTGCTATATGTTCTGAATGCCCGAATTGGGAATCTGTGTCAAAACTTTGTTAGGAATTATGTGATCCTTACTAGATGGAAGTAAGGTGGATGGTGCATGAAGTTATTTCTAGGAGTTGGAGACATACAACGTTTAGCTCAGTTCTGGGCATCTTTGAAATACCTATACAAACTTGTTCCTACATAGTAACTTGCAACATTGAATGAGAATGTGCTTGCTTACAGCAACGTGCTATATGTTCTGAATGCGCGAATTGGGAATCTGTGTCAAAACTTTGTTAGGAATTATGTGATCCTTACTAGCTGGAAGTAAGGGTGATGGGGCATGAAGTTATTTCTAGGAGTTGGAGACAAACCAAGTTTATCTCAGTTCTGGTCATCTTTGAAATACCTTTACAAACTTGTTCCTACATAGTAACTTGCAACTTTGAATTGAATGTGCTTGCTTACAGCAACGTGCTACATGTTCTGAATGCCCGAATTGGGAATCTGTGTCAAAACTTTGTTAGGAATTATGTGATCCTTACTAGCTGTTAGTAAGGGAGATGGGGTATGAAGTTATTTCTAGGAGTTGGAGACATACAACGTTTAGCTCAGTTCTGGGCATCTTTGAAATACCTATACAAACTTGTCCCTACATAGTAACTTGCAACTTTGAATGAGAATGTGCTTGCTTACAGCAACGTGCTATATGTTCTGAATGCCCGAATTGGGAATCTGTGTCAAAACTTTGTTAGGAATTATGTGATCCTTACTAGATGGAAGTAAGGGAGATGGGGCATGAAGTTATTTCTAGGAGTTGGAGACATACTAAGTTTATCTCATTTCTGGGCATTTTTGAAATACCTATACAAACTTGTTCCTACATAGTAACTTGCAACTTTGAATGAGAATGTGCTTGCTTACAGCAACGTGCTATATGTTCTGAATGCCAGAATTGGGAATCTGTGTGAAAACTTTGTTAGGAATTATGTGATCCTTACTAGGTGGAAGTAATGGAGTTGGGGCATGAAGTTATTTCTAGAGGGTGGAAACATACCAAGTTTAGCTCAGTTCTGGGCATCTTTGAAAGTCCTATTCAAACTTGTTCCAACATAGTAACGTGCAACTGTGAATGAGAATGTGCTTGCTTACAGCAACGTGCATTATGTTCTGCATGCCTGAATTGGGAATCTGTGTCAAAACTTTGTTAGGAATTATGTGATCCTTACTAGATGGAAGTAAGGGAGATGGTGCATGAAGATATTTCTAGGAGTTGGAGACATACAACGTTTAGCTCAGTTCTGGGCATCTTTGAAATACCTATACAAACTTGTTCCTACGTAGTAACTTGCAACTTTGAATGAGAATGTGCTTGTTTACAGCAACGTGCTATATGTTCTGAATGCCCGTATTGGGAATCTGTGTCAAAACTTTGTTAGGAATTATGTGATCCTTACTAGCTGGAAGTAAGGGAGTTGGGGCATGAAGGTATTTCCAGGAGTTGGACACATACCAAGTTTAGCACAGTTCTGGGCATCTTTGAAATACCTATACAAACTTGTTCCTACATAGTAACTTGCAACGTTGAATGACAATGTGCTTGCTTACAGCAACGTGCTATATGTTTCAAATGCCCGAATTGGGAATCTGTGTCAAAACTTTGTTAGGAATTATGTGATCCTTACTAGCTGGAAGTAAGGGAGTTGGGGCATGAAGTTATTTCTAGAGGTTGGACACATACCAAGTTTAGCTCAGTTCTGGGCATCTTTGAAATACCTATACAAACTTGTTCCTACATAGTAACTTGCAACTTTGAATGAGAATGTGCTTGCTTACAGCAACGTGCTATATGTTCTGAATGCCCGAATTGGGAATCTGTGTCAAAACTTTGTTAGAAATTATGTGATCCTTACTAGATGGAGGTAAGGGAGATGGGGCATGAAGTTATTTCTAGGAGTTGGAGACATACAGCATTTAGCTCAGTTCTGGGCATCTTTGAAATACCTATACAAACTTGTTCCTACATAGTAACTTGCAACTTTGAATTGAATGTGCTTGCTTACAGCAACGTGCTACATGTTCTGAATGCCCGAATTGGGAATCTGTGTCAAAACTTTGTTAGGAATTATGTGATCCTTACTAGCTGGAAGTAAGGGAGATGGGGCATGAAGTTATTTCTAGGAGTTGGAGACATACCAAGTTTAGCTCAGTCTGAGCATCTTTGAAATACCTATACAAACTTGTTCCTACATAGTAACTTGCAACTTTGAATGAGAATGTTCTTGCTTACATCAACGTGCTAAATGTTCTGAATGCCCGAAATGGGAATCTGTGTCAAAACTTTGTTAGAAATTATGTGATCCTTACTAGCTGGATGTAAGGGAGATTGGGCATGAAGTTATTTCTAGGAGTTGGAGACATACAACATTTAGCTCACTTCTGGGCATCTTTGAAATACCTATACAAACTGGTTCCTACATAGTAACTTGCAACTTTGAATGAGAATGTGCTTGCTTACAGCAACGTGCTATATGTTCTGAATGCCCGAATTGGGAATCTGTGTTAAAACTTTGTTAGAAATTATGTGATCCTTACCAGCTGGAAGTAAGTGTGATGGGGCATGAAGTTATTTCTAGGAGTTGGAGACATACCAAGTTTAGCTCAGTTCTGGGCATCTTTGAAATACCTATACAATCTTGCTCCTACATAGTAACATGCAACTTTGAATGAGAATGTGCTTGCTTACAGCAACGTGCTGTATGCTCTGAATGCCCGAATTGGGAGTCTGTGTCAAAACTTTGTTAGGAATTATGTGATCCTTACTAGCTGGAAGTAAGGGAGATGGGGCATTAAGATATTTCTAGGAGTTGGAGACATACCAAGTTTAGCTCAGTTCTGGGCATCTTTGAAATACCTATACAAACTTGTTCCTACATAATAACTTGCAACTTTGAATGAGAATGTGCTTGCTTACAGCAACGTGCTATATGTTCTGAATGCCCGAATTGGGAATCTGTGTCAAAACTTTGTTAGAAATTATGTGATCCTTACTAGATGGAAGTAAGGGAGATGGGGCATGAAGTTATTTCTAGGAGTTGGAGACATACAACGTTTAGCTCAGTTCTGGGCATCTTTGAAATACCTATACAAACTTGTTCCTACATAGTAACTTGCAACTTTGAATGAGAATGTGCTTGCTTACAGCAACTTGCTATATGTTCTGAATGCCCGAATTGGGAATCTGTGTCAAAACTTTGTTAGTAATTATGTGAACCTTACTAGCTGGAAGTAAGTGAGTTGGGGCATGAAGTTCTTTCTAGAGGTTGGACACATACCAAGTTTAGCTCAGTTATGGGCATCTTTGAATTACCTATACAAACTTGTTCCTACATAGTAACTTGCAACTTTGAATGAGAATGTGCTTGCTTACAGCAACGTGCTATATGTTCTGAATGCCCGAATTGGGAATCTGTGTCAAAACTTTGTTAGAAATTATGTGATCCTTACTAGATGGAAGTAAGGGAGATGGGGCATGAAGTTATTTCTAGGAGTTGGAGACATACATCGTTTAGCTCAGTTCTGGGCATCTTTGAAATACCTATACAAACTTGTTCCTACATAGTAACTTGCAACTTTGAATAGAATGTGCTTGCTTACAGCAACGTGCTATATGTTCTGAATGCCCGAATTGGGAATCTGTGTCAAAACTTTGTTAGGAATTATGTGATCCTTACTAGCTGGAAGTAAGGGAGATGGGGCATGAAGTTATTACTTGGAGTTGGAGACATACCAAGATTAGCTCAATTCTGGGCATCTTTGAAATACCTATACAAGCTTGTTCCTACATAGTAACTTGCAACTTTGAATGAGAATGTGCTTGCTTACAGCAACGTGCTATATGTTCTGAATGCCCGAATTGGGAATCTGTCAAAACTTTGTTAGGAAATATGTGATCATTACTAGCTGGAAGTAAGGGTGATTGGGCATGAAGTCATTTCTAGGAGTTGGAGACATACCAAGCTTAGCTCAGTTCTGGGCATCATTGAAATACCTTTACAAACTTGTTCCTACATAGTAACTTGCAACTTTGAATGAGAATGTGCTTGCTTACAGCAACGTGCTATATGTTCTGAATGCCCGAATTGGGAATCTGTGTCAAAACTTTGTTAGAAATTATGTGATCCTTACTAGCTGGAAGTAAGGGAGTTGGGGCATGAAGTTATTTCTAAAGGTTGGACACATACCAAGTTTAGCTCAGTTCTGGGCATCTTTGAAATACCTATACAAACTTGTTCCTACATAGTAACTTGCAACTTTGAATGAGAATGTGCTTGCTTACATCAACGTGCTATATGTTCTAAATGCCCGAATTGGGAATCTGTGTCAAAACTTTGTTAGGAATTATGTGATCCTTATTAGCTGGAAGTAAGGGAGATTGGGCATGAAGTTATTTCTAGGAGTTGGAGACAACTAACGTTTAGCTCAGTTCTGGGCATCTTTGAAATACCTATACAAACTTGTTCCTACATAGTATCTTGCAACTTTGAATGAGAATGTGCTTGCTTACAACAACGTGCTATATGTTCTGAATGCCCGAATTGGGAATCTGTGTCAAAACTTTGTTAGGAATTATGTGATCCTTACTAGCTGGAAGTAAGTGAGATGGGGCATGAAGTTATTTCTAGGAGTTAGAGACATACAACGTTTAGCTCAGTTCTGTGCATCTTTGAAATACCTATACAAACTTGTTCCTACATAGTAACTTGCAACTTTGAATGAGAATGTGCTTGCTTACAGCAACGTGCTATATGTTCTGAAAGCCCGAATTGGGAATCTGTGTCAAAACTTTGTTAGGAAAAATGTGATCCTTACTAGCTGGAAATAAGTGAGTTGGGGCATTAAGTTATTTCTAGAGGTTGGACACATACCAAGTTAGCTCAGTTCTGGGCATCTTTGAAATACCTATACAAACTTGTTGCTACATAGTAACTTGCAACTTTGAATGAGAATGTGCTTGCTTACAGCAACGTGCTATATGTTCTGAATGCCCGAATTGGGAATCTGTGTCAAAACTTTGTTAGGAATTATGTGATCCTTACCAGCTGGAAGTAAGGGTGATGGGGCATGAAGTTATTCCTAGGAGTTGGAAACATACAACGTTTAGCTCAGTTCTGGGCTTCTTTGAAATACCTTTACAAACTTGTTCCTACATAGTAACTTGCAACTTTGAATGAGAATGTGCTTGCTTACAGCAACGTGCTATATGTTCTGAATGCCCGAATTGGGAATCTGTGTTAAAACTTTGTTAGAAATTATGTGATCCTTAAAAGCTGGAAGTAAGTGTGATGGGGCATGAAGTTATTTCTAGGAGTTGGAGACATACCAAGTTTAGCTCAGTTCTGGGCATCTTTGAAATACCTATACAATCTTGCTCCTACATAGTAACATGCAACTTTGAATGAGAATGTGCTTGCTTACAGCAACGTGCTGTATGCTCTGAATGCCCGAATTGGGAATCTGTGCCAAAACTTTGTTAGGAATTATGTGATCCTTACTAGCTGGAAGTAAGGGAGATGGGGCATGAAGTTATTTCTAGGAGTTGGAGACATACCAAGTTTAGCTCAGTTCTGGGCATCTTTGAAATACCTATACAAACTTGTTCCTACATAATAACTTGCAACTTTGAATGAGAATGTGCTTGCTTACAGCAACGTGCTATATGTTCTGAATGCCCGAATTGGGAATCTGTGTCAAAACTTTGTTAGAAATTATGTGATCCTTACTAGCTGGAAGTAAGTGTGATTGGGCATGAAGTCATTTCTAGGAGTTGGAGACATACCAAGCTTAGCTCAGTTCTGGGCATCTTTGAAATACCTTTACAAACTTGTTCCTACATAGTAACTTGCAACTTTGAATGAGAATGTGCTTGCTTACAGCAGCGTGCTATATGTTCTGAATGCCCGAATTGGGAATCTGTGTCAAAACTTTGTTAGGAATTATGTGATCCTTACTAGCTGGAAGTAAGGGAGTTGGGGCATGAAGTTATTTCTAGGAGTTGGACACATACCAAGTTTAGCTCAGTTCTGGGCATCTTTGAAATACCTATACAAACTTGTTCCTACATAGTAACTTGCATCTTTGAATGAGAATGTGCTTGCTTACAGCAACGTGCTATATGTTCTGAATGCCCGAAGTGGGAATCTGTGTCAAAATTTTGTTAAAAATTATGTGATCCTTACTAGCTGGAAGTAAGGGAGATGGGGCAGGAAGTTATTTCTAGGAGTTGGACACATACCAAGTTTAGCTCAGTTCTGGGCATCTTTGAAATACCTATACAAACTTGTTCCTACATAGTAACTTGCAACTATGAATGAGAATGTGCTTGCTTACAGCAATGTGCTATATGTTCTGAATGCCCGAATTGGGAATCTGTGTTAAAACTTTGTTAGAAATTATGTGATCCTTACTAGATGGATGTAAGGGAGATGGGGCATGAAGTTATTTCTAGGAGTTGGAGACATACAACCTTTAGCTCAGTTCTGGGCATCTTTGAAATACCTATACAAACTTGTTCCTACATAGTAACTTGCAACTTTGAATGAGAATGTGCTTGCTTACAGCAACGTGCTATATGTTCTGAATGCCCGAATTGGGAATCTGTGTCAAAACTTTGTTAGGAATTATGTGATCCTTACCAGCTGGAAGTAAGGGAGATGGGCCATGAATTTATTTCTAGGTGTTGGAGACATACCAACTTTAGCTCAGTTCTGGGCATCTTTGAAATACCTTTACAAACTTGTTCCTACATAGTAACTTGCAACTTTGAATGAGAATGTGCTTGCTTACAGCAACGTGCTATATGTTCTGAATGCCCGAATTGTGAATTTGTATCAAATCTTTTTTAGAAATTATGTGATCCTTACTAGATGGAATTAAGGGAGATGGGGCATGAAGTTATTTCTAGGAGTTGGAGACATACAACGTTTAGCTCAGTTCTGGGCATCTTTGAAATACCTATACAAACTTGTTCCTACATAGTAACTTGCAACTTTGAATGAGAATGTGCTTGCTTACAGCAACGTGCTATATGTTCTGAATGCCCGAATTGGGAATCTGTGTCAAAACTTTGTTAGGAATTATGTGATCCTTACGAGCTGGAAGTAAGGGAGTTGGGGCATGAAGTTATTTCTAGAGGTTGGACACATACCAAGTTTAGCTCAGTTCTGGGCATCTTTGAAATACCTATACAAACTTGTTCCTACATAGTAACTTGCAACTTTGAATGAGAATGTGCTTGCTTACAGCAACGTGCTATATGTTCTGAATGCCCGAATTGGGATTTTGTATGAAATCTTTGTTAGAAATTATGTGATCCTTAATAGATGGAAGTAAGGGAGATGGCACAATAAGTTATTTCTATGAGTTGGAGACATACAACGTTTAGCTCAGTTCTGGGCATCTTTGAAATTTCTATACAAACTTGTTCCTACATAGTAACTTGCATCTTTGAATGAGAATGTGCTTGCTTACAGCAACGTGCTGTATGTTCTGAATGCCCGAATTGGGAATCTGTGTCAAAACTTTGTTATGAAATATGTGATCGTTACTAGCTGGAAGTAAGGGAGATGGGGCATGACGTTATTTCTAGGAGTTGGAGACATACCAAGTTTAGCTCAGTTCTGGGCATCTTTGAAATACCTATACAAACTTGTTCCTACATAGTAACTTGCAACTTTGAATGAGAATGTGCTTGCTTACAGCAACGTGCTATATGTTCTGAATGCCCGAATTGGGAATCTGTGTCAAAACTTTGTTAGGAATTATGTGATCCTTACTAGCTGGAAGTAAGGGAGTTGGGGCATGAAGTTATTTCTAGGAGTTGGACACATACAAAGTTTAGCTCAGTTCTGGGCATCTTTGAAATACCTATACAAACTTGTTCCTACATAGTAACTTGCAACGTTGAATGACAATGTGCTTGCTTACAGCAACGTGCTATAAGTTTCAAATGCCCGAATTGGGAATCTGTGTCAAAACTTTCTTAGGAATTATGTGATCCTTACTAGCTGGAAGTAAGGGTGATGGGGCATGATGTTATTCCTAGGAGTTGGAAACATACAACGTTTAGCTCAGTTCTGGGCTTCTTTGAAATACCTTTACAAACTTGTTCCTACATAGTAACTTGCAACTTTGAATGAGAATGTGCTTGCTTACAGCAACGTGCTATATGTTCTGAATGCCCGAATTGGGAATCTGTGTTAAAACTTTGTTAGAAATTATGTGATCCTTACCAGCTGGAAGTAAGTGTGATGGGGCATGAAGTTATTTCTATGAGTTGGAGACATACCAAGTTTAGCTCAGTTCTGGGCATCTTTGAAATATCTATACAATCTTGCTCCTACATAGTAACATGCAACTTTGAATGAGAATGTGCTTGCTTACAGCAACGTGCTGCATGCTCTGAATGCCCGAATTGGGAATCTGTGTCAAAACTTTGTTAGGAATTATGTGATCCTTACTAGCTGGAAGTAAGGGAGATGGGGCATGAAGTTATTTCTAGGAGTTGGAGACATACCAAGTTTAGCTCAGTTCTGGGCATCTTTGAAATACCTATACAAACTAGTTCCTACATAATAACTTGCAACTTTGAATGAGAATGTGCTTGCTTACAGCAACGTGCTATATGTTCTGAATGCCCGAATTGGGAATCTGTGTCAAAACTTTGTTAGAAATTATGTGATCCTTACTAGATGGAAGTAAGGGAGATGGGGCATGAAGTTATTTCTAGGAGTTGGAGACATACAACGTTTAGCTCAGTTCTGGGCATCTTTGAAATACCTATACAAACTTGTTCCTACATAGTAACTTGGAACTTTGAATGAGAATGTGCTTGCTTACAGCAACGTGCTATATGTTCTGAATGCCCGAATTGGGAATCTGTGTCAAAACTTTGTTAGGAATTATGTGATCCTTACTAGATGGAAGTAAGGGAGATGGGGCATGAAGTTATTTCTAGGAGTTGGAGACATACAACGTTTAGCTCAGTTCTGGGCATCTTTGAAATACCTATACAAACTTGTTCCTACATAGTAACTTGCCACTTGGAATGAGAATGTGCTTGCTTACAGCAACGTGCTATATGTTCTGAATGCCCGAATTGGGAATCTGTGTCTAAACTTTGTTAGGAATTATGTGATCCTTACTAGCTGGAAGTAAGTGAGATGGGGCATGAAGTTATTTCTAGGAGTTGGAGACATACAACGTTTAGCTCAGTTCTGGGAATCTTTGAAATACCTATACAAACTTGTTCCTACATAGTAACATGCAACTTTGAATGAGAATGTGCTTGCTTACAGCAACGTGCTATATGTTCTGAATGCCCGAATTGGGAATCTGTGCCAAAACTTTGTTAGAAATTATGTGATCCTTACTAGCTGGAAGTAAGGGAGATGGGGCATGAAGTTATTACTAGGAGTTGGAGACATACCAAGATTAGCTCAATTCTGGGCATCTTTGAAATACCTATACAAACTTGTTCCTACATAGGAACTTGCAACTTTGAATGAGAATGTGCTTGCTTACAGCAACGTGCTATATGTTCTGAATGCCCGAATTGGGAATCTGTGTCAAAACTTTGTTAGGAAATATGTGATCCTTACTAGCTGGAAGTAAGTGTGATTGGGCATGAAGTCATTTCTAGGAGTTGGAGACATACCAAGCTTAGCTCAGTTCTGGGCATCTTTGAAATACCTTTACAAACTTGTTCCTACATAGTAACTTGCAACTTTGAATGAGAATGTGCTTGCTTACAGCAGCGTGCTATATGTTCTGAATGCCCGAATTGGGAATCTGTGTCAAAACTTTGTTAGGAATTATGTGATCCTTACTAGCTGGAAGTAAGGGAGTTGGGGCATGAAGTTATTTCTAGGAGTTGGACACATACCAAGTTTAGCTCAGTTCTGGGCATCTTTGAAATACCTATACAAACTTGTTCCTACATAGTAACTTGCATCTTTGAATGAGAATGTGCTTGCTTACAGCAACGTGCTATATGTTCTGAATGCCCGAAGTGGGAATCTGTGTCAAAATTTTGTTAAAAATTATGTGATCCTTACTAGCTGGAAGTAAGGGAGATGGGGCAGGAAGTTATTTCTGGGAGTTGGACACATACCAAGTTTAGCTCAGTTCTGGGCATCTTTGAAATACCTATACAAACTTGTTCCTACATAGTAACTTGCAACTATGAATGAGAATGTGCTTGCTTACAGCAATGTGCTATATGTTCTGAATGCCCGAATTGGGAATCTGTGTTAAAACTTTGTTAGAAATTATGTGATCCTTACTAGATGGATGTAAGGGAGATGGGGCATGAAGTTATTTCTAGGAGTTGGAGACATACAACCTTTAGCTCAGTTCTGGGCATCTTTGAAATACCTATACAAACTTGTTCCTACATAGTAACTTGCAACTTTGAATGAGAATGTGCTTGCTTACAGCAACGTGCTATATGTTCTGAATGCCCGAATTGGGAATCTGTGTCAAAACTTTGTTAGGAATTATGTGATCCTTACCAGCTGGAAGTAAGGGAGATGGGCCATGAATTTATTTCTAGGAGTTGGAGACATACCAACTTTAGCTCAGTTCTGGGCATCTTTGAAATACCTTTACAAACTTGTTCCTACATAGTAACTTGCAACTTTGAATGAGAATGTGCTTGCTTACAGCAACGTGCTATATGTTCTGAATGCCCGAATTGGGAATTTGTATCAAATCTTTTTTAGAAATTATGTGATCCTTACTAGATGGAATTAAGGGAGATGGGGCATGAAGTTATTTCTAGGAGTTGGAGACATACAACGTTTAGCTCAGTTCTGGGCATCTTTGAAATACCTATACAAACTTGTTCCTACATAGTAACTTGCAACTTTGAATGAGAATGTGCTTGCTTACAGCAACGTGCTATATGTTCTGAATGCCCGAATTGGGAATCTGTGTCAAAATTTTGTTAGGAATTATGTGATCCTTACTAGCTGAAAGTAAGGGAGATTGGGCATGAAGTTATTTCTAGGAGTTGGAGACATACAACGTTTAGCTCTGTTCTGGGCATCTTTGAAATACCTATACAAACTTGTTCCTACATAGTAACTTGCAACTTTGAATGAGAATGTGCTTGCTTACAGCAACGTGCTATATGTTCTGAATGCCCGAATTGGGAATCTGTGTCAAAACTTTTTTAGGAATTATGTGATCCTTACGAGCTGGAAGTAAGGGAGTTGGGGCATGAAGTTATTTCTAGAGGTTGGACACATACCAAGTTTAGCTCAGTTCTGGGCATCTTTGAAATACCTATACAAACTTGTTCCTACATAGTAACTTGCAACTTTGAATGAGAATGTGCTTGCTTACAGCAACGTGCTATATGTTCTGAATGCCCGAATTGGGATTTTTTATCAAATCTTTGTTAGAAATTATGTGATCCTTAATAGATGGAAGTAAGGGAGATGGCACAATAAGTTATTTCTATGAGTTGGAGACATACAACGTTTAGCTCAGTTCTGGGCATCTTTGAAATTTCTATACAAACTTGTTCCTACATAGTAACTTGCATCTTTGAATGAGAATGTGCTTGCTTACAGCAACGTGCTATATGTTCTGAATGCCCGAATTGGGAATCTGTGTCAAAACTTTGTATGAAATATGTGATCGTTACTAGCTGGAAGTAAGGGAGATGGGGCATGACGTTATTTCTAGGAGTTGGAGACATACCCAGTTTAGCTCAGTTCTGGGCATCTTTGAAATACCTATACAAACTTGTTCCTACATAGTAACTTGCAACTTTGAATGAGAATGTGCTTGCTTACAGCAACGTGCTATATGTTCTGAATGCCCGAATTGGGAATCTGTGTCAAAACTTTGTTAGGAAAAATATGATCCTTACTAGCTGGAAATAAGATAGTTGGGCCTTAAGTTATTTCTAGAGGTTGGACACATACCAAGTTAGCTCAGATCTGGGCATCTTTCAAATACCTATACAAACTTGTTGCTACATAGTAACTTGCAACTTGGAATGAGAATGTGCTTGCTTACAGCAACGTGCTATATGTTCTGAATGCCCGAATTGGGATCTGTGTCTAAACTTTGGTAGGAATTATGTGATCCTTACTAGCTGGAAGTAAGTGAGATGGGGCATGAAGTTATTTCTAGGAGATGGAGACATACAACGTTTAGCTCAGTTCTGTGCATCTTTGAAATACCTATACAAACTTGTTCCTACATAGTAACATGCAACTTTGAATGAGAATGTGCTTGCTTACAGCAACGTGCTATATGTTCTGAATGCCCGAATTGGAAATCTGTGCCAAAACTTTGTTAGGAATTATGTGATCCTTACTAGCTGGAAGTAAGGAAGATGGGGCATGAAGTTATTACTAGGAGTTGGAGACATACCAAGATTAGCTGAATTCTGGGCATCTTTGAAATACCTATACAAACTTGTTCCTACATAGTAACTTGCAACTTTGAATGAGAATGTGCTTGCTTACAGCAACGTGCTATATGTTCTGAATGCCCGAATTGGGAATCAGTGTCAAAACTTTGTTAGGAAATATGTGATCCTTACTAGCTGGAAGTAAGTGTGATAGGGCATGAAGTCATTTCTAGGAGTTGGAGACATACCAAGCTTAGCTCAGTTCTGGGCATCTTTGAAATACCTTTACAAACTTGTTCCTACATAGTAACTTGCAACTTTGAATGAGAATGTGCTTGCTTACAGCAACGTGCTATATGTTCTGAATGCCCGAATTGGGAATCTGTGTCAAAACTTTGTTAGAAATTATGTGATCCTTACTAGCTGGAAGTAAGGGAGTTGGGGCATGAAGCATTTCTAGAGGTTGGACACATACCAAGTTTAGCTCAGTTCTGGGCATCTTTGAAATACCTATACAAACTTGTTCCTACATAGTTACTTGCAAATTTGAATGAGAATGTGCTTGCTTACAGCAACGTGCTATATGTTCTGAGTGCCCGAATTGGGAATCTGTGTCAAAACTTTGTTAGGAATTATGTGATCCTTACTAGATGGAAGTAAGGGAGATGGAGCATGAAGTTATTTCTAGGACTTGGAGACATACAACGTTTAGCTCAGTTCTGGGCATCTTTGAAATACCTATACAAACTTGTTCCTACATAGTAACTTGCAACTTTGAATGAGAATATGCTTGCTTACAGCAACTTGCTATATATTCTGAATGCCGGAATTGGGAATCTGTGTCAAAACTTTGTTAGCAATTATGTGATACTTACTAGCTGGAAGTAAGGGAGTGGGGCATGAAGTTATTTCTAGAGGTTGGACACATACCAAGTTTAGCTCAGTTCTGGGCATCTTTGAAATACCTATACAAACTTGTTCCTACATAGTAACTTGCAACTTTGAATGAGAATGTGCTTGCTTACAGCAACGTGCTATATGTTCTGAATGCCCGAATTGGGAATCTGTGTCTAAACTTTGTTAGGAATTATGTGATCCTTACTAGCTGGAAGTAAGTGAGATGGGGCATGAAGTTATTTCTAGGAGTTGGAGACTTACCAAGTTTAGCTCAGTTCTGGGCATCTTTGAAATACCTATACAAACTTGTTCCTACATAGTAACTTGCAACTTTGAATGAGAATGTGCTTGCTTACAGCAACGTGCTATATGTTCTGAATGCCCGAATTGGGAATCTATTTTAAAACTTTGTTAGAAATTATGTGATCCTTACTAGATGGAAGTAAGGGAGATGGGGCATGAAGTTATTCTAGGAGTTGGAGACATACAATGTTTCGCTCAGTTCTGGGCATCTTTGAAATACCTATACAAACTTGTTCCTACATAGTAACTTGCAACTTTGAATGAGAATGTGCTTGCTTACAGCAACGTGCTACATGTTCTGAATGCCCGAATTGGGAATCTGTGTCAAAACTTTGTTAGGAATTATGTGATCCTTACTATCTGGAAGTAAGGGATATGGGGCATTAGTTATTACTAGGAGTTGGAGACATACCAAGTTTAGCTCAGTTCTGGGCATCTTTGAAATACCTATACAAACATGTTCCTACATAGTAACTTGCAACTTTGAATGAGAATGTGCTTGCTTACATCAACGTGCTATATGTTCTGAATGCCCGAATTGGGAATCTGTGTCAAAACGTTGTTAGAAATTATGTGATCCTTACTAGCTGGAACTAAGGGAGATGGAGCATGAAGTTATTTCTAGGAGTTGGAGACATACCACGTTTAGCTCAGTTCTGGGCATCTTTGAAATACCCATACAAACTTGTTCCTACATAGTAACTTTCAACTTTGAATGAGAATGTGCTTGCTTACAGCAACGTGCTATATGTTCTGAATGCCCGAATTGGGAATCTATGTTAAAACTTTGTTAGAAATTATGTGATCCTTACTAGATGGAAGTAAGGGAGATGGGGCATGAAGTTATTTCTAGGAGTTGGAGACATACAATGTTTCGCTCAGTTCTGGGCATCTTTGAAATAACTATACAAACTTGTTCCTACATAGTAACTTGCAACTTTGAATGAGAATGTGCTTGCTTACAGCAACGTGCTACATGTTCTGAATGCCCGAATTGGGAATCTGTGTCAAAACTTTGTTAGGAATTATGTGATCCTTACTAGCTGGAAGTAAGGGAGATTGGGCATGATGTTATTTCTAGGAGTTGGAGACATATAACGTTTAGCTCAGTTCTGGGCATCTTTGAAATACCTATACAAACTTGTTGCTACATAGTAACTTGCAACTTTGAATGAGAATGTGCTTGCTTACAGCAACGTGCTATATGTTCTGAATGCCCGAATTGGGAATCTGTGTCAAAACTTTGTTAGGAATTATGTGATCCTTACTAGCTGGAAGTAAGTGAGATGGGGCATGAAGTTATTTCTAGTAGTTGGAGACATACAACGTTTAGCTCAGTTCTGTGCATCTTTGAAATACCTATACAAACTTGTTCCTACATAGTAACTTGCAACTTTGAATGAGAATGTGCTTGCTTACAGCAACGTGCTATATGTTCTGAAAGCCCGAATTGGGAATCTGTGTCAAAACTTTGTTAGGAAAAATATGATCCTTACTAGCTGGAAATAAGGGAGTTGGGCCTTAAGTTATTTCTAGAGGTTGGACACATACCAAGTTAGCTCAGATCTGGGCATCTTTCAAATACCTATACAAACTTGTTGCTACATAGTAACTTGCAACTTGGAATGAGAATGTGCTTGCTTACAGCAACGTGCTATATGTTCTGAATGCCCGAATTGGGATCTGTGTCTAAACTTTGGTAGGAATTATGTGATCCTTACTAGCTGGAAGTAAGTGAGATGGGGCATGAAGTTATTTCTAGGAGATGGAGACATACAACGTTTAGCTCAGTTCTGTGCATCTTTGAAATACCTATACAAACTTGTTCCTACATAGTAACATGCAACTTTGAATGAGAATGTGCTTGCTTACAGCAACGTGCTATATGTTCTGAATGCCCGAATTGGAAATCTGTGCCAAAACTTTGTTAGGAATTATGTGATCCTTACTAGCTGGAAGTAAGGAAGATGGGGCATGAAGTTATTACTAGGAGTTGGAGACATACCAAGATTAGCTGAATTCTGGGCATCTTTGAAATACCTATACAAACTTGTTCCTACATAGTAACTTGCAACTTTGAATGAGAATGTGCTTGCTTACAGCAACGTGCTATATGTTCAGAATGCCTGAATTGGGAATCAGTGTCAAAACTTTGTTAGGAAATATGTGATCCTTACTAGCTGGAAGTAAGTGTGATTGGGCATGAAGTCATTTCTAGGAGTTGGAGACATACCAAGCTTAGCTCAGTTCTGGTCATCTTGAAATACCTTTACAAACTTGTTCCTACATAGTAACTTGCAACTTTGAATGAGAATGTGCTTGCTTACAGCAACGTGCTATATGTTCTGAATGCCCGAATTGGGAATCTGTGTCAAAACTTTGTTAGAAATTATGTGATCCTTACTAGCTGGAAGTAAGGGAGTTGGGGCATGAAGTATTTCTAGAGGTTGGACACATACCAAGTTTAGCTCAGTTCTGGGCATCTTTGAAATACCTATACAAACTTGTTCCTACATAGTTACTTGCAAATTTGAATGAGAATGTGCTTGCTTACAGCAACGTGCTATATGTTCTGAGTGCCCGAATTGGGAATCTGTGTCAAAACTTTGTTAGGAATTATGTGATCCTTACTAGCTGGAAGTAAGGGAGATGGGGCATGAAGTTATTTCTAGGACTTGGAGACATACAACGTTTAGCTCAGTTCTGGGCATCTTTGAAATACCTATACAAACTTGTTCCTACATAGTAACTTGCAACTTTGAATGAGAATATGCTTGCTTACAGCAACTTGCTATATGTTCTGAATGCCCGAATTGGGAATCTGTGTCAAAACTTTGTTAGGAATTATGTGATACTTACTAGCTGGAAGTAAGGGAGTGGGGCATGAAGTTATTTCTAGAGGTTGGACACATACCAAGTTTAGCTCAGTTCTGGGCATCTTTGAAATACCTATACAAACTTGTTCCTACATAGTAACTTGCAACTTTGAATGAGAATGTGCTTGCTTACAGCAACGTGCTATATGATCTGAATGCCCGAATTGGGAATCTGTGTCTAACCTTTGTTAGGAATTATGTGATCCTTACTAGCTGGAAGTAAGTGAGATGGGGCATGAAGTTATTTCTAGGAGTTGGAGACTTACCAAGTTTAGCTCAGTTCTGGGCATCTTTGAAATACCTATACAAACTTGTTCCTACATAGTAACTTGCAACTTTGAATGAGAATGTGCTTGCTTACAGCAACGTGCTATATGTTCTGAATGCCCGAATTGGGAATCTATGTTAAAACTTTGTTAGAAATTATGTGATCCTTACTAGATGGAAGTAAGGGAGATGGGGCATGAAGTTATTTCTAGGAGTTGGAGACATACAATGTTTCGCTCAGTTCTGGGCATCTTTGAAATACCTATACAAACTTGTTCCTACATAGTAACTTGCAACGTTGAATGAGAATGTGCTTGCTTACAGCAACGTGCTACATGTTCTGAATGCCCGAATTAGGAATCTGTGTCAAAACTCTGTTAGGAATTATGTGATCCTTACTATCTGGAAGTAAGGGATATGGGGCATAAGTTATTACTAGGAGTTGGAGACATACCAAGTTTAGCTCAGTTCTGGGCATCTTTGAAATACCTATACAAACATGTTCCTACATAGTAACTTGCAACTTTGAATGAGAATGTGCTTGCTTACATCAACGTGCGATATGTTCTGAATGCCCGAATTGGGAATCTGTGTCAAAACGTTGTTAGAAATTATGTGATCCTTACTAGCTGGAACTAAGGGAGATGGAGCATGAAGTTATTTCTAGGAGTTGGAGACATACCACGTTTAGCTCAGTTCTGGGCATCTTTGAAATACCCATACAAACTTGTTCCTACATAGTAACTTGCAACTTTGAATGAGAATGTGCTTGCTTACAGCAACGTGCTATATGTTCTGAATGCCCGAATTGGGAATCTATGTTAAAACTTTGTTAGAAATTATGTGATCCTTACTAGATGGAAGTAAGGGAGATGGGGCATGAAGTTATTTCTAGGAGTTGGAGACATACAATGTTTCGCTCAGTTCTGGGCATCTTTGAAATACCTATACAAACTTGTTCCTACATAGTAACTTGCAACTTTGAATGAGAATGTGCTTGCTTACAGCAACGTGCTACATGTTCTGAATGCCCGAATTGGGAATCTGTGTCAAAACTTTGTTAGGAATTATGTGATCCTTACTAGCTGGAAGTAAGTGATATGGGCCATGAGTTATTTCTAGGAGTTGGAGACATACCAAGTTTAGCTCAGTTCTGGGCATATTTTAAATACCTATACAAACTTGTTCCTACATAGTAACTTGCAACTTTGAATGAGAATGTGTTTGCTTACAGCAACGTGCTATATGTTCTGAATGCCCGAATTGGGAATCTGTGTCAAAACTTTGTTAGGAATTATGTGATCCTTACTAGCTGGAAGTAAGGGAGATGGGGCATGAAGTAATTTTTAGAGGTTGGAGACATACAACGTTTAGCTCAGTTCTGGGCGTCTTTGAAATACCTATACAAACTTGTTCCTACATAGTAACTTGCAACTTTGAATGAGAATGTGCTTGCTTACAGCAACGTGCTATATGTTCTGAATGCCCGAATTGGGAATCTGTGTCAAAACTTTGTTAGGAATTATGTGATCCTTACTAGCTGGAAGTAAGGGAGATGGGGCATGAAGTTATTACTAGGAGTTGGAGACATACCAAGATTAGCTCAATTCTGGGCATCTTTGAAATACCTATACAAACTTGTTCCTACATAGGAACTTGCAACTTTGAATGAGAATGTGCTTGCTTACAGCAACGTGCTATATGTTCTGAATGCCCGAATTGGGAATCTGTGTCAAAACTTTGTTAGGAAATATGTGATCCTTACCAGCTGGAAGTAAGTGTGATTGGGCATGAAGTCATTTCTAGGAGTTGGAGACATACCAAGCTTAGCTCAGTTCTGGGCATCTTTGAAATACCTTTACAAACTTGTTCCTACATAGTAACTTGCAACTTTGAATGAGAATGTGCTTGCTTACAGCAGCGTGCTATATGTTCTGAATGCCCGAATTGGGAATCTGTGTCAAAACTTTGTTAGGAATTATGTGATCCTTACTAGCTGGAAGTAAGGGAGTTGGGGCATGAAGTTATTTCTAGGAGTTGGACACATACCAAGTTTAGCTCAGTTCTGGGCATCTTTGAAATACCTATACAAACTTGTTCCTACATAGTAACTTGCATCTTTGAATGAGAATGTGCTTGCTTACAGCAACGTGCTATATGTTCTGAATGCCCGAAGTGGGAATCTGTGTCAAAATTTTGTTAAAAATTATGTGATCCTTACTAGCTGGAAGTAAGGGAGATGGGGCAGGAAGTTATTTCTAGGAGTTGGACACATACCAAGTTTAGCTCAGTTCTGGGCATCTTTGAAATACCTATACAAACTTGTTCCTACATAGTAACTTGCAACTATGAATGAGAATGTGCTTGCTTACAGCAATGTGCTATATGTTCTGAATGCCCGAATTGGGAATCTGTGTTAAAACTTTGTTAGAAATTATGTGATCCTTAATAGATGGATGTAAGGGAGATGGGGCATGAAGTTATTTTTAGGAGTTGGAGACATACAACCTTTAGCTCAGTTCTGGGCATCTTTGAAATACCTATACAAACTTGTTCCTACATAGTAACTTGCAACTTTGAACGAGAATGTGCTTGCTTACAGCAACGTGCTATATGTTCTGAATGCCCGAATTGGGAATCTGTGTCAAAACTTTGTTAGGAATTATGTGATCCTTACCAGCTGGAAGTAAGGGAGATGGGCCATGGATTTATTTCTATGAGTTGGAGACATACCAACTTTAGCTCAGTTCTGGGCATCTTTGAAATACCTATACAAACTTGTTCCTACATAGTAACTTGCAACTTTGAATGAGAATGTGCTTGCTTACAGCAACGTGCTATATGTTCTGAATGCCGGAATTGGGAATCTGTGTCAAAACTTTGTTAGGAATTATGTGATCCTTACGAGCTGGAAGTAAGGGAGTTGGGGCATGAAGTTATTTCTAGAGGTTGGACACATACCAAGTTTAGCTCAGTTCTGGGCATCTTTGAAATACCTATACAAACTTGTTCCTACATAGTAACTTGCAACTTTGAATGAGAATGTGCTTGCTTACAGCAACGTGCTATATGTTCTGAATGCCCGAATTGGGATTTTGTATCAAATCTTTGTTAGAAATTATGTGATCCTTAATAGATGGAAGTAAGGGAGATGGCACAATAAGTTATTTCTATGAGTTGGAGACATACAACGTTTAGCTCAGTTCTGGGCATCTTTGAAATTTCTATACAAACTTGTTCCTACATAGTAACTTGCATCTTTGAATGAGAATGTGCTTGCTTACAGCAACGTGCTATATGTTCTGAATGCCCGAATTGGGAATCTGTGTCAAAACTTTGTTATGAAATATGTGATCGTTACTAGCTGGAAGTAAGGGAGATGGGGCATGACGTTATTTCTAGGAGTTGGAGACATACCAAGTTTAGCTCAGTTCTGGGCATCTTTGAAATACCTATACAAACTTGTTCCTACATAGTAACTTGCAACTTTGAATGAGAATGTGCTTGCTTACAGCAACGTGCTATATGTTCTGAATGCCCGAATTGGGAATCTGTGTCAAAACTTTGTTAGGAATTATGTGATCCTTACTAGCTGGAAGTAAGGGAGATGGGGCATGAAGTTATTTCTAGGAGTTGCAGACATACCACGATTAGCTCAGTTCTGGGCATCTTTGAAATACCTATACAAACTTGTTCCTACATAGTAACTTGCAACTTTGAATGAGAATGTGCTTGCTTACAACAACGTGCTATATGTTCTGAATGCCCGAATTGGGAATCTGTGTCAAATCTTGGTTAGGAATTATGTGATCCTTACTAGCTGGAAGTAAGGGAGATGGGGCATGAAGTTATTTCTAGGAGTTGGAGACATACCACGTTTAGCTCAGTTCTGAGCATCTTTGAAATACCTATACAAACTTGTTCCTACATAGTAACATGCAACTTTGAATGAGAATGTGCTTGCTTACAGCAACGTGCTATATGTTCTGAATGCCTGAATTGGGAATCTGTGCCAAAACTTTGTTAGGAATTATGTGATCCTTACTAGCTGGAAGTAAGTGTGATTGGGCATGAAGTCATTTCTAGGAGTTGGAGACATATCAAGCTTAGCTCAGTTCTGGGCATCTTTGAAATACCTTTACAAAATTGTTCCTACATAGAACTTGCAACTGTGAATGAGAATGTGCTTGCTTACAGCAACGTGCTATATGTTCTGAAGGCCCGAATTGGGAATCTGTGTCAAAACTTTGTTAGAAATTATGTGATCCTTACTAGCTGGAAGTAAGGGAGTTGGAGCATGAAGTTATTTCTAGAGGTTGGACATATACCAAGTTTAGCTCAGTTCTGGGCATCTTTGAAATACCTATACAAACATGTTCCTACATAGTAACTTGCAACTTTGAATGAGAATGTGCTTGCTTACATCAACGTGCTATATGTTCTGAATGCCCGAATTGGGAATCTGTGTCAAAACTTTGTTAGGAATTATGTGATCCTTACTAGATGGAAGTAAGGGAGATTGGGCATGATGTTATTTCTAGGAGTTGGAGACATATAACTTTTAGCACGTTCTGGGCATCTTTGAAATACCTATACAAACTTGTTCCTACATAGTAACTTGCAACTTTGAATGAGAATGTGCTTGCTTACAGCAACGTGCTATATGTTCTGAATGCCCGAATTGGGAATCTGTGTCAAAACTTTGTTAGGAATTATGTGATCCTTACTAGCTGGAAGTAAGTGAGATGGGGCATGAAGTTATTTCTAGTAGTTGGAGACATACAACGTTTAGCTCAGTTCTGTGCATCTTTGAAATACCTATACAAACTTGTTCCTACATAGTAACTTGCAACTTTGAATGAGAATGTGCTTGCTTACAGCAACGTACTATATGTTCTGAAAGCCCGAATTGGGAATCTGTGTCAAAACTTTGGTAGAAAAAATATGATCCTTACTAGCTGGAAATAAGGGAGTTGGGCCTTAAGTTATTTCTAGAGGTTGGACACATACCAAGTTAGCTCAGATCTGGGCATCTTTGAAATACCTATACAAACTTGTTCCTACATAGTAACTTGCAACTTTGAACGAGAATGTGCTTGCTTACAGCAACGTGCTATATGTTCTGAATGCCCGATTTGGGAATCTGTGTCAAAACTTTGTTAGGAATTATGTGATCCTTACCAGCTGGAAGTAAGGGAGATGGGCCATGGATTTATTTCTATGAGTTGGAGACATACCAACTTTAGCTCAGTTCTGGGCATCTTTGAAATACCTATACAAACTTGTTCCTACATAGTAACTTGCAACTTTGAATGAGAATGTGCTTGCTTACAGCAACGTGCTATATGTTCTGAATGCCGGAATTGGGAATCTGTGTCAAAACTTTGTTAGGAATTATGTGATCCTTACGAGCTGGAAGTAAGGGAGTTGGGGCATGAAGTTATTTCTAGAGGTTGGACACATACCAAGTTTAGCTCAGTTCTGGGCATCTTTGAAATACCTATACAAACTTGTTCCTACATAGTAACTTGCAACTTTGAATGAGAATGTGCTTGCTTACAGCAACGTGCTATATGTTCTGAATGCCCGAATTGGGATTTTGTATCAAATCTTTGTTAGAAATTATGTGATCCTTAATAGATGGAAGTAAGGGAGATGGCACAATAAGTTATTTCTATGAGTTGGAGACATACAACGTTTAGCTCAGTTCTGTGCATCTTTGAAATTTCTATACAAACTTGTTCCTACATAGTAACTTGCATCTTTGAATGAGAATGTGCTTGCTTACAGCAACGTGCTATATGTTCTGAATGCCCGAATTGGGAATCTGTGTCAAAACTTTGTTATGAAATATGTGATCGTTACTAGCTTGAAGTAAGGGAGATGGGGCATGACGTTATTTCTAGGAGTTGGAGACATACCAAGTTTAGCTCAGTTCTGGGCATCTTTGAAATACCTATACAAACTTGTTCCTACATAGTAACTTGCAACTTTGAATGAGAATGTGCTTGCTTACAGCAACGTGATATATGTTCTGAATGCCCGAATTGGGAATCTGTGTCAAAACTTTGTTAGGAATTATGTGATCCTTACTAGCTGGAAGTAAGGGAGATGGGGCATGAAGTTATTTCTAGTAGTTGGAGAGATACAACGTTTAGCTCAGTTCTGTGCATCTATGAAATACCTATACAAACTTGTTCCTACATAGTAACTTGCAACTTTGAATGAGAATGTGCTTGCTTACAGCAACGTGCTATATGTTCTGAAAGCCCGAATTGGGAATCTGTGTCAAAACTTTGTTAGAAAAAATAAGATCCTTACTAGCTGGAAATAAGGGAGTTGGGCCTTAAGTTATTTCTAGAGGTTGGACACATACCAAGTTAGCTCAGATCTGGGCATCTTTGAAATACCTATACAAACTTGTTCCTACATAGTAACTTGCAACTTTGAACGAGAATGTGCTTGCTTACAGCAACGTGCTATATGTTCTGAATGCCCGAATTGGGAATCTGTGTCAAAACTTTGTTAGGAATTATGTGATCCTTACCAGCCTGAAGTAAGGGAGATGGGCCATGGATTTATTTCTATGAGTTGGAGACATACCAACTTTAGCTCAGTTCTGGGCATCTTTGAAATACCTATACAAACTTGTTCCTACATAGTAACTTGCAACTTTGAATGAGAATGTGCTTGCTTACAGCAACGTGCTATATGTTCTGAATGCCGGAATTGGGAATCTGTGTCAAAACTTTGTTAGGAATTATGTGATCCTTACGAGCTGGAAGTAAGGGAGTTGGGGCATGAAGTTATTTCTAGAGGTTGGACACATACCAAGTTTAGCTCAGTTCTGGGCATCTTTGAAATACCTATACAAACTTGTTCCTACATAGTAACTTGCAACTTTGAATGAGAATGTGCTTGCTTACAGCAACGTGCTATATGTTCTGAATGCCCGAATTGGGATTTTGTATCAAATCTTTGTTAGAAATTATGTGATCCTTAATAGATGGAAGTAAGGGAGATGGCACAATAAGTTATTTCTATGAGTTGGAGACATACAACGTTTAGCTCAGTTCTGGGCATCTTTGAAATTTCTATACAAACTTGTTCCTACATAGTAACTTGCATCTTTGAATGAGAATGTGCTTGCTTACAGCAACGTGCTATATGTTCTGAATGCCCGAATTGGGAATCTGTGTCAAAACTTTGTTATGAAATATGTGATCGTTACTAGCTGGAAGTAAGGGAGATGGGGCATGACGTTATTTCTAGGAGTTGGAGACATACCAAGTTTAGCTCAGTTCTGGGCATCTTTGAAATACCTATACAAACTTGTTCCTACATAGTAACTTGCAACTTTGAATGAGAATGTGCTTGCTTACAGCAACGTGATATATGTTCTGAATGCCCGAATTGGGAATCTGTGTCAAAACTTTGTTAGGAATTATGTGATCCTTACTAGCTGGAAGTAAGGGAGATGGGGCATGAAGTTATTTCTAGGAGTTGCAGACATACCACGATTAGCTCAGTTCTGGGCATCTTTGAAATACCTATACAAACTTGTTCCTACATAGTAACTTGCAACTTTGAATGAGAATGTGCTTGCTTACAACAACGTGCTATATGTTCTGAATGCCCGAATTGGGAATCTGTGTCAAATCTTGGTTAGGAATTATGTGATCCTTACTAGCTGGAAGTAAGGGAGATGGGGCATGAAGTTATTTCTAGGAGTTGGAGACATACCACGTTTAGCTCAGTTCTGAGCATCTTTGAAATACCTATACAAACTTGTTCCTACATAGTAACATGCAACTTTGAATGAGAATGTGCTTGCTTACAGCAACGTGCTATATGTTCTGAATGCCTGAATTGGGAATCTGTGCCAAAACTTTGTTAGGAATTATGTGATCCTTACTAGCTGGAAGTAAGTGTGATTGGGCATGAAGTCATTTCTAGGAGTTGGAGACATATCAAGCTTAGCTCAGTTCTGGGCATCTTTGAAATACCTTTACAAAATTGTTCCTACATAGAACTTGCAACTTTGAATGAGAATGTGCTTGCTTACAGCAACGTGCTATATGTTCTGAAGGCCCGAATTGGGAATCTGTGTCAAAACTTTGTTAGAAATTATGTGATCCTTACTAGCTTGAAGTAAGGGAGTTGGAGCATGAAGTTATTTCTAGAGGTTGGACATATACCAAGTTTAGCTCAGTTCTGGGCATCTTTGAAATACCTATACAAACATGTTCCTACATAGTAACTTGCAACTTTGAATGAGAATGTGCTTGCTTACATCAACGTGCTATATGTTCTGAATGCCCGAATTGGGAATCTGTGTCAAAACTTTGTTAGGAATTATGTGATCCTTACTAGCTGGAAGTAAGGGAGATTGGGCATGATGTTATTTCTAGGAGTTGGAGACACATAACTTTTAGCAAGTTCTGGGCATCTTTGAAATACCTATACAAACTTGTTCCTACATAGTAACTTGCAACTTTGAATGAGAATGTGCTTGCTTACAGCAACGTGCTATATGTTCTGAATGCCCGAATTGGGAATCTGTGTCAAAACTTTGTTAGGAATTATGTGATCCTTACTAGCTGGAAGAAAGTGAGATGGGGCATGAAGTTATTTCTAGTAGTTGGAGACATACAACGTTTAGCTCAGTTCTGTGCATCTTTGAAATACCTATACAAACTTGTTCCTACATAGTAACTTGCAACTTTGAATGAGAATGTGCTTGCTTACAGCAACGTGCTATATGTTCTGAAGGCCCGAATTGGGAATCTGTGTCAAAACTTTGTTAGAAATTATGTGATCCTTACTAGCTGGAAGTAAGGGAGTTGGGGCATGAAGTTATTTCTAGAGGTTGGACATATACCAAGTTTAGCTCAGTTCTGGGATTCTTTGAAATACCTATACAAACATGTTCCTACATAGTAACTTGCAACTTTGAATGAGAATGTGCTTGCTTACATCAACGTGCTATATGTTCTGAATGCCCGAATTGGGAATCTGTGTCAAAACTTTGTTAGGAATTATGTGATCCTTATTAGCTGGAAGTAAGGGAGATTGGGCATGAACTTATTTCTAGGAGTTGGAGACATATAACGTTTAGCTCAGTTCTGGGCATCTTTGAAATACCTATACAAACTTGTTCCTACATAATAACTTGCAACTTTGAATGAGAATGTGCTTGCTTACAGCAACGTGCTATATGTTCTGAATGCCCGAATTGGGAATCTGTGTCAAAACATTGTTAGGAATTATGTGATCCTTACTAGCTGGAAGTAAGTGAGATGGGGCATGAAGGTATTTCTAGGAGTTGGACAAATACAACGTTTAGCTCAGTTCTGTGCATCTTTGAAATACCTATACAAACTTGTTCCTACATAGTAACTTGCAACTTTGAATGAGAATGTGCTTGCTTACAGCAACGTGCTATATGTTCTGAATGCCCGAATTGGGAATCTGTGTCAAAACTTTGTTAGGAATTATGTGATCCTTACTAGCTGGAAGTAAGGGAGATGGGGCATGAAGTTATTTCTAGGACTTGGAGACATACAACGTTTAGCTCAGTTCTGGGCATCTTTGAAATACCTATACAAACTTGTTCCTACATAGTAACTTGCGAATTTGAATGAGAATATGCTTGCTTACAGCAACTTGCTATATGTTCTGAATGCCCGAATTGGGAATCTGTGTCAAAACTTTGTTAGGAATTATGTGATCCTTACTAGCTGGAAGTAAGGGAGTGGGGCATGAAGTTATTTCTAGAGGTTGGACACATACCAAGTTTAGCTCAGTTCTGGGCATCTTTGAAATACCTATACAAACTTGTTCCTACATAGTAACTTGCAACTTTGAATGAGAATGTGCTTGCTTACAGCAACGTGCTATATGTTCTGAATGCCCGAATTGGGAATCTGTGTCAAAACTTTGTTAGTAATTATGTGATCCTTACTAGCTGGAAGTAAGGGTGATGGGGCATGAAGTTATTCCTAGGAGTTGGAAACATACAACGTTTAGCTCAGTTCTGGGCTTCTTTGAAATACATTTACAAACTTGTTCCTACATAGTAACTTGCAACTTTGAATGAGAATGTGCTTGCTTACAGCAACGTGCTATATGTTCTGAATGCCCGAATTGGGAATCTGTGTTAAAACTTTGTTAGAAATTATGTGATCCTTACCAGCTGGAAGTAAGTGTGATGGGGCATGAAGTTATTTCTAGGAGTTGGAGACATACCAAGTTTAGCTCAGTTCTGGGCATCTTTGAAATACCTATACAAACTTGTTCCTACATAGTAACTTGCAACTTTGAATGAGAATGTGCTTGCTTACAGCAACGTGCTATATGTTCTGAATGCCCGAATTGGGAATCTGTGTCAAAACTTTGTTAGGAATTATGTGATCCTTACTAGCTGATAGTAAGGGAGATGGGGCATGAAGTTATTTCTAGGAGTTGGAGACATACCAAGTTTAGCTCAGTTCTGGGCATCTTTGAAATACCTTTACAAACTTGTTCCTACATAGTAACTTGCAACTTTGAATGAGAATGTGCTTGCTTACAGCAACGTGCTATATGTTCTGAATGCCCGAATTGGGAATCTGTGTCAAAACTTTGTTAGAAATTATGTGATCCTTACTAGATGGAAGTAAGGGAGATGGGGCATGAAGTTATTTCTAGGAGTTGGAGACATACAACGTTTAGCTCAGTTCTGGGAATCTTTGAAACACCTATAGAAACTTGTTCCTACATAGTAACTTGCAACTTTGAATTGAATGTGCTTGCTTACAGCAACGTGCTACATGTTCTGAATGCCCGAATTGGGAATCTGTGTCAAAACTTTGTTAGGAATTATGTGATCCTTACTAGCTGGAAGTAAGGGAGATGGGGCATGAAGGTAAATCTAGGAGTTGGAGACATACAACGTTTAGCTCAGTTCTGGGCATCATTGAAATACCTTTACAAACTTGTTCCTACATAGTAAGTTGCAACTTTGAATGAGAATGTGCTTGCTTACAGCAACGTGCTACATGTTCTGAATGCCCGAATTGGGAATCTGTGTCAAAACTTTGTTAGGAATTATGTGATCCTTACTAGCTGGAAGTAAGGGAGATGGGGCATGAAGTTCTTTCTAGGAGTTGGAGACATACCAAGTTTAGCTCAGTTCTGGGCATCTTTGAAATACCTATACAAACTTGTTCCTACATAGTAACTTGCAACTTTGAATGAGAATGTGCTTGCTTACAGCAACGTGCTATATGTTCTGAATGCCCGAATTGGGAATCTATGTTAAAACTTTGTTAGAAATTATGTGATCCTTACTAGATGGAAGTAAGGGAGATGGGGCATGAAGTTATTTCTAGGAGTTGGAGACATACCAAGGTTAGCTCAGTTCTGGGCATCTTTGAAATACCTATACAAACTTGTTCCTACATAGTAACTTGCAACTTTGAATGAGAATGTGCTTGCTTACAGCAACGAGCTACATGTTCTGAATGCCCGAATTGGGAATCTGTGTCAAAACTTTGTTAGGAAATATGTGATCCTTACTAGCTGGACGTAAGGGATATGGGGCATGAGTTATTTCTAGGAGTTGGAGACTTACCAAGTTTAGCTCAGTTCTGGGCATCTTTGAAATACCTATACAAACTTGTTCCTATATAGTAACTTGCAACTTTGAATGAGAATATGCTTGCTTACAGCAACGTGCTATATGTTCTGAATGCCCGAATTGGGAATCTATGTTAAAACTTTGTTAGAAATTATGTGATCCTTACTAGATGGAAGTAAGGGAGATGGGGCATGAAGTTATTTCTAGGAGTTGGAGACATACAATGTTTCGCTCAGTTCTGGGCATCTTTGAAATACCTATACAAACTTGTTCCTACATAGTAACTTGCAACTTTGAATGAGAATGTGCTTGCTTACAGCAACGTGCTACATGTTCTGAATGCCCGAATAGGGAATCTGTGTCAAAACTTTGTTAGGAATTATGTGATCCTTACTATCTGGAAGTAAGGGATATGGGGCATGAGTTATTTCTAGGAGTTGGAGACATACCAAGTTTAGCTCAGTTCTGGGCATCTTTGAAATACCTATACAAACATGTTCCTACATAGTAACTTGCAACTTTGAATGAGAATGTGCTTGCTTACATCAACGTGCTATATGTTCTGAATGCCCGAATTGGGAATCTGTGTCAAAACTTTGTTAGAAATTATGTGATCCTTACTAGCTGGAACTAAGGGAGATGGAGCATGAAGTTATTTCTAGGAGTTGGAGACATACCACGTTTAGCTCAGTTCTGGGCATCTTTGAAATACCCATACAAACTTGTTCCTACATAGTAACTTGCATCTTTGAATGAGAATGTGCTTGCTTACAGCAACGTGCTATATGTTCTGAATGCCCGAATTGGGAATCTGTGTCAAAACTTTGTTAGAAATTATGTGATCCTTAAGCTGGAACTAAGGGAGATGGAGCATGAAGTTATTTCTAGGAGTTGGAGACATACCACGTTTAGCTCAGTTCTGGGCATCTTTGAAATACCTATACAAACTTGTTCCTACATAGTAACTTGCAACTTTAAATGAGAATGTGCTTGCTTACAGCAACGTGCTATATGTTCTGAATGCCCGAATTGGGAATCTGTGTCAAAACATTGTTAGGAATTTTGTGATCCTTACTAGCTGGAAGTAAGGGAGATGGGGCATGAAGTTATTTCTAGGAGTTCGAGACATACAACGTTTAGCTCAGTTCTTGGCATCTTTGAAATACCTTTACAAACTTGTTCCTACAAAGTAACTTGCAACTTTGAATGAGAATGTGCTTGCTTACAGCAACGTGCTACATGTTCTGAATGCCCGAATTGGGAATCTGTGTCAAAAATTTGTTAGGAATTATGTGATCCTTACTAGCTGGAAGTAAGGGAGATGGGGCATGAAGTTATTTCTAGGAGTTGGAGACATACCAAGTTTAGCTCAGTTCTGGGCATCTTTGAAATACCTATACAAACTTGTTCCTACAGAGTAACTTGCAACTTTGAATGAGAATGTGCTTGCTTACAGCAACGTGCTATATGTTCTGAATGCCCCAATTGGGAATCTGTCTCAAAACTTTGTTAGAGATTATGTGATCCTTACTAGCTGGAAGTAAGGGAGATGGGGCATGAAGTTATTTCTAGGAGTTGGAGACATACCAGGTTTAGCTCAGTTCTGGGCATCTTTGAAATACCTTTACAAACTTGCTCCTACATGGTAACTTGCAACTTTGAATGAGAATGTGCTTGCTTACAGCAACGTGCTATATGTTCTGAATGCCCGAATTGGGAATCTGTGTCAAAACTTTGTTAGGAATTATGTGATCCTTACTAGATGGAAGTAAGGGAGATGGGGCATGAAGTTATTTCTAGGAGTTTGAGACATACCGAGTTTAGCTCAGTTCTGGGCATCTTTGAAATACCTATACAAACTTGTTCCTACATAATAACTTGCAACTTTGAATTGAATGTGCTTGCTTACAGCAACGTGCCACATGTTCTGAATGCCCGAATTGGGAATCTGTGTCAAAACTTTGTTAGGAATTATGTGATCCTTACTAGCTGGAAGTAAGGGAGATTGGGAATGAAGTTATTTCTAGGAGTTGGAGACATACCAAGTTTAGCTCAGTTCTGGGCATCTTTGAAATACCTATACAAACTTGTTCCTACATAGTAACTTGCAACTTTGAATGAGAATGTGCTTGCTTACAGCAACGTGCTATATGTTCTGAATGCCCGAATTGGGAATCTGTGTTAAAACTTTGTTAGAAATTATGTGATCCTTACTAGATGGATGTAAGGGAGATGGGGCATGAAGTTATTTCTAGGAGTTGGAGACATACAACCTTTAGCTCAGTTCTGGGCATCTTTGAAATACCTATACAAACTTGTTCCTACATAGTAACTTGCAACTTTAAATTAGAATGTGTTTGCTTACAGCAACGTGCTATATGTTCTGAATGCCCGAATTGGGAATCTGTGTCAAAACTTTGTTAGGAATTATGTGATCCTTACCAGCTGGAAGTAAGGGAGATGGGCCATGAAGTTATTTCTAGGAGTTGGAGACATACCAAGTTTAGCTCAGTTCTGGGCATCTTTGAAATACCTTTACAAACTTGTTCCTACATAGTAACTTGCAACTTTGAATGAGAATGTGCTTGCTTACAGCAATGTGCTATATGTTCTGAATGCCCGAATTGGGAATTTGTATCAAATCTTTGTTAGAAATTATGTGATCCTTACTAGATGGAAGTAAGGGAGATGGGGCATGAAGTTATTTCTAGGAGTTGGAGACATACAACGTTTAGCTCAGTTCTGGGCATCTTTGAAATACCTATACAAACTTGTTCCTACATAGTAACTTGCAACTTTGAATGAGAATGTGCTTGCTTACAGCAACGTGCTATATGATCTGAATGCCCGAATTGGGAATCTGTGTCAAAATTTTGTTAGGAATTATGTGATCCTTACTAGCTGGAAGTAAGGGAGATTGGGCATGAAGTTATTTCTAGGAGTTGGAGACATACAACGTTTAGCTCAGTTCTGGGCATCTTTGAAATACCTATACAAACTTGTTCCTACATAGTAACTTGCAACTTTGAATGAGAATGTGCTTGCTTACAGCAACGTGCTATATGTTCTGAATGCCCGAATTGGGAATCTGTGTCAAAACTTTGTTAGGAATTATGTGATCCTTACGAGCTGGAAGTAAGGGAGTTGGGGCATGAAGTTATTTCTAGAGGTTGGACACATACCAAGTTTAGCTCAGTTCTGGGCATCTTTGAAATACCTATACAAACTTGTTCCTACATAGTAACTTGCAACTTTGAATGAGAATGTGCTTGCTTACAGCAACGTGCTATATGTTCTGAATGCCCGAATTGGGAATCTGTGTCAAAACTTTGTTAGGAATTATGTGATCCTTACTAGCTGGAAGTAAGGGAGATGGGGCATGAAGTTATTTCTAGGAGTTGGAGACATACCAAGTTTAGCTCAGTTCTGGGCATCTTTGAAATACCTTTACAAACTTGTTCCTACATGGTAACTTGCAACTTTGAATGAGAATGTGCTTGCTTACAGCAACGTGCTATATGTTCTGAATGCCCGAATTGGGAATCTGTGTCAAAACTTTGTTAGAAATTATGTGATCCTTACTAGCTGGAAGTAAGGGAGATGGGGCATGAAGTTATTTCTAGGAGTTGGAGACATACAACGTTTAGCTCAGTTCTGGGCATCTTTGAAACACCTATAGAAACTTGTTCCTACATAGTAACTTGCAACTTTGAATTGAATGTGCTTGCTTACAGCAACGTGCTACATGTTCTGAATGCCCGAATTGGGAATCTGTGTCAAAACTTTGTTAGGAATTAAGTGATCCTTACTAGCTGCAAGTAAGGGAGATGGGGCATGAAGTTATTTCTAGGAGTTGGAGACATACAACGTTTAGCTCAGTTCTTGGCATCTTTGAAATACCTTTACAAACTTGTTCCAACATAGTAAGTTGCAACTTTGAATGAGAATGTGCTTTCTTACAGCAACGTGCTACATGTTCTGAATGCCCGAATTGGGAATCTGTGTCAAAACTTTGTTAGGAATTATGTGATCCTTACTAGCTGGAAATAAGGGAGATGGGGCATGAAGTTATTTCTAGGAGTTGGAGACATACCAAGTTTAGCTCAGTTCTGGGCATCTTTGAAATACCTATACAAACTGGTTCCTACATAGTAACTTGCAACTTTGAATGAGAATGTGCTTGCTTACAGCAACGTGCTATATGTTCTGAATGCCCGAATTGGGAATCTGTGTCAAAACTTTGTTAGGAATTATGTGATCCTTACTAGCTGGAAGTAAGGGAGATGGGGCATGAAGTTATTTCTAGGAGTTGGAGACATACCAAGTTTAGCTCAGTTCTGGGCATCTTTGAAATACCTTTACAAACTTGTTCCTACACGGTAACTTGCAACTTTGAATGAGAATGTGCTTGCTTACAGCAACGTGCTATATGTTCTGAATGCCCGAATTGGGAATCTGTGTCAAAACTTCGTTAGAAATTATGTGATCCTTACTAGATGGAAGTAAGGGAGATGGGGCATGAAGTTATTTCTAGGAGTTGGAGACATACAACGTTTAGCTCAGTTCTGGGCATCTTTGAAACACCTATAGAAACTTGTTCCTACATAGTAACTTGCAACTTTGAATGATAATGTGCTTGCTTACAGCAACGTGCTACATGTTCTGAATGCCCGAATTGGGAATCTGTGTCAAAACTTTGTTCGGAATTATGTGATCCTTACTAGCTGGAAGTAAGGGAGATGGGGCATGAAGTTATTTCTAGGAGTTGGAGACATACAACGTTTAGCTCAGTTCTGGGCATCTTTGAAATACCTTTACAAACTTGTTCCTACATAGTAACTTGCAACTTTGAATGAGAATGTGCTTGCTTACAGCAACGTGCTACATGTTCTGAATGCCCGAATTAGGAATCTGTTTCAAAAATTTGTTAGGAATTATGTGATCCTTACTAGCTGGAAGTAAGGGAGATGGGGCATGAAGTTATTTCTAGGAGTTGGAGACATACCAAGTTTAGCTCAGTTCTGGGCATCTTTGAAATACCTATACAAACTTGTTCCTACATAGTAACTTGCAACTTTGAATGAGAATGTGCTTGCTTACAGCAACGTGCTATATGTTCTGAATGCCCGAATTGGGAATCTGTCTCAAAACTTTGTTAGAGATTATGTGATCCTTACGAGCTGGAAGTAAGGGAGATGGGGCATGAAGTTATTTCTAGGAGTTGGAGACATACCAGGTTTAGCTCAGTTCTGGGCATCTTTGAAATACCTTTACAAACTTGCTCCTACACGGTAACTTGCAACATTGAATGAGAATGTGCTTGCTTACAGCAACGTGCTATATGTTCTGAATGCCCGAATTGGGAATCTGTGTCATATCTTTGTTAGGAATTATGTGATCCTTACTAGATGGAAGTAAGGGAGATGGGGCATGAAGTTATTTCTAGGAGTTGGAGACATACCAAGTTTAGCTCAGTTCTGGGCATCTTTGAAACACCTTTACAAACTTGTTCCTACATAGTAACTTGCAACTTTGAATGAGAATGTGCTTGCTTACAGCAACGTGCTATATGTTCTGAATGCCCGAATTGGGAATCTGTGTTAAAACTTTGTTAGAAATTATGTGATCCTTACTAGATGGAAGAAAGGGAGATGGGGCATGAAGATATTTCTAGGAGTTTGAGACATACCAAGTTTAGTTCTGTTCTGGGAATCTTTGAACGTCCTATACAAACTTGTTCCTACATATTAACTTGCAACTTTGAATGAGAATGTGCTTGCTTACAGCAACGTGCTACATGTTCTGAATGCCCGAATTGGGAATCTGTGTCAAAACTTTGTTAGGAATTATGTGATCCTTACTAGCTGGAAGTAAGGGAGATGGGGCATGAAGTTATTTCTAGGAGTTGGAGACATACAATGTTTAACTCAGTTCTGGGCATCTTTGAATTACCTATACAAACTTGTTCCTACATAGTAAATTGCAACTTTGAATGAGAATATGCTTGCTTACAGCAACTTGCTATATGTTCTGAATGCCCGAATTGGGAATCTGTGTCAAAACTTTGTTAGGAATTATGTGATCCTTACTAGCTGGAAGTAAGGGAGTTGGGGCATGAAGTTATTTCTAGAGGTTGGACACATACCAAGTTTAGCTCAGTTCTGGGCATCTTTGAAATACCTATACAAACTTGTTCCTACATAGTAACTTGCAACTTTGAATGAGAATGTGCTTGCTTAGAGCAACGTGCTATATGTTCTGAATGCCCGAATTGGGAATCTGTGTCATATCTTTGTTAGGAATTATGTGATCCTTACTAGCTGGAAGTAAGGGTGATGGGACATGAAGTTATTTCTAGGAGTTGGAGACATACAACGTTTAGCTCAGTTCTGGGCATCTTTGAAATACCTATACAAACTTGTTCCTACATAGTAACTTGCAACTTTGAATGAGAATGTGCTTGCTTACAGCAACGTGCTATATGTTCTGAATGCCCGAATTGGGAATCTATGTTAAAACTTTGTTAGATATTATGTGATGCTTACTAGATGAAAGTAAGGGAGATGGGGCATGAAGTTATTTCTAGGAGTTGGAGACATACAACGTTTCACTCAGTTCTGGGCATCTTTGAAATACCTATACAAACTTGTTCCTACATAGTAACTTGCAACTTTGAATGAGAATGTGCTTGCTTACAGCAACGTGCTACATGTTCTGAATGCCCGAATTGGGAATCTGTGTCAAAACTTTGGTAGGAATTATATGATCCTTACTAGCTGGAAGTAAGGGATATGGGGCATGAGTTATTTCTAGGAGTTGGAGACATACCAAGTTTAGCTCAGTTCTGGGCATCTTTGAAATACCTATACAAACTTGTTCCTACATAGTAACTTGCAACTTTGAATGAGAATGTGCTTGCTTACATCAACGTGCTATATGTTCTGAATGCCCGAATTGGGAATCTGTGTCAAAACTTTGTTAGAAATTATGTGATCCTTACTAGCTGGAACTAAGGGAGATGGAGCATGAAGTTATTTCTAGGAGTTGGAGACATACCACGTTTAGCTCAGTTCTGGACATCTTTGAAATACCTACACAAACTTGTTCCTACATAGTAACTTGCAACTTTGAATGAGAATGTGCTTGCTTGCAGCAACGTGCTATATGTTCTGAATGCCCGAATTGGGAATCTGTGTCAAAACTTTGTTAGGAATTATGTGATCCTTACTAGCTGGAAGTAAGGGAGATGGGGCATGAAGTTATTTCTAGGAGTTGGAGACATACCAAGTTTAGCTCAGTTCTGGGCATCTTTGAAATACCTTTACACACTTGTTCCTACACGGTAACTTGCAACTTTGAATGAGAATGTGCTTGCTTACAGCAACGTGCTATATGTTCTGAATGCCCGAATTGGGAATCTGTGTCAAAACTTTGTTAGAAATTATGTGATCCTTACTAGATGGAAGTAAGGGAGATGGGGCATGAAGTTATTTCTAGGAGTTGGAGACATACAACGTTTCACTCAGTTCTGGGCATCTTTGAAATACCTATACAAACTTGTTCCTACATAGTAACTTGCAACTTTGAATGAGAATGTGCTTGCTTACAGCAACGTGCTACATGTTCTGAATGCCCGAATTGGGAATCTGTGTCAAAACTTTGTTCGGAATTATGTGATCCTTACTAGCTGGAAGTAAGGGAGATGGGGCATGAAGTTATTTCTAGGAGTTGGAGACATACAACGTTTAGCTCAGTCCTGTTCATCTTTGAAATACCTTTGCAAACTTGTTCCTACATAGTAACTTGCAACTTTGAATGAGAATGTGCTTGCTTACAGCAACGTGCTACATGTTCTGAATGCCCGAATTGGGAATCTGTTTCAAAAATTTGTTAGGAATTATGTGATCCTTACTAGCTGGAAGTAAGGGAGATGGGGCATGAAGTTATTTCTAGGAGTTGGAGACATACCAAGTGTAGCTCAGTTCTGGGCATCTTTGAAATACCTATACAAACTTGTTCCTACATAGTAACTTGCAACTTTGGATTAGAATGTGCTTGCTTACAGCAACGTGCTATATGTTCTGAATGCCCGAATTGGGAATCTGTGTCAAAACTTTGTTAGGAATTATGTGATCCTTACTAGCTGGAAGTAAGGGAGATGGGGCATGAAGTTATTTCTAGGAGTTGGAGACATACCAGGTTTAGCTCAGTTCTGGGCATCTTTGAAATACCTTTACAAACTTGCTCCTACATGGTAACTTGCAACTTTGAATGAGAATGTGCTTGCTTACAGCAACGTGCCACATGTTCTGAATGCCCGAATTGGGAATCTGTGTCAAAACTTTGTTAGGAATTATGTGATCCTTACTAGCTGGAAGTAAGGGAGATTGGGAATGAAGTTATTTCTAGGAGTTGGAGACATACCAAGTTTAGCTCAGTTCTGGGCATCTTTGAAATACCTATACAAACTTGTTCCTACATAGTAACTTGCAACTTTGAATGAGAATGTGCTTGCTTACAGCAACGTGCTATATGTTCTGAATGCCCGAATTGGGAATCTGTGTCAAAACTTTGTTAGGAATTATGTGATCCTTACTAGCTGGAAGTAAGGGAGATGGGCCATGAAGTTATTTCTAGGAGTTGGAGACATACCAAGTTTAGCTCAGTTCTGGGCGTCTTTGAAATACCTTTACAAACTTGTTCCTACATAGTAACTTGCAACTTTGAATGAGAATGTGCTTGCTTACAGCAACGTGCTATATGTTCTGAATGCCCGAATTGGGAATTTGCATCAAATCTTTGTTAGAAGTTATGTGATCCTTACTAGATGGAAGTAAGGGAGATGGGGCATGAAGTTATTTCTAGGAGTTGGAGACATACAACGTTTAGCTCAGTTCTAGGCATCTTTGAAATACCTATACAAACTTGTTCCTACATATTAACTTGCAACTTTGAATGAGAATGTGCTTGCTTACAGCAACGTGCTACATGTTCTGAATGCCCGAATTGGGAATCTGTGTCAAAACTTTGTTAGGAATTATGTGATCCTTACTAGCTGGAAGTAAGGGAGATGGGGCATGAAGTTATTTCTAGGAGTTGGACACATACCAAGTTTAGCTCAGTTCTGGGCATCTTTGAAATACCTATACAAACTTGTTCCTACATAGTAACTTGCAACTTTGAATGAGAATGTGCTTGCTTACAGCAACGTGCTATATGTTCTGAATGCCCGAATTGGGAATCTGTGTCAAAATTTGTTAGGAATTATGTGATCCTTACTAGCTGAAAGTAAGGGAGTTGGGGCATGAAGGTATTTCTAGGAGTTGGACACATACCAAGTTTAGCACAGTTCTGGGCATCTTTGAAATACCTATACAAACTTGTTCCTACATAGTAACTTGCATCTTTGAATGAGAATGTGCTTGCTTACAGCAACGTGCTATATGTTATGAATGAACGAAGTGGGAATCTGTGTCAAAATTTTGTTAAAAATTATGTGATCCTTACTAGCTGGAAGTAAGGGAGATGGGGCATGAAGTTATTTCTAGGAGTTGGAGACATACCAAGTTTAGCTCAGTTCTGGGCATCTTTGAAATACCTATACAAACTTGTTCCTACATAGTAACTTGCAACTTTGAATGAGAATGTGCTTGCTTACAGCAACGTGCTATATGTTCTGAATGCCCGAATTGGGAATGTGTGTCAAAACTTTGTTAGGAAATATGTGATCCTTACTAGCTGGAAGTAAGGGAGATGGGGCATGAAGTTATTTCTAGGAGTTGGAGACATACCAAGTTTAGCTCAGTTCTGGGCATCTTTGAAAGTCCTATACAAACATGTACCTACATAGTAACTTGCAACTTTGAATGAGAATGTGCTTGCTTACAGCAACGTGCTATATGTTCTTAATGCCCGAATTGGGAATTTGTGTCAAATCTTTGTTAGAAATTATGTGATCCTTATAGATGGAAGTAAGGGAGATGGGGCATGAAGTTATTTCTAGGAGTTGGAGACATACAACGTTTAGCTCAGTTCTGGGCATCTTTGAAATACCTATACAAACTTGTTCCTACATAGTAACTTGCAACTTTGAATGAGAATGTGCTTGCTTACAGCAACGTGCTATATGTTCTGAATGCCCGAATTGGGAATCTGTGTCAAAACTTTGTTAGGAATTATGTGATCCTTACTAGCTGGAAGTAAGGGAGATGGGCCATGAAGTTATTTCTAGGAGTTGGACACATACCAAGTTTAGCTCAGTTCTGGGCGTCTTTGAAATACCTTTACAAACTTGTTCCTACATAGTAACTTGCAACTTTGAATGAGAATGTGCTTGCTTACAGCAACGTGCTATATGTTCTGAATGCCCGAATTGGGAATTTGTATCAAATCTTTGTTAGAAATTATGTGATCCTTACTAGATGGAAGTAAGGGAGATGGGGCGTGAAGTTATTTCTAGGAGTTGGAGACATACAACGTTTAGCTCAGTTCTGGGCATCTTTGAAATACCTATACAAACTTGTTCCTACATAGTAACTTGCAACTTTGAATGAGAATGTGCTTGTTTACAGCAACGTGCTACATGTTCTGAATGCTCGAATTGGGAATCTGTGTCAAAACTTTGTTAGGAATTATGTGATCCTTACTAGCTGGAAGTAAGGGAGATGGGGCATGAAGTTATTTCTAGGAGTTGGACACATACCAAGTTTAGCTCAGTTCTGGGCATCTTTGAAATACCTATACAAACTTTTTCCTACATATTAACTTGCAACTTTGAATGAGAATGTGCTTGCTTACAGCAACGTGCTACATGTTCTGAATTCCCGAATTGGGAATCTGTGTCAAAACTTTGTTAGGAATTATGTGATCCTTACTAGATGGAAGTAAGGGAGATGGGGCATGAAGTTATTTCTAGGAGTTGGACACATACCAAGTTTAGCTCAGTTCTGAGCATCTTTGAAATACCTATACAAACTTGTTCCTACATAGTAACTTGCAACTTTGAATGATAATGTGCTTGCTTACAGCAACGTGCTATATGTTCTGAATGCCCGAATTGGGAATCTGTGTCAAAATTTGTTAGGAATTATGTGATCCTTACTAGCTGAAAGTAAGGGAATTGGGGCATGAAGGTATTTCTAGGAGTTGGACACACCAAGTTTAGCACAGTTCTGGGCATCTTTGAAATACCTATACAAACTTGTTCCTACATAGTAACTTGCATCTTTGTATGAGAATGTGCTTGCTTACAGCAACGTGCTATATGTTATGAATGCCCGAAGTGGGAATCTGTGTCAAAATTTTGTTAAAAATTATGTGATCCTTACTAGCTGGAAGTAAGGGAGATGGGGCATGAAGTTATTTCTAGGAGTTGGAGACATACCAAGTTTAGCTCAGTTCTGGGCATCTTTGAAATACCTATACAAACTTGTTCCTACATAGTAACTTGCAACTTTGAATGAGAATGTGCTTGCTTACAGCAACGTGCTATATGTTCTGAATGCCCGAATTGGGAATCTGTGTTAAAACTTTGTTAGAAATTATGTGATCCTTACTAGATGGATGTAAGGGAGATGGGGCATGAAGTTATTTCTAGGAGTTGGAGACATACAACGTTTAGCTCAGTTCTGGGCATCTTTGAAATACCTATACAAACTTGTTCCTACATAGTAACTTGCAACTTTGAATGAGAATGTGCTTGCTTACAGCAACGTGCTATATGTTCTGAATGCCCGAATTGGGAATCTGTGTCAAAACTTTGTTAGGAATTATGTGATCCTTACTAGCTGAAAGTAAGGGAGATGGGGCATGAAGTTATTTCTAGGAGTTGGAGACATACAACATTTAGCTCAGTTCTGGGCATCTTTGAAATACCTATACAAACTTGTTCCTACATAGTAACTTGCAACTTTGAATGAGAATGTGCTTGCTTACAGCAACGTACTATATGTTTTGAATGCCCGAATTGGGAATCTGTGTCAAAACTTTGTTAGGAATTATGTGATCCTTACTAGATGGAAGTAAGGGAGATGGGGCATGAAGTTATTTCTAGGAGTTGGACACATACCAAGTTTAGCTCAGTTCTGGGCATCTTTGAAATACCTATACAAACTTTTTCCTACATAGTAACTTGCAACTTTGAATGAGAATGTGCTTGCTTACAGCAACGTGCTATATGTTCTGAATGCCCGAATTGGGAATCTGTGTCAAAACTTTGTTAGGAATTATTGATCCTTACTAGCTGGAAGTAAGGGAGATGGGGCATGAAGTTATTTCTAGGAGTTGGAGACATACCAAGTTTAGCTCAGTTCTGGGCATCTTTGAAAGTCCCATACAAACTTGTTCCTACATAGTAACTTGCAACTTTGAATGAGAATGTGCTTGCTTACAGCAACGTGCTATATGTTCTGAATGCCCGAATTGGGAATCTGTGTCAAAACTTTGTTAGGAATTATGTGATCCTTACTAGATGGAAGTAAGGGAGATGGGGCATGAAGTTATTTCTAGGAGTTGGAGACATACAAAGTTTATCACCGTTCGGGATATCTTTGAAATACCTATACAAACTTGTTCCTTCATAGTAAGTTGCAACTTTGAATGAGAATGTGCTTGCTTACAGCAACGTGCTATATGTTCTGAATGCCCGATTTGGGAATCTGTGTCAAAACTTTGTTAGGAATTATATGATCCTTACTAGCTGTAAGTAAGGGAGATGGGGCATGAAGTTATTTCTAGGAGTTGGACACATACCAAGTTTAGCTCAGTTCTGGGCATCTTTGAAATACCTATACAAACTTTTTCCTACACAGTAACTTGCAACTTTGAATGAGAATGTGCTTGCTTACAGCAACGTGCTATATGTTCTGAATGCCCGAATTGGGAATCTGTGTCAAAACTTTGTTAGGAATTATGTGATCCTTACTAGCTGGAAGTAAGGGAGATGGGGCATGAAGTTATTTCTAGGAGTTGGAGACATACCAAGTTTAGCTCAGTTCTGGGCATCTTTGAAAGTCCCATACAAACTTGTTCCTGCATAGTAACTTGCAACTTTGAATGAGAATGTGCTTGCTTACAGCAACGTGCTATATGTTCTGAATGCCCGAATTGGGAATCTGTGTCAAAACTTTGTTAGGAATTATGTGATCCTTACTAGCTGGAAGTAAGGGAGATGGGGCATGAAGTTATTTCTAGGAGTTGGACACATACAACATTTAGCTCAGTTCTGGGCATCTTTGAAATACCTATACAAACTTGTTCCTACATAGTAACTTGCAACTTTGAATGAGAATGTGCTTGCTTACAGCAACGTGCTACATGTTCTGAATGCCCCAATTGGGAATCTGTGTCAAAACTTTTTTAGGAATTATGTGATCCTTACTAGCTGGAAGTAAGGGAGATGGGGCATGAAGTTATTTCTAGGAGTTGGACACATACCAAGTTTAGCTCAGTTCTGGGCGTCTTTGAAATACCTATACGAACTTGTTCCTACATATTAACTTGCAACTTTGAATGAGAATGTGCTTGCTTACAGCAACGTGCTATATGTTCTGAATGCCCGAATTGGGAATCTGTGTCAAAATGTTAGGAATTATGTGATCCTTACTAGGTGGAAGTAAGGGAGTTGGGGCATGAAGGTATTTCTAGGAGTTGAACACATACCAAGTTTAGCACAGTTCTGGGCATCTTTGAAATACCTTTACAAACTTGTTCCTACATAGTAACTTGCACTTTGAATGAGAATGTGCTTGCTTACAGCAACGTGCTATATGTTCTGAATGCCAGAATTGGGAATCTGTGTCAAAACTTTGTTAGGAATTATGTGATCCTTACTAGCTGGAAGTAAGGGAGATGGGGCATGAAGTTATTTCTAGGAGTTGGACACATACCAAGTTTAGCTCAGTTCTGGGCATCTTTGAAATACCTATACAAACTTGTTCCTACATAGTAACTTGCAACTTTGAATGAGAATGTGCTTGGTTACAGCAACGTGCTATATGTTCTGACTGCCCGAATTGGTAATCTGTGTCAAAACATTGTTAGAAATTATGTGATCCTTACTAGATGGAAGTAAGGGAGATGGGGCATGAAGTTATTTCTAGGAGTTGGAGACATACAACGTTTAGCTCAGTTCTGGGCATCTTTGAAATACCTATACAATCTTGTTCCTACATAGTAACTTGCATCTTTGAATGAAAATGTGCTTGCTTAAAGCAACGTGCTATATGTTCTGAATGCCCGAATTGGGAATCTGTGTCAAAACTTTGTTAGGAATTATGTGATCCTTACTAGCTGGAAGTAAGGGAGTTGGGGCATGAAGTTATTTCTAGAGGTTGGACACATACCAAGTTTAGCTCAGTTCTGGGCATCTTTGAAATACCTATACAAACTTGTTCCTACATAGTAACTTGCAACTTTGAATGAGAATGTGCTTGCTTACAGCAACGTGCTATATGTTCTGAATGCCCGAATTGGGAATTTGTATAAAATCTTTGTTAGAAATTATGTGATCCTTACTAGATGGAAGTAAGGGAGATGGGGCATGAAGTTATTTCTAGGAGTTGGAGACATACAACGTTTAGCTCAGTTCTGGGCATCTTTGAAATACCTATACAAACTTGTTCCTACATATTAACTTGCAACTTTGAATGAGAATGTGCTTGCTTACAGCAACGTGCTACATGTTCTTAATGCCCGATTTGGGAATCTGTGTCAAAACTTTGTTAGGAATTATGTGATCCTTACTAGCTGGAAGTAAGGGAGATGGGGCATGAAGTTATTTCTAGGAGTTGGACACATACCAAGTTTAGCTCAGTTCTGGGCATCTTTGAAATACCTATACACACTTGTTCCTACATATTAACTTGCAACTTTGAATGAGAATGTGCTTGCTTACAGCAACGTGCTACATGTTCTGAATTCCCGAATTGGGAATCTGTGTCAAAACTTTGTTAGGAATTATGTGATCCTTAGTAGATGGAAGTAAGGGAGATGGGGCATGAAGTTATTTCTAGGAGTTGGACACATACCAAGTTTAGCTCAGTTCTGGGCATCTTTGAAATACCTATACAAACTTGTTCCTACATAGTAACTTGCAACTTTGAATGAGAATGTGCTTGCTTACAGCAACGTGCTATATGTTCTGAATGCCCGAATTGGGAATCTGTGTCAAAATTTGTTAGGAATTATGTGATCCTTACTAGCTGAAAGTAAGGGAGTTGGGGCATGAAGGTATTTCTAGGAGTTGGACACATACCAAGTTTAGCTCAGTTCTGGGCATCTTTGAAATACCTATACAAACTTGTTCCTACATAGTAACTTGCAACTTTGAATGAGAATGTGCTTGCTTACAGCAACGTGCTATATGTTCTGACTGCCCGAATTGGTAATCTGTGTCAAAACATTGTTAGAAATTATGTGATCCTTACTAGATGGAAGTAAGGGAGATGGGGCATGAAGTTATTTCTAGGAGTTGGAGACATACAAAGTTTATCACCGTTCGGGATATCTTTGAAATACCTATACAAACTTGTTCCTTCATAGTAAGTTGCAACTTTGAATGAGAATGTGCTTGCTTACAGCAACGTGCCACATGTTCTGAATGCCCGAATTGGGAATCTGTGTCAAAACTTTGTTAGGAATTATGTGATCCTTACTAGCTGGAAGTAAGGGAGATTGGGAATGAAGTTATTTCTAGGAGTTGGAGACATACCAAGTTTAGCTCAGTTCTGGGCATCTTTGAAATACCTATACAAACTTGTTCCTACATAGTAACTTGCAACTTTGAATGAGAATGTGCTTGCTTACAGCAACGTGCTATATGTTCTGAATGCCCGAATTGGGAATTTGTATCAAATCTTTGTTAGAAATTATGTGATCCTTACTAGATGGAAGTAAGGGAGATGGGGCGTGAAGTTATTTCTAGGAGTTGGAGACATACAACGTTTAGCTCAGTTCTGGGCATCTTTGAAATACCTATACAAACTTGTTCCTACATAGTAACTTGCAACTTTGAATGAGAATGTGCTTGCTTACAGCAACGTGCTACATGTTCTGAATGCCCGAATTGGGAATCTGTGTCAAAACTTTGTTAGGAATTATGTGATCCTTATTAGCTGGAAGTAAGGGAGATGGGGCATGAAGTTATTTCTAGGAGTTGGACACATACCAAGTTTAGCTCAGTTCTGGGCATCTTTGAAATACCTATACAAACTTGTTCCTACATAGTAACTTGCAACTTTGAATGAGAATGTGCTTGCTTACAGCAACTTACTATATGTTCTGAATGCCCGAATTGGGAATCTGTGTCAAAACTTTGTTAGGAATTATGTGATCCTTACTAGCTGGAAGTAAGGGAGTTGGGGCATGAAGTTATTTCCAGGAGTTGGACACATACCAAGTTTCGCTCAGTTCTGGGCATCTTTGAAATACCTATACAAACTTGTTCCTACATAGTAACTTGGAACTTTCAATGAGATTGTGCTTGCTTACAGCAACGTGCTATATGTTCTGAATGCCCGAATTGGGAATCTGTGTCAAAACTTTGTTAGAAATTATGTGATCCTTACTAGGTGGAAGTAAGGGAGATGGGGCATGAAGTTATTTCTAGGAGTTGGAGACATACAACGTTTAGCTCAGTTCTGGGCATCTTTGAAAGTCCTATACAATCTTGTTCCTACATGGTAACTTGCATCTTTGAATGAGAATGTGCTTGCTTACAGCAACGTACTATATGTTCTGAATGCCCGAATTGGGAATATGTGTCAAAACTTTGTTAGGAATTATGTGATCCTTAATAGATGGAAGTAAGGGAGATGGGGCATGAAGTTATTTCTAGGAGTTGGAGACATACCACGTTTAGCTCAGTTCTGGGCATCTTTGAAATACCTATACAAACTTGTTCCTACATAGTAACTTGCAACTTTGAATGAGAATGTGCTTGCTTACAGCAACGTGCTATATGTTCTGAATGCCCGAATTGGGAATCTGTGTCAAAACTTTGGTAGGAATTATGTGATCCTTACTAGCTGGAAGTAAGGGAGATGGGGCATGAAGTTATTTCTAGGAGTTGGAGACATACCAAGTTTAGCTCAGTTCTGGGCATCTTTGAAATACCTTTACAAACTTGTTCCTACATGGTAACTTGCAACTTTGAATGAGAATGTGCTTGCTTACAGCAACGTGCTATATGTTCTGAATGCCCGAATTGGGAATCTGTGTCAAAACTTTGTTAGAAATTATGTGATCCTTACTAGCTGGAAGTAAGGGAGATGGGGCATGAAGTTATTTCTAGGAGTTGGAGACATACAACGTTTAGCTCAGTTCTGGGCATCTTTGAAACACCTATAGAAACTTGTTCCTACATAGTAACTTGCAACTTTGAATTGAATGTGCTTGCTTACAGCAACGTGCTACATGTTCTGAATGCCCGAATTGGGAATCTGTGTCAAAACTTTGTTAGGAATTAAGTGATCCTTACTAGCTGCAAGTAAGGGAGATGGGGCATGAAGTTATTTCTAGGAGTTGGAGACATACAACGTTTAGCTCAGTTCTGGGCATCTTTGAAATACCTATACAAACTTGTTCCAACATAGTAACTTGCAACTTTGAATGAGAATGTGCTTGCTTACAACAATGTGCTATATGTTCTGAATGCCCGAATTGGGAATCTGTGTCCAAACTTTGTTAGGAATTATGTGATCCTTACGAGCTGGAAGTAAGGGAGTTGGGGCATGAAGTTATTTCTAGGAGTTGGAGACATAGAAAGTTTAGCTCAGTTCTGGGCATCTTTGAAATACCTATACAAACTTGTTCCTACATAGTAACATGCAACTTTGAATGAGAATGTGCTTGCTTACAGCAACGTGCTATATGTTCTGAATGCCCGAATTGGGAATCTGTGTCAAAACTTTGTTAGGAATTATGTGATCCTTACTAGCTGGAAGTAAGGGAGATGGGGCATGAAGTTATTTCTAGGAGTTGGAGACATACAACGTTTAGCTCAGTTCTGGGCATCTTTGAAATACCTATACAAACTTGTTCCTACATAGTAACTTGCAACTTTGAATGAGAATGTGCTTGCTTACAGCAACGTGCTACATGTTCTGAATGCCCCAATTGGGAATCTGTGTCAAATCTTTGTTAGAAATTATGTGATCCTAACTAGATGGAAGTAAGGGAGATGGGGCATGAAGTTATTTCTAGGAGTTGGAGACATACAACGTTTAGCTCACTTCTGGGCATCTTTCAAATACCTATACAAACTTGTTCCTACATAGTAATTTGCAACTTTGAATGAGAATGTGCTTGCTTACAGCAACGTGCTATATGTTCTGAATGCCCGAATTGGGAATCTGTGTCAAAACTTTGTTAGGAATTATGTGATCCTTACTAGCTGTAAGTAAGGGAGATGGGGCATGAAGTTATTTCTAGGAGTTGGACACATACCAAGTTTAGCTCAGTTCTGGGCATCTTTGAAATACCTATACAAACTTTTTCCTACATAGTAACTTGCAACTTTGAATGAGAATGTGCTTGCTTACAGCAACGTGCTATATGTTCTGAATGCCCGAATTGGGATTCTGTGTCAAAACTTTGTTAGGAATTATGTGATCCTTACTAGCTGGAAGTAAGGGAGATGGGGCATGAAGTTATTTCTAGGAGTTGGAGACATACAAAGTTTAGCTCAGTTCTGGGCATCTTTGAAATACCTATACAAACTTGTTCCTACATAGTAACTTGCAACTTTGAATGAGAATGTGCTTGCTTACAGCAACGTGCTACATGTTCTGAATGCCCCAATTGGGAATCTGTGTCAAAACTTTTTTAGGAATTATGTGATCCTTACTAGCTGGAAGTAAGGGAGATGGGGCATGAAGTTATTTCTAGGAGTTGGACACATACCAAGTTTAGCTCAGTTCTGGGCGTCTTTGAAATACCTATACGAACTTGTTCCTACATATTAACTTGCAACTTTGAATGAGAATGTGCTTGCTTACAGCAACGTGCTATATGTTCTGAATGCCCGAATTGGAAATCTGTGTCAAAATGTTAGGAATTATGTGATCCTTACTAGGTGGAAGTAAGGTAGTTGGGGCATGAAGGTATTTCTAGGAGTTGAACACATACCAAGTTTAGCACAGTTCTGGGCATCTTTGAAATACCTTTACAAACTTGTTCCTACATAGTAACTTGCAACTTTGAATGAGAATGTGCTTGCTTACAGCAACGTGCTATATGTTCTGAATGCCCGAATTGGGAATCTGTGTCAAATCTTTGTTAGGAATTATGTGATCCTTACTAGCTGGAAGTAAGGGAGATGGGGCATGAAGTTATTTCTAGGAGATGGACACATACCAAGTTTAGCTCAGTTCTGGGCATCTTTGAAATACCTATACAAACTTGTTCCTACATAGTAACTTGCAACTTTGAATGAGAATGTGCTTGCTTACAGCAACGTGCTATATGTTCTGACTGCCCGAATTGGTAATCTGTGTCAAAACATTGTTAGAAATTATGTGATCCTTACTAGCTGGAAGTAAGGGAGATGGGGCATGAAGTTATTTCTAGGAGTTGGAGACATACAACGTTTAGCTCAGTTCTGGGCATCTTTGAAATACCTATACAAACTTGTTCCTACATAGTAACTTGCATCTTTGAATGAGAATGTGCTTGCTTACAGCAACGTGCTATATGTTCTGAATGCCCGAATTGGGAATCTGTGTCAAAACTTTGTTAGGAATTATGTGATCCTTACTAGCTGGAAGTAAGGGAGTTGGGGCATGAAGTTATTTCTAGAGGTTGGACACATACCAAGTTTAGCTCAGTTCTGGGCATCTTTGAAATACCTATACAAACTTGTTCCTACATAGTAACTTGCAACTTTGAATGAGAATGTGCTTGCTTACAGCAAAGTGCTATATGTTCTGAATGCCCGAATTGGGAATCTGTGTCAAATCTTTGTTAGGAATTATGTGATCCTTACTAGATGGAAGTAAGGGAGATGGGGCATGAAGTTATTTCTAGGAGTTGGAGACATACCAAGTTTAGCTCAGTTCTGGGCATCTTTGAAATACCTTTACAAACTTGTTCCCACATAGTAACTTGCAACTTTGAATGAGAATGTGCTTGCTTACAGCAACGTGCTATATGTTCTGAATGCCCGAATTGGGAATCTGTGTCAAAACTTTGTTAGGAATTATGTGATCCTTACTAGCTGGAAGTAAGGGAGATGGGGCATGACGTTATTTCTAGGAGTTGGAGACATACCAAGTTTAGCTCAGTTCTGCGCATCTTTGAAAGTCCTATTCAAACTTGTTTCTACATAGTAACTTGCAACTTTGAATGAGAATGTGCTTGCTTACAGCAACGTGCTATATGTTCTGAATGCCCGAAATGGGAATCTGTGTCAAAACTTTGTTAGGAATTATGTGCTCCTTAGTTGCTGGAAGTAAGGGAGTTGGGGCATGAAGTTATTTCTAGGAGTTGGAGACATACCTAGTTTAGCTCAGTTCTGGGCATCTTTGAAATACCTATACAAACTTGTTCCTACATAGTAACTTGCAACTTTGAATGAGAATGTGATTGCTTACAGCAACGTGCTATATGTTCTGAATGCCCGAATTGGGAATCTGTGTCAAAACTTTGTTAGGAATTATGTGATCCTTACTAGCTGGAAGAAAGGGAGATGGGGCATGAAGTAATTTCTAGGAGTTGGAGACATACCAAGTTTAGCTCAGTTCTGGGCATCTTTGAAATACCTATACAAAGTTGTTCCTACATAGTAACTTGCAACTTTGAATGAGAATGTTCTTGCTTACAGCAACGTGCTATATGTTCTGACTGCCCGAATTGGTAATCTGTGTCAAAACTTTGTTAGAAATCATGTCATCCTTACTAGATGGAAGTAAGGGAGATGGGGCATGAAGTTATTTCTAGGAGTTGGAGACCTACAAAGTTTAGCACCGTTCGGGATATCTTTGAAATACCTATACAAACTTGTTCCTACATAGTAACTTGCAACTTTGAATGAGAATGTGCTTGCTTACAGCAACGTGCTATATGTTCTGAATGCCCGAATTGGGAATCTGTGTCAAAACTTTGTTAGGAATTATGTGATCCTTACTAGCTGGAAGTAAGGGAGATGGGGCATGAAGTTATTTCTAGGAGTTGGACACATACCACGTTTAGCTCAGTTCTGGGCATCTTTGAAATACCTATACAAACTTGTTCCTACATAGTAACTTGCAACTTTGAATGAGAATGTGCTTGCTTACAGCAACGTGCTATATGTTCTGAATGCCCGAATTGGGAATCTGTGTCAAATCTTTGTTAGGAATTATGTTATCCTTACTAGATGGAAGTAAGGGAGATGGGGCATGAAGTTATTTCTAGGAGTTGGAGACATACCATGTTTAGCTCAGTTCTGGGCATCTTTGAAATACCTATACAAACTTGTTCCTACATAGTAACTTGCAACTTTGAAGGAGAATGTGCTTGCTTACAGCTACGTGCTATATGTTCTGAATGTCCGAATTGGGAATCTGTGTCAAAACTTTGTGAGGAATTAAGTGATCCTTACTAGCTGGAAGTAAGGAAGTTGGGGAATGAAGTTATTTCTAGGAGTTGGAGACATACCAAGTTTAGCTCAGTTTTGGGCATCTTTGAAATACCTATACAAACTTGTTCCTACATAGTAACTTGCAACTTTGAAAGAGAATGTGCTTGCTTACAGCAACGTGCTATATGTTCTGAATGCCCGAATTGCTAATCTGTGTCAAAACTTTGTTAGGAATTATGTGATCCTTACTAGCTGGAAGTAAGGGAGTTGGGGCATGAAGTTATTTCTAGAGGTTGGACACATACCAAGTTTAGCTCAGTTCTGGGCATCTTTGAAATACCTATACAAACTTGTTCCTACATAGTAACTTGCAACTTTGAATGAGAATGTGCTTGCTTACAGCAAGGTGCTATATGTTCTGAATGCCCGAATTTGGAATCTGTGTCAAATCTTTGTTAGGAATTATGTGATCCTTACTAGATGGAAGTAAGGGAGATGGGGCATGAAGTTATTTCTAGGAGTTGGAGACATACCAAGTTTAGCTCAGTTCTGGGCATCTTTGAGATACCTTTACAAACTTGTTCCCACATAGTAACTTGCAACTTTGAATGAGAATGTGCTTGCTTACAGCAACGTGCTATATGTTCTGAATGCCCGAATTGGGAATCTGTGTCAAAACTTTGTTAGGAATTATGTGATCCTTACTAGCTGGAAGTAAGGGAGATGGGGCATGAAGTTATTTCTAGGAGTTGGACACATACCAAGTTTAGCTCAGTTCTGGGCATCTTTGAAATACCTATACAAACTTGTTCCTACATAGTAACTTGCAACTTTGAATGAGAATGTGCTTGCTTACAGCAACGTGCTACATGTTCTGAATGCCCCAATTGGGAATCTGTGTCAAAACTTTGTTAGGAATTATGTGATCCTTACTAGCTGGAAGTAAGGGAGATGGGGCATGAAGTTATTTCTAGGAGTTGGACACATACCAAGTTTAGCTCAGTTCTGGGCATCTTTGAAAGTCCTATTCAAACTTGTTTCTACATAGTAACTTGCAACTTTGAATGAGAATGTGCTTGCTTAGAGCAACGTGCTATATGTTCTGAATGCCCGAATTGGGAATCTGTGTCAAATCTTTGTTAGGAATTATGTGATCCTTACTAGCTGGAAGTAAGGGAGATGGGGCATGAAGTTATTTCTAGGAGTTGGAGACATACCAAGTTTAGCTCAGTTCTGGGCATCTTTGAAATACCTTTACAAACTTGTTCCTACATAGTAACTTGCAACTTTGAATGAGAATGTGCTTGCTTGCAGCAACGTGCTATATGTTCTGAATGCCCGAATTGGGAATCTGTGTCAAAACTTTGTTAGGAATTATGTGATCCTTACTAGCTGGAAGTAAGGGAGATGGGGCATGAAGTTATTTCTAGGAGTTGGACACATACCACGTTTAGCTCAGTTCTGGGCATCTTTGAAATACCTATACAAAATTGTTCCTACATAGTAACTTGCAACTTTGAATGAGAATGTGCTTGCTTACAGCAACGTACTATATGTTTTGAATGCCCGAATTGGGAATCTGTGTCAAAACTTTGTTAGGAATTATGTGATCCTTACTAGCTGGAAGTAAGGGAGCTGGGGCATGAAGTTCTTTCTAGGAGTTTGAGACATACAAAATTTAGCACCGTTCGGGATATCTTTGAAATACCTATACAAACTTGTTCCTACATAGTAAATTGCAACTTTGAATGAGAATGTGCTTGCTTACAGCAACGTGCTATATGTTCTGAATGCCCGAATTGGGAATCTGTGTCAAAACTTTGTTAGGAATTATGTGATCCTTACTAGCTGGAAGTAAGGGAGATGGGGCATGAAGTTATTTCTAGGAGTTGGACACATACCACGTTTAGCTCAGTACTGGGCATCTTTGAAATACCTATACAAACTTGTTCCTACATAGTAACATGCAACTTCGAATGAGAATGTGCTTGCTTACAGCAACGTGGTATATGTTCTGAATGACCGAATTGGGAATCTGTGTTAAATCTTTGTTAGAAATTATGTGATCCTAACTAGATGGAAGTAAGGGAGATGGGGCATGAAGTTATTTCTAGGAGTTGGAGACATACCAAGTTTAGCTCAGTTCTGGGCATCTTTGAAATACCTATACAAACTTGTTCCTACATAGTAACTTGCAACTTTGAATGAGAATGTGCTTTCTTACAGCAACGTGCTATATGTTCTGAATGCCCGAATTGGGAATCTGTGTCAAAACTTTGTTAGGAATTATGTGATCCTTACTAGCTGGAAGTAAGGGAGTTGGGGCATGAAGTTATTTCTAGAGGTTGGACACATACCAAGTTTAGCTCAGTTCTGGGCATCTTTCAAATACCTATACAAACTTGTTCCTACATAGTAACTTGCAACATTGAATGAGAATGTGCTTGCTTACAGCAACGTGCTATATGTTCTGAATGCCCGAATTGGGAATCTGTGTTAAATCTTTGTTAGGAAATATGTGATCCTTACTAGATGGAAGTAAGGGAGTTGGGGCATGAAGTTATTTCTAGGAGTTGGAGACATACCAAGTTTAGCTCAGTTCTGGGCATCTTTGAAATACCTTTACAAACTTGTTCCCACATAGTAAGTTGCAACTTTGAATGAGAATGTGCTTGCTTACAGCAACGTACTATATGTTCTGAATGCCCGAATTGGGAATCTGTGTCAAAACTTTGTTAGGAATTATGTGATCCTTACTAGCTGGAAGTAAGGGAGTTGGGGCATGAAGTTATTTCTAGAGGTTGGACACATACCAAGTTTAGCTCAGTTCTGGGCATCTTTGCAATACCTATACAAACTTGTTCCTACATAGTAACTTGCAACTTTGAATGAGAATGTGCTTGCTTACAGCAACGTGCTATATGTTCTGAATGCCCGAATTGGGAATCTGTGTCATATCTATTTTAGGAATTATGTGATCCTTACTAGCTGGAAGTAAGGGAGATGGGGCATGAAGTTATTTCTAGGAGTTGGAGACATACCAAGATTAGCTCAGTTCTGGGCATTTTGAAATACCTTTACAAACTTGTTCCCACATAGTAACTTGCAACTTTGAATGAGAATGTACTTGCTTAGAGCAAAGTGCTATATGTTCTGAATGCCCGAATTGGGAATCTGTGTCAAAACTTTGTTAGGAATTATGTGATCCTTACTAGCTGGAAGTAAGGGATATGGGGCATGAAGTTATTTCTAGGAGTTGGACACATACAAAGTTTAGCACCGTTCGGGGTATCTTTGAAATACCTATACAAACTTGTTCCTACATAATAACTTGCAACTTTAAATGAGAATGTGCTTGCTTACAACAACGTGCTATATGTTCTTAATGCCCGAATTGGGAATGTGTGTCAAAAGTTTGTTAGGAATTATGTGATCCTTACTAGCTGGAAGTAAGGGAGATGGGGCATGACGTTATTTCTAGGAGTTGGAGACATACCAAGTTTAGCTCAGTTCTGGGCATCTTTGAAATTCCTGTACAAACTTGTTCCTACATAGTAACTTGCAACTTTGAATGAGAATGTGCTTGCTTACAGCAACGTGCTATATGTTCTGAAATCCCCAATTGGGAATGTGTGTCAAATCTTTGTTAGGAATTATGTGATCCTTACTAGCTGGAAGTAAGGGAGATGGGGCATGAAGTTATTTCTAGGAGTTGGAGACATACCACGTTTAGCTCAGTTCTGGGCATCTTTGAAATACCTATACAAACTTGTTCCTACATAGTAACTTGCAACTTTGAATGAGAATGTGCTTGCTTACAGCAACGTGCTATATGTTCTGAATGCCCGAATTGGGAATCTGTGTCAAATCTTTGTTAGGAATTATGTGATCCTTACTAGCTGGAAGTAAGGGAGTTGGGGCATGAAGTTATTTCTAGGAGTTGGACACATACCAAGTTTCGCTCAGTTCTGGGCATCTTTGAAATACCTATAAAAACTTGTTCCTACATAGTAACTTGCAACTTTGAATGAGAATGTGCTTGCTTACAGCAACGTGCTATATGTTCTGAATGCCCGAATTGGGAATCTGTGTCAAAACTTTGTTAGGAATTATGTGATCCTTACTAGCTGGAAGTAAGAGAGTTGGGGCATGAAGTTATTTCTAGAGGTTGGACACATACCAAGTTTAGCTCAGTTCTGGGCATCTTTGAAATACCTATACAAACTTGTTCCTACATAGTAACTTGCAACTTTGAATGAGAATGTGCTTGCTTACAGCAACGTACTATATGTTCTGAATGCTCGAATTGGGAATCTGTGTCAAATCTTTGTTAGGAATTATGTGATCCTTACTAGCTGAAATCAAGGGAGATGGGGCATGAAGTTATTTCTAGGAGTTGGAGACATACCAAGTTTAGCTCAGTTCTGGGCATCTTTGAAATACCTTTACAAACTTGTTCCCACATAGTAACTTGCAACTTTGAATGAGAATGTGCTTGCTTACAGCAACGTGCTATATGTTCTCAATGCCCGAATTGGGAATCTGTGTTAAAACATTGTTAGAAATTATGTGATCCTTACTAGATGGAAGAAAGTGAGATGGAGCATGAAGTTATTTCTAGGAGTTGGAGACATACAACGTTTAGCTCAGTTCTGGGCATCTTTGAAATACCTATACAAACTTGTTCCTACATAGTAACTTGCAACTTTGAATGAGAATGTGCTTTCTTACAGCAACGTGCTATATGTTCTGAATGCCCGAATTGGGAATGTGTGTCAAAAGTTTGTTAGGAATTATGTGATCCTTACTAGCTGGAAGTAAGGGTGATGGGGCATGAAGTTATTTCTAGGAGTTGGAGACATACAACGTTTAGCTGAGTTCTGGGCATTTTTGAAATACCTTTACAAACTTGTTCCTACATAGTAACTTGCAACTTTGAATGAGAATGTGCTTGCTTACAGCAACGTGCTATATGTTCTGAATGCCCGAATTGGGAATCTGTGTCAAATCTTTGTTAGGAATTATGTGATCCTTACTAGCTGGAAGTAAGGGAGATGGGGAATGAAGTTATTTCTAGGAGTTGGACACATACAAAGTTTAGCACCGTTCGGGGTATCTTTGAATTACCTATACAAACTTGTTCCTACATAGTAACTTGCAACTTTGAATGAGAATGTGCTTGCTTACAGCAATGTGCTATATGTTCTGAATGCCCGAATTGGGAATGTGTGTCAAAAGTTTGTTAGGAATTATGTGATCCTTATTAGCTGGAAGTAAGGGAGATGGGGCATGACGTTATTTCTAGGAGTTGGAGACATACCAAGTTTAGCTCAGTTCTGGGCATCTTTGAAATACCTATACAAACTTGTTCCTACATAGTAACTTGCAACTTTGAATGAGAATGTGCTTGCTTACAGCAACGTACTATATGTTCTGAATGCTCGAATTGGGAATCTGTGTCAAATCTTTGTTAGGAATTATGTGATCCTTACTAGCTGAAATCAAGGGAGATGGGGCATGAAGTTATTTCTAGGAGTTGGAGACATACCAAGTTTAGCTCAGTTCTGGGCATCTTTGAAATACCTTTACAAACTTGTTCCCACATAGTAACTTGCAACTTTGAATGAGAATGTGCTTGCTTACAGCAACGTGCTATATGTTCTGAATGCCCGAATTGGGAATGTGTGTTAAAACATTGTTAGAAATTATGTGATCCTTACTAGATGGAAGAAAGGGAGATGGGGCATGAAGTTATTTCTAGGAGTTGGAGACATACAACGTTTAGCTCAGTTCTGGGCATCTTTGAAATACCTATACAAACTTGTTCCTACATAGTAACTTGCAACTTTGAATGGGAATGTGCTTGCTTACAGCAACGTGCTATATGTTCTGAATGCCCGAATTGGGAATCTGTGTCAAAACATTGTTAGGAATTATGTGATCCTTACTAGCTGGAAGTAAGGGAGATGGGGCATGAAGTTATTTCTAGGAGTTGGAGACATACAACGTTTAGCTCAGTTCTGGGCATCTTTGAAATACCTATACAAACTTGTTCCTACATAGTAACTTGCAACTTTGAATGAGAATGTGCTTTCTTACAGCAACGTGCTATATGTTCTGAATGCCCGAATTGGGAATGTGTGTCAAAAGTTTGTTAGGAATTATGTGATCCTTACTAGCTGGAAGTAAGGGAGATGGGGCATGACGTTATTTCTAGGAGTTGGAGACATACCAAGTTTAGCTTAGTTCTGGGCATCTTTGAAATACCTATACAAACTTGTTCCTACATAGTAACTTGCAACTTTGAATGAGAATGTGCTTGCTTACAGCAACGTGCTGTATGTTCTGAATGCCGGAATTGGGAATCTGTGTCAAATCTTTGTTAGGAATTATGTGATCCTTACTAGCTGGAAGTAAGTGATATGGGGCATGAAGTTATTTCTAGGAGTTGGAGACATACCACGTTTAGCTCAGTTCTGGGCATCTTTGAAATACCTATAAAAACTTGTTCCTACCTAGTAACTTGCATCTTTGAATGAGAATGTGCTTGCTTACAGCAACATGCTATATGTTCTGAATGTCCGAATTGGGAATCTGTGTCAAAACTTTGTTAGGAATTATGTGATCCTTACTAGCTGGAAGTAAGGGAGATGGGGCATGAAGTTATTTCTAGGAGTTGGAGACATACCAAGTTTAGCTCAGTTCTGGGCATCTTTGAAAGTCCTATTCAAACTTGTTCCTACATAGTAACTTGCAACATTGAATGAGAATGTGCTTGCTTACAGCAACGAACTATATGTTCTGAATGCCTGAATTGGGAATCTGTGTCAAAACTTGGTTAGGAATTATGTGATCCTTACTAGCTGGAAGTAAGGGAGTTGGGGCATGAAGTTATTTCTAGAGGTTTGACACATACCAAGTTTAGCTCAGTTCTGGGCATCTTTGAAATACCTATACAAACTTGTTCCTACATAGTAACTTGCAACTTTGAATGAGAATGTGCTTACTTACAGCAACGTGCTATATGTTCTGAATGCCCGAATTGGGAATCTGTGTCAGAACTTTGTTAGTAATTATGTGATCCTTACTAGCTGGAAGTAAGGGATATGGGGCATGAAGTTATTTCTAGGAGTTGGAGACATACCAAGTTTAGCTCAGTTCTGTGCATCTTTGAAATACTTATAGAAACTTGTTCCTACATAGTAACTTGCAACGTTGAATGAGAATGTGCTTGCTTACAGCAACGTGCTACATGTTCTGAATGCCCGAATTGGGAATCTGTGTCAAAACTTTGTTAGGAATTATGTGATCCTTACTAGCTGGAAGTAAGAGAGTTGGGGCATGAAGTTATTTCTAGAGGTTGGACACATACCAAGTTTAGCTCAGTTCTGGGCATCTTTGAAATACCTATACAAACTTGTTCCTACATAGTAACTTGCAACTTTGAATGAGAATGTGCTTGCTTACAGCAACGTACTATATGTTCTGAATGCTCGAATTGGGAATCTGTGTCAAATCTTTGTTAGGAATTATGTGATCCTTACTAGCTGAAATCAAGGGAGATGGGGCATGAAGTTATTTCTAGGAGTTGGAGACATACCAAGTTTAGCTCAGTTCTGGGCATCTTTGAAATACCTTTACAAACTTGTTCCCACATAGTAACTTGCAACTTTGAATGAGAATGTGCTTGCTTACAGCAACGTGCTATATGTTCTGAATGCCCGAATTGGGAATCTGTGTTAAAACATTGTTAGAAATTATGTGATCCTTACTAGATGGAAGAAAGTGAGATGGAGCATGAAGTTATTTCTAGGAGTTGGAGACATACAACGTTTAGCTCAGTTCTGGGCATCTTTGAAATACCTATACAAACTTGTTCCTACATAGTAACTTGCAACTTTGAATGAGAATGTGCTTACTTACAGCAACGTGCTATATGTTCTGAATGCCCGAATTGGGAATGTGTGTCAAAACTTTGTTAGGAATTATGTGATCCTTACTAGCTGGAAGTAAGGGTGATGGGGCATGAAGTTATTTCTAGGAGTTGGAGACATACAACGTTTAGCTGAGTTCTGGGCATTTTTGAAATACCTTTACAAACTTGTTCCTACATAGTAACTTGCAACTTTGAATGAGAATGTGCTTGCTTACAGCAACGTGCTATATGTTCTGAATGCCCGAATTGGGAATCTGTGTCAAATCTTTGTTAGGAATTATGTGATCCTTACTAGCTGGAAGTAAGGGAGATGGGGAATGAAGTTATTTCTAGGAGTTGGACACATACAAAGTTTAGCACCGTTCGGGGTATCTTTGAATTACCTATACAAACTTGTTCCTACATAGTAACTTGCAACTTTGAATGAGAATGTGCTTGCTTACAGCAATGTGCTATATGTTCTGAATGCCCGAATTGGGAATGTGTGTCAAAAGTTTGTTAGGAATTATGTGATCCTTATTAGCTGGAAGTAAGGGAGATGGGGCATGACGTTATTTCTAGGAGTTGGAGACATACCAAGTTTAGCTCAGTTCTGGGCATCTTTGAAATACCTATACAAACTTGTTCCTACATAGTAACTTGGAACTTTGAATGAGAATGTGCTTGCTTACAGCAACGTACTATATGTTCTGAATGCTCGAATTGGGAATCTGTGTCAAATCTTTGTTAGGAATTATGTGATCCTTACTAGCTGAAATCAAGGGAGATGGGGCATGAAGTTATTTCTAGGAGTTGGAGACATACCAAGTTTAGCTCAGTTCTGGGCATCTTTGAAATACCTTTACAAACTTGTTCCCACATAGTAACTTGCAACTTTGAATGAGAATGTGCTTGCTTACAGCAACGTGCTATATGTTCTGAATGCCCGAATTGGGAATGTGTGTTAAAACATTGTTAGAAATTATGTGATCCTTACTAGATGGAAGAAAGGGAGATGGGGCATGAAGTTATTTCTAGGAGTTGGAGACATACAACGTTTAGCTCAGTTCTGGGCATCTTTGAAATACCTATACAAACTTGTTCCTACATAGTAACTTGCAACTTTGAATGGGAATGTGCTTGCTTACAGCAAAGTGCTATATGTTCTGAATGCCCGAATTGGGAATCTGTGTCAAAACATTGTTAGGAATTATGTGATCCTTACTAGCTGGAAGTAAGGGAGATGGGGCATGAAGTTATTTCTAGGAGTTGGAGACATACAACGTTTAGCTCAGTTCTGGGCATCTTTGAAATACCTATACAAACTTGTTCCTACATAGTAACTTGCAACTTTGAATGAGAATGTGCTTTCTTACAGCAACGTGCTATATGTTCTGAATGCCCGAATTGGGAATGTGTGTCAAAAGTTTGTTAGGAATTATGTGATCCTTACTAGCTGGAAGTAAGGGAGATGGGGCATGACGTTATTTCTAGGAGTTGGAGACATACCAAGTTTAGCTCAGTTCTGGGCATCTTTGAAATACCTATACAAACTTGTTCCTACATAGTAACTTGCAACTTTGAATGAGAATGTGCTTGCTTACAGCAACGTACTATATGTTCTGAATGCTCGAATTGGGAATCTGTGTCAAATCTTTGTTAGGAATTATGTGATCCTTACTAGCTGAAATCAAGGGAGATGGGGCATGAAGTTATTTCTAGGAGTTGGAGACATACCAAGTTTAGCTCAGTTCTGGGCATCTTTGAAATACCTTTACAAACTTGTTCCCACATAGTAACTTGCAACTTTGAATGAGAATGTGCTTGCTTACAGCAACGTGCTATATGTTCTGAATGCCCGAATTGGGAATGTGTGTTAAAACATTGTTAGAAATTATGTGATCCTTACTAGATGGAAGAAAGGGAGATGGGGCATGAAGTTATTTCTAGGAGTTGGAGACATACAACGTTTAGCTCAGTTCTGGGCATCTTTGAAATACCTATACAAACTTGTTCCTACATAGTAACTTGCAACTTTGAATGGGAATGTGCTTGCTTACAGCAACGTGCTATATGTTCTGAATGCCCGAATTGGGAATCTGTGTCAAAACATTGTTAGGAATTATGTGATCCTTACTAGCTGGAAGTAAGGGAGATGGGGCATGAAGTTATTTCTAGGAGTTGGACACATACAACGTTTAGCTCAGTTCTGGGCATCTTTGAAATACCTATACAAACTTGTTCCTACATAGTAACTTGCAACTTTGAATGAGAATGTGCTTTCTTACAGCAACGTGCTATATGTTCTGAATGCCCGAATTGGGAATGTGTGTCAAATGTTTGTTAGGAATTATGTGATCCTTACTAGCTGGAAGTAAGGGAGATGGGGCATGACGTTATTTCTAGGAGTTGGAGACATACCAAGTTTAGCTCAGTTCTGGGCATCTTTGAAATACCTATACAAACTTGTTCCTACATAGTAACTTGCAACTTTGAATGAGAATGTGCTTGCTTACAGCAACGTGCTGTATGTTCTGAATGCCGGAATTGGGAATCTGTGTCAAATCTTTGTTAGGAATTATGTGATCCTTACTAGCTGGAAGTAAGTGATATGGGGCATGAAGTTATTTCTAGGAGTTGGAGACATACCACGTTTAGCTCAGTTCTGGGCATCTTTGAAATACCTATAAAAACTTGTTCCTACCTAGTAACTTGCATCTTTGAATGAGAATGTGCTTGCTTACAGCAACATGCTATATGTTCTGAATGTCCGAATTGGGAATCTGTGTCAAAACTTTGTTAGGAATTATGTGATCCTTACTAGCTGGAAGTAAGGGAGATGGGGCATGAAGTTATTTCTAGGAGTTGGAGACATACCAAGTTTAGCTCAGTTCTGGGCATCTTTGAAAGTCCTATTCAAACGTGTTCCTACATAGTAACTTGCAACATTGAATGAGAATGTGCTTGCTTACAGCAACGAACTATATGTTCTGAATGCCTGAATTGGGAATCTGTGTCAAAACTTGGTTAGGAATTATGTGATCCTTACTAGCTGGAAGTAAGGGAGTTGGGGCATGAAGTTATTTCTAGAGGTTGGACACATACCAAGTTTAGCTCAGTTCTGGGCATCTTTGAAATACCTATACAAACTTGTTCCTACATAGTAACTTGCAACTTTGAATGAGAATGTGCTTACTTACAGCAACGTGCTATATGTTCTGAATGCCCGAATTGGGAATCTGTGTCAGAACTTTGTTAGTAATTATGTGATCCTTACTAGCTGGAAGTAAGGGATATGGGGCATGAAGTTATTTCTAGGAGTTGGAGACATACCAAGTTTAGCTCAGTTCTGTGCATCTTTGAAATACCTATACAAACTTGTTCCTACATAGTAACTTGCAACGTTGAATGAGAATGTGCTTGCTTACAGCAACGTGCTACATGTTCTGAATGCCCGAATTGGGAATCTGTGTCAAAACTTTGTTAGGAATTATGTGATCCTTACTAGCTGGAAGTAAGGGAGATGGGGCATGGAGTTATTTCTAGGAGTTGGACACATACCAAGTTTAGCTCAGTTCTGGGCATCTTTGAAATACCTATACGAACTTGTTCCTACATAGTAACTTGCAACTTTGAATGAGAATGTGCTTGCTTACAGCAACGTGCTACATGTTCTGAAGGCCCGAATAGGGAATCTGTGTTAAAACTTTGTTAGGAATTATGTGATCCTTACTAGCTGGAAGTAAGGGAGATGGGGCATGAAGTTATTTCTAGGAGTTGGACACATACCAAGTTTTCTCAGTTCTGGGCATCTTTGAAATACCCATACGAACTTGTTCCTAAATATTAACTTGCAACTTTGAATGAGAATGTGCTTGCTTACAGCAACGTGCTATATGTTCTGAATGCCCGAATTGGGAATCTGTGTCAAAACTTTGTTAGAAATTATGTGATCCTTACTAGATGGAAGTAAGGGAGATGGGGCATGAAGTTATTTCTAGGAGTTGGAGACATACCAAGTTTAGCTCAGTTCTGGGCATCTTTGAAATACCTATACAAACTTGTTCCTACATAGTAACTTGCAACTTTGAATGAGAATGTGCTTGCTTACAGCAACGTGCTATATGTTCTGAATGCCCGAATTGGGAATGTGTGTCAAAAGTTTGTTAGGAATTATGTGATCCTTACTATCTGGAAGTAAGGGTGATGGGGCATGAAGTTATTTCTAGGAGTTGGAGACATACAACGTTTAGCTGAGTTCTGGGCATTTTTGAAATACCTTTACAAACTTGTTCCTACATAGTAACTTGCAACTTTGAATGAGAATGTGCTTGCTTACAGCAACGTGCTATATGTTCTGAATGCCCGAATTGGGAATCTGTGTCAAATCTTTGTTAGGAATTATGTGATCCTTACTAGCTGGAAGTAAGGGAGATGGGGAATGAAGTTATTTCTAGGAGTTGGACACATACAAAGTTTAGCACCGTTCGGGGTATCTTTGAATTACCTATACAAACTTGTTCCTACATAGTAACTTGCAACTTTGAATGAGAATGTGCTTGCTTACAGCAATGTGCTATATGTTCTGAATGCCCGAATTGGGAATGTGTGTCAAAAGTTTGTTAGGAATTATGTGATCCTTATTAGCTGGAAGTAAGGGAGATGGGGCATGACGTTATTTCTAGGAGTTGGAGACATACCAAGTTTAGCTCAGTTCTGGGCATCTTTGAAATACCTATACAAACTTGTTCCTACATAGTAACTTGCAACTTTGAATGAGAATGTGCTTGCTTACAGCAACGTACTATATGTTCTGAATGCTCGAATTGGGAATCTGTGTCAAATCTTTGTTAGGAATTATGTGATCCTTACTAGCTGAAATCAAGGGAGATGGGGCATGAAGTTATTTCTAGGAGTTGGAGACATACCAAGTTTAGCTCAGTTCTTCGCATCTTTGAAATACCTTTACAAACTTGTTCCCACATAGTAACTTGCAACTTTGAATGAGAATGTGCTTGCTTACAGCAACGTGCTATATGTTCTGAATGCCCGAATTGGGAATGTGTGTTAAAACATTGTTAGAAATTATGTGATCCTTACTAGATGGAAGAAAGGGAGATGGGGCATGAAGTTATTTCTAGGAGTTGGAGACATACAACGTTTAGCTCAGTTCTGGGCATCTTTGAAATACCTATACAAACTTGTTCCTACATAGTAACTTGCAACTTTGAATGGGAATGTGCTTGCTTACAGCAACGTGCTATATGTTCTGAATGCCCGAATTGGGAATCTGTGTCAAAACATTGTTAGGAATTATGTGATCCTTACTAGCTGGAAGTAAGGGAGATGGGGCATGAAGTTATTTCTAGGAGTTGGAGACATACAACGTTTAGCTCAGTTCTGGGCATCTTTGAAATACCTATACAAACTTGTTCCTACATAGTAACTTGCAACTTTGAATGAGAATGTGCTTTCTTACAGCAACGTGCTATATGTTCTGAATGCCCGAATTGGGAATGTGTGTCAAAAGTTTGTTAGGAATTATGTGATCCTTACTAGCTGGAAGTAAGGGAGATGGGGCATGACGTTATTTCTAGGAGTTGGAGACATACCAAGTTTAGCTCAGTTCTGGGCATCTTTGAAATACCTATACAAACTTGTTCCTACATAGTAACTTGCAACTTTGAATGAGAATGTGCTTGCTTACAGCAACGTACTATATGTTCTGAATGCTCGAATTGGGAATCTGTGTCAAATCTTTGTTAGGAATTATGTGATCCTTACTAGCTGAAATCAAGGGAGATGGGGCATGAAGTTATTTCTAGGAGTTGGAGACATACCAAGTTTAGCTCAGTTCTGGGCATCTTTGAAATACCTTTACAAACTTGTTCCCACATAGTAACTTGCAACTTTGAATGAGAATGTGCTTGCTTACAGCAACGTGCTATATGTTCTGAATGCCCGAATTGGGAATGTGTGTTAAAACATTGTTAGAAATTATGTGATCCTTACTAGATGGAAGAAAGGGAGATGGGGCATGAAGTTATTTCTAGGAGTTGGAGACATACAACGTTTAGCTCAGTTCTGGGCATCTTTGAAATACCTATACAAACTTGTTCCTACATAGTAACTTGCAACTTTGAATGGGAATGTGCTTGCTTACAGCAAAGTGCTATATGTTCTGAATGCCCGAATTGGGAATCTGTGTCAAAACATTGTTAGGAATTATGTGATCCTTACTAGCTGGAAGTAAGGGAGATGGGGCATGAAGTTATTTCTAGGAGTTGGAGACATACAACGTTTAGCTCAGTTCTGGGCATCTTTGAAATACCTATACAAACTTGTTCCTACATAGTAACTTGCAACTTTGAATGAGAATGTGCTTTCTTACAGCAACGTGCTATATGTTCTGAATGCCCGAATTGGGAATGTGTGTCAAAAGTTTGTTAGGAATTATGTGATCCTTACTAGCTGGAAGTAAGGGAGATGGGGCATGACGTTATTTCTAGGAGTTGGAGACATACCAAGTTTAGCTCAGTTCTGGGCATCTTTGAAATACCTATACAAACTTGTTCCTACATAGTAACTTGCAACTTTGAATGAGAATGTGCTTGCTTACAGCAACGTGCTGTATGTTCTGAATGCCGGAATTGGGAATCTGTGTCAAATCTTTGTTAGGAATTATGTGATCCTTACTAGCTGGAAGTAAGTGATATGGGGCATGAAGTTATTTCTAGGAGTTGGAGACATACCACGTTTAGCTCAGTTCTGGGCATCTTTGAAATACCTATAAAAACTTGTTCCTACCTAGTAACTTGCATCTTTGAATGAGAATGTGCTTGCTTACAGCAACATGCTATATGTTCTGAATGTCCGAATTGGGAATCTGTGTCAAAACTTTGTTAGGAATTATGTGATCCTTACTAGCTGGAAGTAAGGGAGATGGGGCATGAAGTTATTTCTAGGAGTTGGAGACATACCAAGTTTAGCTCAGTTCTGGGCATCTTTGAAAGTCCTATTCAAACTTGTTCCTACATAGTAACTTGCAACATTGAATGAGAATGTGCTTGCTTACAGCAACGAACTATATGTTCTGAATGCCTGAATTGGGAATCTGTGTCAAAACTTGGTTAGGAATTATGTGATCCTTACTAGCTGGAAGTAAGGGAGTTGGGGCATGAAGTTATTTCTAGAGGTTGGACACATACCAAGTTTAGCTCAGTTCTGGGCATCTTTGAAATACCTATACAAACTTGTTCCTACATAGTAACTTGCAACTTTGAATGAGAATGTGCTTACTTACAGCAACATGCTATATGTTCTGAATGCCCGAATTGGGAATCTGTGTCAGAACTTTGTTAGTAATTATGTGATCCTTACTAGCTGGAAGTAAGGGATATGGGGCATGAAGTTATTTCTAGGAGTTGGAGACATACCAAGTTTAGCTCAGTTCTGTGCATCTTTGAAATACCTATACAAACTTGTTCCTACATAGTAACTTGCAACGTTGAATGAGAATGTGCTTGCTTACAGCAACGTGCTACATGTTCTGAATGCCCGAATTGGGAATCTGTGTCAAAACTTTGTTAGGAATTATGTGATCCTTACTAGCTGGAAGTAAGGGAGATGGGGCATGGAGTTATTTCTAGGAGTTGGACACATACCAAGTTTAGCTCAGTTCTGGGCATCTTTGAAATACCTATACGAACTTGTTCCTACATAGTAACTTGCAACTTTGAATGAGAATGTGCTTGCTTACAGCAACGTGCTACATGTTCTGAAGGCCCGAATAGGGAATCTGTGTTAAAACTTTGTTAGGAATTATGTGATCCTTACTAGCTGGAAGTAAGGGAGATGGGGCATGAAGTTATTTCTAGGAGTTGGACACATACCAAGTTTTCTCAGTTCTGGGCATCTTTGAAATACCCATACGAACTTGTTCCTAAATATTAACTTGCAACTTTGAATGAGAATGTGCTTGCTTACAGCAACGTGCTATATGTTCTGAATGCCCGAATTGGGAATCTGTGTCAAAACTTTGTTAGAAATTATGTGATCCTTACTAGATGGAAGTAAGGGAGATGGGGCATGAAGTTATTTCTAGGAGTTGGAGACATACCAAGTTTAGCTCAGTTCTGGGCATCTTTGAAATACCTATACAAACTTGTTCCTACATAGTAACTTGCAACTTTGAATGAGAAAATGTGCTTGCTTACAGCAACTTGCTATATGTTCTGAATGCCCGAATTGGGAATCTGTGCCAAAAATTTGTTAGGAATTATGTGATCCTTACTAGCTGGAAGTAAGGGAGTTGGGGCATGAAGTTATTTCTAGAGGTTGGACACATACCAAGTTTAGCTCAGATCTGGGCATCTTTGAAATACCTATACAAACTTGTTCCTACATAGTAAATTACAACTTTGAATGAGAATGTGCTTGCTTACAGCAACGTGCTATATGTTCTGAATGCCCGAATTGGGAATCTGTGTCAAAACTTTGTTAGGAATTATGTGATCCTTACTAGCTGGAAGTAAGGGTGATGGGGCATGAAGTTATTTCTAGGAGTTGGAGACATACCAAGTTTAGCTCAGTTCTGGGCATCTTTGAAATACCTTTACAAACTTGTTCCTACATAGTAACTTGCAACTTTGAATGAGAATGTGCTTGCTTACAGCAACGTGGTATATGTTCTGAATGACCAAATTGGGAATCTGTGTCAAATCTTTGTTAGAAATTATGTGATCCTAACTAGATGGAAGTAAGGGAGATGGGGCATGAAGTTATTTCTAGGAGTTGGAGACATACCAAGTTTAGCTCAGTTCTGGGCATCTTTGAAATACCTATACAAACTTGTTCCTACATAGTAACTTGCAACTTTGAATGAGAATGTGCTTGCTTACAGCAACGTACTATATGTTCTGAATGCCCGAATTGGGAATCTGTGTCAAAACTTTGTTAGGAATTATGTGATCCTTACTAGCTGGAAGTAAGGGAGTTGGGGCATGAAGCTATTTCTAGGAGTTGGACACATATCAAATTTAGCTCAGTTCTGGGCATCTTTGAAATACCTATACAAACTTGTTCCTACATATTAACTTGCAACTTTGAATGAGAATGTGCTTGCTTACAGCAACGTGCTATATGTTCTGAATGCCCGAATTGGGAATCTGTGTCAAAACTTTGTTAGGAATTATGTGATCCTTACTAGCTGGAAGTAAGGGAGTTGGGGCATGAAGTTATTTCTAGAGGTTGGACACATACCAAGTTTAGCTCAGTTCTGGGCATCTTTGAAATACCTATACAAACTTGTTCCTACATAGTAACTTGCAACTTTGAATGAGAATGTGCTTGCTTACAGCAACGTGCTATATGTTCTGAATGCCCGAACTGGGAATCTGTGTCAAAACTTTGTTAGGAATTATGTGATCCTTACAAGCTGGAAGTAAGGGTGATGGGGCATGAAGTTATTTCTAGGAGTTGGAGACATACAACGTTTAGCTGAGTTCTGGGCATCTTTGAAATACCTTTACAAACTTGTTCCTACATAGTAACTTGCAACTCTGAATGAGAATGTGCTTGCTTACAGCAACGTGCTATATGTTCTGAATGCCCGAATTGGGAATCTGTGTCAAATCTTTGTTAGGAATTATGTGATCCTTACTAGCTGGAAGTAAGGGAGATGGGGCATGAAGTTATTTCTTGGAGTTGGACACATACAAAGTTTAGCACCGTTCGGGGTATCTTTGAAATACCTATACAAACTTGTTCCTACATAGTAACTTGCAACTTTGAATGAGAATGTGCTTGCTTACAGCAATGTGCTATATGTTCTGAATGCCCGAATTGGGAATGTGTGTCAAAAGTTTGTTAGGAATTATGTGATCCTTACTAGCTGGAAGTAAGGGAGATGGGGCATGACGTTATTTCTAGGAGTTGGAGACATACCAAGTTTAGCTCAGTTCTGGGCATCTTTGAAATACCTATACAAACTTGTTCCTACATAGTAACTTGCAACTTTGAATGAGAATGTGCTTGCTTACAGCAACGTGTTATATGTTCTGAATGCCCCAATTGGGAATCTGTGTCAAAACTTTGTTAGGAATTATGTGATCCTTACTAGCTGGAAGTAAGGGAGTTGGGGCATGAAGTTATTTCTAGAGGTTGGACACATACCAAGTTTAGCTCAGTTCTGGGCATCTTTGAAATACCTATACAAACTTGTTCCTACATAGTAACTTGCAACTTTGAATGAGAATGTGCTTGCTTACAGCAACGTGCTATATGTTCTGAATGCCCGAATTGGGAATCTGTGTCAAATCTTTGTTAGGAATTATGTGATCCTTACTAGCTGGAAGTAAGGGAGATGGGGCATGAAGTTATTTTTAGAAGTTGGAGACATACCAAGTTTAGCTCAGTTCTGGGAATCTTTGAAATACTTTACAAACTTGTTCCCACATAGTAACTTGCAACTTTGAATGAGAATGTGCTTGCTTACAGCAACGTGCTATATGTTCTGAATGCCCGAATTGGGAATCTGTGTTAAATCTTTGTTAGAAATTATGTGATCCTTACTAGATGGAAGTAAGGGAGATGGGGCATGAAGTTATTTCTAGGAGTTGGAGACATACAGGGTTTAGCTCAGTTCTGGGCATCTTTGAAATACCTATACAAACTTGTTCCTACATAGTAACTTGCAACTTTGAATGAGAATGTGCTTGCTTACAGCAACGTGCTACATGTTCTGAATGCCCGAATTGGGAATCTGTGTCAAAACTTTGTTAGGAATTATGTGATCCTTACTAGCTGGAAGTAAGGGAGATGGGGCATGAAGTTATTTCTAGGAGTTGGACACATACCAAGTTTAGCTCAGTTCTGAGCATCTTTGAAATACCTATACAAACTTGTTCCTACATAGTAACTTGCAACTTTGAATGAGAATGTGCTTGCTTACAGCAACGTGCTATATGATCTGAATGCCCGAATTGGGAATCTGTGTCAGAACTTTGTTAGTAATTATGTGATCCTTACTAGCTGGAAGTAAGGGATATGGGGCATGAAGTTATTTCTAGGAGTTGGAGGCATACAACGTTTAGCTCAGTTCTGTGCATCTTTGAAATACCTATACAAACTTGTTCCTACATAGTAACTTGCAACGTTGAATGAGAATGTGCTTGCTTACAGCAACGTGCTACATGTTCTGAATGCCCGAATTGGGAATCTGTGTCAAAACTTTGTTAGGAATTATGTGATCCTTACTAGCTGGAAGTAAGGGAGATGGGGCATGAAGTTATCTCTAGGAGTTGGACACATACCAAGTTTAGCTCAGTTCTGGGCATCTTTGAAATACCTATACGAACTTGTTCCTACATAGTAACTTGCAACTTTGAATGAGAATGTGCTTGCTTACAGCAACGTGCTACATGTTCTGAAGGCCCGAATAGGGAATCTGTGTTAAAACTTTGTTAGGAATTATGTGATCCTTACTAGCTGGAAGTAAGGGAGATGGGGCATGAAGTTATTTCTAGGAGTTGGACACATACCAAGTTTTCTCAGTTCTGGGCATCTTTGAAATACCCATACGAACTTGTTCCTAAATATTAACTTGCAACTTTGAATGAGAATGTGCTTGCTTACAGCAACGTGCTATATGTTCTGAATGCCCGAATTGGGAATCTGTGTCAAAACTTTGTTAGAAATTATGTGATCCTTACTAGATGGAAGTAAGGGAGATGGTGCATGAAGTTATTTCTAGGAGTTGGAGACATACCAAGTTTAGCTCAGTTCTGGGCATCTTTGAAATACCTATACAAACTTGTTCCTACATAGTAACTTGCAACGTTGAATGAGAATGTGCTTGCTTACAGCAACGTGCTACATGTTCTGAATGCCCGAATTGGGAATCTGTGTCAAAACTTTGTTAGGAATTATGTGATCCTTACTAGCTGGAAGTAAGGGAGATGGGGCATGGAGTTATTTCTAGGAGTTGGACACATACCAAGTTTAGCTCAGTTCTGGGCATCTTTGAAATACCTATACGAACTTGTTCCTACATAGTAACTTGCAACTTTGAATGAGAATGTGCTTGCTTACAGCAACGTGCTACATGTTCTGAATGCCCGAATTGGGAATCTGTGTCAAAACTTTGTTAGGAATTATGTGATCCTTACTAGCTGGAAGTAAGGGAGTTGGGGCATGAAGTTATTTCTAGAGGTTGGACACATACCAAGTTTAGCTCAGTTCTGGGCATCTTTGAAATACCTATACAAACTTGTTCCTACATAGTAACTTGCAACTTTGAATGAGAATGTGCTTGCTTACAGCAACGTGCTATATGTTCTGAATGCCCGAACTGGGAATCTGTGTCAAAACTTTGTTAGGAATTATGTGATCCTTACAAGCTGGAAGTAAGGGTGATGGGGCATGAAGTTATTTCTAGGAGTTGGAGACATACAACGTCTAGCTGAGTTCTGGGCATCTTTGAAATACCTTTACAAACTTGTTCCTACATAGTAACTTGCAACTCTGAATGAGAATGTGCTTGCTTACAGCAACGTGCTATATGTTCTGAATGCCCGAATTGGGAATCTGTGTCAAATCTTTGTTAGGAATTATGTGATCCTTACTAGCTGGAAGTAAGGGAGATGGGGCATGAAGTTATTTCTTGGAGTTGGACACATACAAAGTTTAGCACCGTTCGGGGTATCTTTGAAATACCTATACAAACTTGTTCCTACATAGTAACTTGCAACTTTGAATGAGAATGTGCTTGCTTACAGCAATGTGCTATATGTTCTGAATGCCCGAATTGGGAATGTGTGTCAAAACTTTGTTAGGAATTATGTGATCCTTACTAGCTGGAAGTAAGGGAGATGGGGCATGACGTTATTTCTAGGAGTTGGAGACATACCAAGTTTAGCTCAGTTCTGGGCATCTTTGAAATACCTATACAAACTTGTTCCTACATAGTAACTTGCAACTTTGAATGAGAATGTGCTTGCTTACAGCAACGTGTTATATGTTCTGAATGCCCCAATTGGGAATCTGTGTCAAAACTTTGTTAGGAATTATGTGATCCTTACTAGCTGGAAGTAAGGGAGTTGGGGCATGAAGTTATTTCTAGAGGTTGGACACATACCAAGTTTAGCTCAGTTCTGGGCATCTTTGAAATACCTATACAAACTTGTTCCTACATAGTAACTTGCAACTTTGAATGAGAATGTGCTTGCTTACAGCAACGTGCTATATGTTCTGAATGCCCGAATTGGGAATCTGTGTCAAATCTTTGTTAGGAATTATGTGATCCTTACTAGCTGGAAGTAAGGGAGATGGGGCATGAAGTTATTTTTAGAAGTTGGAGACATACCAAGTTTAGCTCAGTTCTGGGAATCTTTGAAATACTTTACAAACTTGTTCCCACATAGTAACTTGCAACTTTGAATGAGAATGTGCTTGCTTACAGCAACGTGCTATATGTTCTGAATGCCCGAATTGGGAATCTGTGTTAAATCTTTGTTAGAAATTATGTGATCCTTACTAGATGGAAGTAAGGGAGATGGGGCATGAAGTTATTTCTAGGAGTTGGAGACATACAGGGTTTAGCTCAGTTCTGGGCATCTTTGAAATACCTATACAAACTTGTTCCTACATAGTAACTTGCAACTTTGAATGAGAATGTGCTTGCTTACAGCAACGTGCTACATGTTCTGAATGCCCGAATTGGGAATCTGTGTCAAAACTTTGTTAGGAATTATGTGATCCTTACTAGCTGGAAGTAAGGGAGATGGGGCATGAAGTTATTTCTAGGAGTTGGACACATACCAAGTTTAGCTCAGTTCTGAGCATCTTTGAAATACCTATACAAACTTGTTCCTACATAGTAACTTGCAACTTTGAATGAGAATGTGCTTGCTTACAGCAACGAACTATATGTTCTGAATGCCTGAATTGGGAATCTGTGTCAAAACTTGATTAGGAATTATGTGATCCTTACTAGCTGGAAGTAAGGGAGTTGGGGCATGAAGTTATTTCTAGAGGTTGGACACATACCAAGTTTAGCTCAGTTCTGGGCATCTTTGAAATACCTATACAAACTTGTTCCTACATAGTAACTTGCAACTTTGAATGAGAATGTGCTTACTTACAGCAACGTGCTATATGTTCTGAATGCCCGAATTGGGAATCTGTGTCAGAACTTTGTTAGTAATTATGTGATCCTTACTAGCTGGAAGTAAGGGATATGGGGCATGAAGTTATTTCTAGGAGTTGGAGACATACCAAGTTTAGCTCAGTTCTGTGCATCTTTGAAATACCTATACAAACTTGTTCCTACATAGTAACTTGCAACGTTGAATGAGAATGTGCTTGCTTACAGCAACGTGCTACATGTTCTGAATGCCCGAATTGGGAATCTGTGTCAAAACTTTGTTAGGAATTATGTGATCCTTACTAGCTGGAAGTAAGGGAGATGGGGCATGGAGTTATTTCTAGGAGTTGGACACATACCAAGTTTAGCTCAGTTCTGGGCATCTTTGAAATACCTATACGAACTTGTTCCTACATAGTAACTTGCAACTTTGAATGAGAATGTGCTTGCTTACAGCAACGTGCTACATGTTCTGAAGGCCCAAACAGGGAATCTGTGTTAAAACTTTGTTAGGAATTATGTGATCCTTACTAGCTGGAAGTAAGGGAGATGGGGCATGAAGTTATTTCTAGGAGTTGGACACATACCAAGTTTTCTCAGTTCTGGGCATCTTTGAAATACCCATACGAACTTGTTCCTAAATATTAACTTGCAACTTTGAATGAGAATGTGCTTGCTTACAGCAACGTCCTATATGTTCTGAATGCCCGAATTGGGAATCTGTGTCAAAACTTTGTTAGAAATTATGTGATCCTTACTAGATGGAAGTAAGGGAGATGGGGCATGAAGTTATTTCCAGGAGTTGGAGACATACCAAGTTTAGCTCAGTTCTGGGCATCTTTGAAATACCTATACAAACTTGTTCCTACATAGTAACTTGCAACTTTGAATGAGAAAATGTGCTTGCTTACAGCAACTTGGTATATGTTCTCAATGCCCGAATTGGGAATCTGTGCCAAAAATTTGTTAGGAATTATGTGATCCTTACTAGCTGGAAGTAAGGGAGTTGGGGCATGAAGTTATTTCTAGAGGTTGGACACATACCAAGTTTAGCTCAGATCTGGGCATCTTTGAAATACCTATACAAACTTGTTCCTACATAGTAAATTACAACTTTGAATGAGAATGTGCTTGCTTACAGCAACGTGCTATATGTTCTGAATTCCCGAATTGGGAATCTGTGTCAAAACTTTGTTAGGAATTATGTGATCCTTACTAGCTGGAAGTAAGGGTGATGGGGCATGAAGTTATTTCTAGGAGTTGGAGACATACCAAGTTTAGCTCAGTTCTGGGCATCTTTGAAATACCTTTACAAACTTGTTCCTACATAGTAACTTGCAACTTTGAATGAGAATGTGCTTGCTTACAGCAACGTGCTATATGTTCTGAATGCCCGAATTGGGAATCTATGTTAAAACTTTGTTAGAAATTAAGTGATCCTTAGTAGATGGAAGTAAGGGAGATGGGGCATGAAGTTATTTCCAGGAGTTCAAGACATACAACGTTTAACTCAGTTCTGGGCATCTTTTAAATACCTATACAAACTTGTTCATACATAGTAACTTGCAACTTTGAATGAGAATGTGCTTGCTTACAGCAACGTGCTACATGTTCTGAATGCCCGAATTGGGAATCTGTGTCAAAACTTTGTTAGGAATTATGTGATCCTTACTAGCTGGAAGTAAGGGAGATGGGGCATGAAGTTATTTCTAGGAGTTGGATACATACCAAGATTAGCTCAGTTCTGAGCATCTTTGAAATACCTATACAAACTTGTTCCTACATAGTAACTTGCAACTTTGAATGAGAATGTGCTTGCTTACAGCAACGTGCTATATGATCTGAATGCCCGAATTGGGAATCTGTGTCAGAAATTTGTTAGTAATTATGTGATCCTTACTAGCTGGACGTAAGGGATATGGGGCATGAAGTTATTTCTAGGAGTTGGAGGCATACAACGTTTAGCTCAGTTCTGTGCATCTTTGAAATACCTATACAAACTTGTTCCTACATAGTAACTTGCAACGTTGAATGAGAATGTGCTTGCTTACAGCAACGTGCTACATGTTCTGAATGCCCGAATTGGGAATCTGTGTCAAAACTTTGTTAGGAATTCTGTGATCCTTAATAGCTGGAAGTAAGGGAGATGGGGCATGAAGTTATTTCTAGGAGTTGGACACATACCAAGTTTAGCTCAGTTCTGGGCATCTTTGAAATACCTATACGAACTTGTTCCTACATAGTAACTTGCAACTTTGAATGAGAATGTGCTTGCTTATCATCAACGTGCTATATGTTCTGAATGCCCGAATTGGGAATCTGTGTCAAAACTGTGTTAGGAATTATGTGATCCTTACTAGCTGGAAGTAAGGGAGATTGGGAGTGAGTTATTTCTAGGAGTTGGAGACATACAACGTTTAGCTCAGTTCTGGGCATCTTTGAAATACCTATACAAACTTGTTCCTACATAGTAACTTGCAACGTTGAATGAGAATGTGCTTGCTTACAGCAACGTGCTACATGTTCTGAATTCCCGAATTGGGAATCTGTGTCAAAACTTTGTTAGGAATTATGTGATCCTTACTAGCTGGAAGTAAGGGAGATGGGGCATGGAGTTATTTCTAGGAGTTGGACACATACCAAGTTTAGCTCAGTTCTGGACATCTTTGAAATACCTATACGAACTTGTTCCTACATATTAAATTGCAACTTTGAATGAGAATGTGCTTGCTTACAGCAACGTGCTATATGTTCTGAATGCCCGAATTGGGAATCTGTGTCAAAATTTGTTAGGAAATATGTGATCCTTACTAGCTGGAAGTAAGGGAGTTGGGGCATGAAGGTATTTCTAGGAGTTGGACACATACCAAGTTTAGCATAGTTCTGGGCATCTTTGAAATACCTATACAAACTTGTTCCTACATAGTAACTTGCAACTTTGAATGAGAATGTGCTTGCTTACAGCAACGTGCTATATGTTCTGAATGCCCGAATTGGGAATCTGTGTCAAAACATTGTTAGGAATTTTGTGATCCTTACTAGCTGGAAGTAAGGGAGATGGGGCATGAAGTTATTTCTAGGAGTTGGACGCATACCAAGTTTAGCTCAGTTCTGGGCATCTTTGAAATACCTATACAAACTTGTTCCTACATAGTAACTTGCAACTTTGAATGAGAATGTGCTTGCTTACAGCAACGTGCTATATGTTCTGAATGCCCGAATTGGGAATCTGTGTCAAAACTTTGTTAGAAATTATGTGATCCTTACTAGATGGAAGTAAGGGAGATGTGGCATGAAGTTATTTCTATGAGTTGGAGACATACAACGTTTAGCTCAGTTCTGGGCATCTTTGAAATACCTATACGAACTTGTTCCTACATGTTAAATTGCAACTTTGAATGAGAATGTGCTTGCTTACAGCAACGCGCTATATGTTCTGAATGCCCGAATTGGGAATCTGTGTCAAAATTTGTTAGGAAATATGTGATCCTTACTAGCTGGAAGTAATGGAGATGGGGCATGAAGTTATTTCTAGGAGTTGGAGACATACAACGTTTAGCTCAGTTCTGGGCATCTTTGAAATACCTATACAAACTTGTTCCTACATAGTAACTTGCAACTTTGAATGAGAATGTGCTTGCTTACAGCAACTTGCTATATGTTCTGAATGCCCGAATTGGGAATCTGTGTCAAAACTTTGTTAGGAATTATGTGATCCTTACTAGCTGGAAGTAAGGGAGTTGCGGCATGAAGTTATTTCTAGAGGTTGGACACATACCAAGTTTAGCTCAGTTCTGGGCATCTTTGAAATACCTATATAAACTTGTTCCTACATAGTAACTTGCAACTTTGAATGAGAATGTGCTTGCTTACAGCAACGTGCTCTATGTTCTCAATGCCCGAATTGGGAATCTGTGTCAAAACTTTGTTAGGAATTATGTGATCCTTACTAGCTGGAAGTAAGGGAGATGGGGCATGAAGTTATTTCTAGGAGTTGGAGACATACAATGTTTAGCTCAGTTCTGGGCATCTTTGAAATACCTATACAAACTTGTTTCTACATAGTAACTTGCAACTTTGAATGAGAATGTGCTTGCTTACAGCAACGTGCTACATGTTCTGAATGATCGAATTGGGAATCTGTGTCAAAACTTTGTTAGGAATTATGTGATCCTTACTAGCTGGAATTAAGGGAGATGGGGAATGAAGTTATTTCTAGGAGTTGGAGACATACCAAGTTTAGCTCAGTTCTGGGCATCTTTCAAATACCTATACAAACTTGTTCCTACATAGTAACTTGCAACTTTGAATGAGAATGTGCTTGCTTACAGCAAAGTGCTATATGTTCTGAATGCCCGAATTGGGAATCTGTGTCAAAACTTTGTTAAGAATTATGTGATCCTTACTAGCTGTAAGTAAGGGATATGGGGCATGAAGTTATTTCTAGGAGTTGGAGACATACAACGTTTAGCTCAGTTCTGGGCATCTTTGAAATACCTATACAAACTTGATCCTACATAGTAACTTGCAACTTTGAATGAGAATGTCTTTGCTTACAGCAACGTGCTACATGTTCTGAAGGCCCGAATTGGGAATCTGTGTCAAAACTTTGTTAGGAATTATGTGATCCTTACTAGCTGGAAGTAAGGGAGATGGGGCATGAAGTTATTTCTAGGAGTTGGACACATACCAAGTTTAGCTCAGTTCTGGGCATCTTTGAAATTCCCATACGAACTTGTTCCTACATATTAACTTGCAACTTTGAATGAGAATGTGCTTGCTTACAGCAACGTGCTATATGTTCTGAATGCCCGAATTGGTAATCTGTGTCAAAACTTTGTTAGAAATTATGTGATCCTTACTAGATGGAAGTAAGGGGGATGGGGCATGAAGTTATTTCTTGGAGTTGGAGACATACCAAGTTTAGCTCAGTTCTGGGCATCTTTGAAATACCTATACAAACTTGTTCCTACATAGGAACTTGCAACTTTGAATGTGAATGTGCTTGCTTACAGCAACGTGCTATATGTTCTGAATCCCCGAATTGGGAATCTGTGTCAAAACTTTGTTAGGAATTATGTGATCCTTACTAGCTGGAAGTAAGGGTGATGGGGCATGAAGTTATTTCTAGGAGTTGGAGACATACCAAGTTTAGCTCAGTTCTGGGCATCTTTGAAATACCTTTACAAACTTGTTCCTACATAGTAACTTGCAACTTTGAATGAGAATGTGCTTGCTTACAGCAACGTGCTATATGTTCTGAATGCCCGAATTGGGAATCTATGTTAAACCTTTGTTAGAAATTATGTGATCCTTACTAGATGGAAGTAAGGGAGATGGGGCATGAAGTTATTTCCAGGAGTTCAAGACATACAATGTTTAGCTCAGGTCTGGGCATCTTTGAAATACCTATACAAACTTGTTCCTACATAGTAACTTGCAACTTTGAATGAGAATGTGCTTGCTTACAGCAACGTGCTACATGATCTGAATGCCCGAATTGGGAATCTGTGTCAAAACTTTGTTAGGAATTATGTGATCCTTACTAGCTGGAAGTAAGGGAGATGGGGCATGAAGTTATTTCTAGGAGTTGGACACATACCAAGTTTAGCTCAGTTCTGAGCATCTTTGTAATACCTATACAAACTTGTTCCTACATAGTAACTTGCAACTTTGAATGAGAATGTGCTTGCTTACAGCAACGTGCTATATGTTCTGAATGCCCGAATTGGGAATCTGTGTCAAAATTTGTTAGGAAATATGTGATCCTTACTAGCTTGAAGTAAGGGAGATGGGGCATGAAGTTATTTCTAGGAGTTGGAGACATACAACGTTTAGCTCAGTTCTGGGCATCTTTGAAATACCTATACAAACTTGTTCCTACATAGTAACTTGGAACTTTGAATGAGAATGTGCTTGCTTACAGCAACGTGCTATATGTTCTGAATGCCCGAAATGGGAATCTGTGTCAAAACTTTGTTAGGAATTATGTGATCCTTACTAGCTGGAAGTAAGGGAGTTGGGGCATGAAGTTATTTCTAGAGGTTGGACACATACCAAGTTTAGCTCAGTTCTGGGCATCTTTGAAATACCTATACAAACTTGTTCCTACATAGTAACTTGCAACTTTGATTGAGAATGTGCTTGCTTACAGCAACGTGCTATATGTTCTGAATGCCCGAATTGGGAATCTGTGTCAAAACTTTGTTAGGAATTATGTGATCCTTACTAGCTGGAAGTAAGGGAGATGGGGCATGAAGTTATTTCTAGGAGTTGGAGACATACCAAGTTTAGCTCAGTTCTGGGCTTCTTTGAAATACCTTTACAAACTTGTTCCTACATAGTAACTTGCAACTTTGAATGAGAATGTGCTTGCTTACAGCAACGTGCTAAATGTTCTGAATGCCCGAATAGGGAATCTGTGTCAAAACTTTGTTAGGAATTATGTGATCCTTACAAGATGGAAGTAAGGGAGATGGGGCATGAAGTTATTTCTAGGAGTTGGAGACATACAAAGTTTACCTCAGTTCTGGGCATCTTTGAAATACCTATACAAACTTGTTCCTACATAGTACCTTGCAACATTGAATGAGAATGTGCTTGCTTAACATCAACGTGCTATATGTTCTGAATGCCCGAATTGGGAATCTGTGTCAAAACTTTGTTAGGAATTATGTGATCCTTACTAGCTGAAGTAAGGGAGATTGGGCATGAAGTTGTTTCTAGGAGTTAGAGACATACAACGTTTAGCTCAGTTCTGGGCATCTTTGAAATAGCTATACAAACTTGTTCCTACATAGTAACTTGCAACTTTGAATGAGAATGTGCTTGCTTACAGCAATGTGCTACATGTTCTGAATGATCGAATTGGGAATCTGTGTCAAAACTTTGTTAGGAATTATGTGATCCTTACTAGCTGGATGTAAGGGAGATGGGGCATGAAGTTATTTCTAGGAGTTGGAGACATACCAAGTTTAGCTCAGTTCTGGGCATCTTTGAAATACCTATACAAACTTGTTCCTACATAGTAACTTGCAACTTTGAATGAGAATGTGCTTGCTTACAGCAACGAGCTATATGTTCTGAATGCCCGAATTGGGAATCTGTGTCAAAACTTTGTTAAGAATTATGTGATCCTTACTAGCTGTAAGTAAGGGATATGGGGCATGAAGTTATTTCTAGGAGTTGGAGACATACTGAGTTTAGCTCAGTTCTGGGCATCTTTGAAATACCTATACAAACTTGATCCTACATAGTAACTTGCAACTTTGAATGAGAATGTGCTTGCTTACAGCAACGTGCTACATGTTCTGAAGGCCCGAATTGGGAATCTGTGTCAAAATTTTGTTAGGAATTATGTGATCCTTACTAGCTGGAAGTAAGGGAGATGGGGCATGAAGTTATTTCTAGGAGTTGGACTCATGCCAAGTTTAGCTCAGTTCTGGGCATCTTTGAAATTCCCATACGAACTTCTTCCTACATATTAACTTGCAACTTTGAATGAGAATGTGCTTGCTTACAGCAACGTGCTATATGTTCTGAATGCCCGAATTGGGAATCTGTGTCAAAACTTTGTTAGAAATTATGTGATCCTTACTAGATGGAAGTAAGGGAGATGGGGCATGAAGTTATTTCTAGGAGTTGGAGACATACCAAGTTTAGCTCAGTTCTGGGCATCTTTGAAATACCTATACAAACTTGTTCCTACATAGTAACATGCAACTTTGAATGTGAATGTGCTTGCTTACAGCAACGTGCTATATGTTCTGAATGCCCGAATTGGGAATCTGTGTCAAAACTTTTTTAGGAATTATGTGATCCTTACTAGCTGGAAGTAAGGGTGATGGGGCATGAAGTTATTTCTAGGAGTTGGAGACATACCAAGTTTAGCTCAGTTCTGGGCATCTTTGAAATACCTTTACAAACTTGTTCCTACATAGTAACTTGCAACTTTGAATGAGAATGTGCTTGCTTACAGCAACGTGCTATATGTTCTGAATGCCCGAATTGGGAATCTATGTTAAAACCTTGTTAGAAATTATGTGATCCTTACTAGATGGAAGTAAGGGAGATGGGGCATGAAGTTATTTCCAGGAGTTCAAGACATACAACGTTTAGCTCAGGTCTGGGCATCTTTGAAATACCTATACAAACTTGTTCCTACATAGTAACTTGCAACTTTGAATGAGAATGTGCTTGCTTACAGCAACGTGCTACATGTTCTGAATGCCCGAATTGGGATTCTGTGTCAAAACTTTGTTAGGAATTATGTGATCCTTACTAGCTGGAAGTAAGGGAGATGGGGCATGAAGTTATTTCTAGGAGTTGGACACATACCAAGTTTAGCTCAGTTCTGAGCATCTTTGAAATACCTATACAAACTTGTTCCTACATAGAAACTTGCAACTTTGAATGAGAATGTGCTTGCTTAGAGCAACGTGCTATATGTTCTGAATGCCCGAATTGGGAATCTGTGTCAGAACTTTGTTAGTAATTATGTGATCCTTACTAGCTGGAAGTAAGGGATATGGGGCATGAAGTTATTTCTAGGAGTTGGAGACATACAACGTTTAGCTCAGTTCTGGGCATCTTTGAAATACCTATACAAACTTGTTCCTACATGGTAACTTGCAACGTTGAATGAGAATGTGCTTGCTTACAGCAACGTGCTACATGTTCTGAATGCCCGAATTGGGAATCTGTGTCAAAACTTTGTTAGGAATTATGTGATCCTTACTAGCTGGAAGTAAGGGAGATGGGGCATGGAGTTATTTCTAGGAGTTGGACACATACCAAGTTTAGCTCAGTTCTGGGCATCTTTGAAATACCTATACGAACTTGTTCCTACATATTAAATTGCAACTTTGAATGAGAATGTGCTTGCTTACAGCAACGTGCTATATGTTCTAAATGCCCGAATTGGGAAACTGTGTCAAAATTTGTTAGGAAATATGTGATCCTTACTAGCTGGAAGTAAGGGAGTTGGGGCATGAAGGTATTTCTAGGAGTTGGACACATACCAAGTTTAGCACAGTTCTGGGCATCTTTGAAATACCTATACAAACTTGTTCCTACATAGTAACTTGCAACTATGAATGAGAATGTGCTTGCTTACAGCAACGTGCTATATGTTCTGAATACCCGAATTGGGAATCTGTGTCAAAACATTGTTAGGAATTATGTGATCCTTACTAGCTGGAAGTAAGGGAGATGGGGCATGAAGTTATTTCTAGGAGTTGGACGCATACCAAGTTTAGCTCAGTTCTGGGCATCTTTGATATACCTATACAAACTTGTTCCTACATAGTAACTTGCAACTTTGAATGAGAATGTGCTTGCTTACAGCAACGTGCTATATGTTCTGAATGCCCGAATTGGGAATCTATGTTAAAACCTTGTTAGAAATTATGTGATCCTTACTAGATGGAAGTAAGGGAGATGGGGCATGAAGTTATTTCCAGGAGTTCAAGACATACAACGTTTAGCTCAGGTCTGGGCATCTTTGAAATACCTATACAAACTTGTTCCTACATAGTAACTTGCAACTTTGAATGAGAATGTGCTTGCTTACAGCAACGTGCTACATGTTCTGAATGCCCGAATTGGGATTCTGTGTCAAAACTTTGTTAGGAATTATGTGATCCTTACTAGCTGGAAGTAAGGGAGATGGGGCATGAAGTTATTTCTAGGAGTTGGACACATACCAAGTTTAGCTCAGTTCTGAGCATCTTTGAAATACCTATACAAACTTGTTCCTACATAGTAACTTGCAACTTTGAATGAGAATGTGCTTGCTTAGAGCAACGTGCTATATGTTCTGAATGCCCGAATTGGGAATCTGTGTCAGAACTTTGTTAGGAATTATGTGATCCTTACTAGCTGGAAGTAAGGGATATGGGGCATGAAGTTATTTCTAGGAGTTGGAGACATACAACGTTTAGCTCAGTTCTGGGCATCTTTGAAATACCTATACAAACTTGTTCCTACATAGTAACTTGCAACGTTGAATGAGAATGTGCTTGCTTACAGCAACGTGCTACATGTTCTGAATGCCCGAATTGGGAATCTGTGTCAAAACTTTGTTAGGAATTATGTGATCCTTACTAGCTGGAAGTAAGGGAGATGGGGCATGGAGTTATTTCTAGGAGTTGGACACATACCAAGTTTAGCTCAGTTCTGGGCATCTTTGAAATACCTATACGAACTTGTTCCTACATATTAAATTGCAACTTTGAATGAGAATGTGCTTGCTTACAGCAACGTGCTATATGTTCTGAATGCCCGAATTGGGAATCTGTGTCAAAATTTGTTAGGAAATATGTGATCCTTACTAGCTGGAAGTAAGGGAGTTGGGGCATGAAGGTATTTCTAGGAGTTGGACACATACCAAGTTTAGCACAGTTCTGGGCATCTTTGAAATACCTATACAAACTTGTTCCTACATAGTAACTTGCAACTATGAATGAGAATGTGCTTGCTTACAGCAACGTGCTATATGTTCTGAATACCCGAATTGGGAATCTGTGTCAAAACATTGTTAGGAATTATGTGATCCTTACTAGCTGGAAGTAAGGGAGATGGGGCATGAAGTTATTTCTAGGAGTTGGACGCATACCAAGTTTAGCTCAGTTCTGGGCATCTTTGAAATACCTATACAAACTTGTTCCTACATAGTAACTTGCAACTTTGAATGAGAATGTGCTTGCTTACAGCAACGTGCTATATGTTCTGAATGCCCGAATTGGGAATCTGTGTCAAAACTTTGTTAGAAATTATGTGATCCTTACTAGATAGAAGTAAGGGAGATGGGGCATGAAGTTATTTCTAGGAGTTGGAGACATAACAAGTTTAGCTCAGTTCTGGGCATCTTTGAAATACCTATACAAACTTGTTCCTACATAGTAACTTGCAACTTTGAATGAGAATGTGCTTGCTTACAGCAACGTGCTATATGTTCTGAATGCCCGAATTGGGAATCTGTGTCAAAACTTTGTTAGGAATTATGTGATCCTTACTAGTTGGAAGTAAGGGAGTTGGGGCATGAAGTTATTTCTAGAGGTTGGACACATACCAAGTTTAGCTCAGTTCTGGGCATCTTTGAAATACCTATACAAACTTGTTCCTACATAGTAACTTGCAACTTTGAATGAGAATGTGCTTGCTTACAGCAACGTGCTATATGTTCTGAATGCCCGAATTGGGAATCTGTGTCAAAACTTTGTTAGGAATTATGTGATCCTTACTAGCTGGAAGTAAGGGTGATGGGGCATGAAGTTATTTCTAGGAGTTGGAGACATACCAAGTTTAGCTCAGTTCTGGGCATCTTTGAAATACCTTTACAAACTTGTTCCTACATAGTAACTTGCAACTTTGAATGAGAATGTGCTTGCTTACAGCAACGTGCTATATGTTCTGAATTCCCGAATTGGGAATCTGTGTCAGAACTTTGTTAGTAATTATGTGATCCTTACTAGCTGAAAGTATGGGATATGGGGCATGAAGTTATTTCTAGGAGTTGGAGACATACAACTTTTAGCTCGGTTCTGGGAATCTTTGAAATACCTGTACAAACTTGTTCCTACATAGTAACTTGCAACGTTGAATGAGAATGTGCTTGCTTACAGCAACGTGCTACATGTTCTGAATGCCCGAATTGGGAATCTGTGTCAAAACATTGTTAGGAATTATGTGATCCTTACTACCTGTAAGTAAGGGAGATGGGGCATGAAGTTATTTCTAGGAGTTGGACACATACCAAGTTTAGCTCAGTTCTGGGCATCTTTGAAATACCTATACGAACTTGTTCCTACATATTAAATTGCAACTTTGAATGAGAATGTGCTTGCTTACAGCAAGGTGCTATATGTTCTGAATGCCCGAATTGGGAATCTGTGTCAAAATTTGTTAGGAAATATGTGATCCTTACTAGCTGGCATTAAGGGAGTTGGGGCATGAAGGTATTTCTAGGAGTTGGACACATACCAAGTTTAGCACAGTTCTGGGCATCATTGAAATACCTATACAAACTTGTTCCTACATAGTAACTTGCAACTTTGAATGAGAATGTGCTTGCTTACAGCAACGTGCTATATGTTCTGAATGCCCGAATTGGGAATCTGTGTCAAAACATTGTTAGGAATTATGTGATCCTTAGTAGCTGGAAGTAAGGGAGATGGGGCATGAAGTTATTTCTAGGAGTTGGACGCATACCAAGTTTAGCTCAGTTCTGGGCATCTTTGAAATACCTATACAAACTTGTTCCTACATAGTAACTTGCAACTTTGAATGAGAATGTGCTTGCTTACAGCAACGTGCTATATGTTCTGAATGCCCGAATTGGGAATCTGTGTCAAAACTTTGTTAGAAATTATGTGATCCTTACTAGATAGAAGTAAGGGAGATGGGGCATGAAGTTATTTCTAGGAGTTGGAGATATAACAAGTTTAGCTCAGTTCTGGGCATCTTTGAAATACCTATACAAACTTGTTCCTACATAGTAACTTGCAACTTTGAATGAGAATGTGCTTGCTTACAGCAACGTGCTATATGTTCTGAATGCCCGAACTGGGAATCTGTGTCAAAACTTTGTTAGGAATTATGTGATCCTTACTAGCTGGAAGTAAGGGAGTTGGGGCATGAAGTTATTTCTAGAGGTTGGACACATACCAAGTTTAGCTCAGTTCTGGGCATCTTTGAAATACCTATACAAACTTGTTCCTACATAGTAACTTGCAACTTTGAATGAGAATGTGCTTGCTTACAGCAACGTGCTATATGTTCTGAATGCCCGAATTGGGAATCTGTGTCAAAACTTTGTTAGGAATTATGTGATCCTTACTAGCTGGAAGTAAGGGATATGGGGCATGAAGTTATTTCTAGGAGTTGGAGACATACAACGTTTAGCTCGGTTCTTGGCATCTTTGAAATACCTATACAAACTTGTTCCTACATAGTAACCTGCAACGTTGAATGAGAATGTGCTTTCTTACAGCAACGTGCTACATGTTCTGAATGCCCGAATTGGGAATCTGTGTCAAAACATTGTTAGGAATTATGTGATCCTTACTACCTGGAAGTAAGGGATATGGGGCCTGAAGTTATTTCTAGGAGTTGGAGACATACAACGTTTAGCTCAGTTCTGGGCATCTTTGAAATACCTATACAAACTTGATCCTACATAGTAACTTGCAACTTTGAATGAGAATGTGCTTTCTTACAGCAACGTGCTACATGTTCTGAAGGCCCGAATTGGGAATCTGTGTCAAAACATTGTTAGGAATTATGTGATCCTTACTACCTGGAAGTAAGGGAGATGGGGCATGGAGTTATTTCTAGGAGTTTGACACATACCAAGTTTAGCTCAGTTCTGGGCATCTTTGAAATACCTATACCAACTTGTTCCTACATAGTAACTTGCAACTTTGAATGAGAATGTGCTTGCTTACAGCAACGTGCTATATGTTCTGAATGCCCGAATTGGGAGTCTGTGTCAAAACATTGTTAGGAATTATGTGATCCTTAGTAGCTGGAAGTAAGGGAGATGGGGCATGAAGTTATTTTTAGGAGTTGCAGACATACCAAGTTTAGCTCAGTTCTGGGCATCTTTGAAATACCTATACAAACTTATTCCTACATAGTAACTTGCAACTTTGAATGAGAATGTGCTTGCTTACAGCAACGTGCTATATGTTCTGGATGCCCGAATTTGGAATCTGTGTCAAAACATTGTTAGAAATTTTGTGATCCTTACTAGATGGAAGTAAGGGAGATGGGGCATGAAGTTATTTCTAGGAGTTGGAGACATACCAAGTTTAGCTCAGTTCTGGGCATCTTTGAAATACCTATACAAACTTGTTCCTACACAGTAACTTGCAACTTTGAATGAGAATGTGCTTGCTTACAGCAACGTGCTATATGTTCTGAATGCCCGGATTGGGAATCTGTGTCAAAACTTTGTTAGGAATTATGTGATCCTTACTAGCTGGAAGTAAGGGAGATGGGGCATGAAGTTATTTCTAGGAGTTGGACGCATACCAAGTTTAGCTCAGTTCTGGGCATCTTTGAAATACCTATACAAACTTGTTCCTACATAGTAACTTGCAACATTGAATGAGAATGTGCTTGCTTACAGCAACGTGCTATATGTTCTGAATGCCCGAATTGGAAATCTGTGTCAAAACTTTGTTAGGAATTATGTGATCCTTACTACCTGGAAGTAAGTGAGATGGGGCATGAAGTTATTTCTAGGAGTTGGAGACATACAACGTTTCGCTCAGTTCTGGGCATCTTTGAAATACCTATACAAACTTGTTCCTACATAGTAACTTGCAACTTTGAATGAGAATGTGCTTGCTTACAGCAACGTGCCATATGTTCTGAATGCCCGAATTGGGAATCTGTGTCAAAACTTTGTTAGGAATTATGTGATCCTTACTAGCTGGAAGTAAGGGAGATGGGGCATTAAGTTATTTCTAGGAGTTGACACATACCAAGTTTAGCTAAGTTCTGGGCATCTTTGACATACCTATACAAACTTGTTCCTACATAGTAACTTGCAACTTTGAATGAGAATGTGCTTGCTTACAGCAACGTGCTATATGTTCTGAATGCCCGAATTGGGAATCTGTGTCAAAACTTTGTTAGGAATTATGTGATCCTTACTAGATGGAAGTAAGGGCGATGGGGCATGAAGATATTTCTAGGAGTTGGAGACATAACAAGTTTAGCTCAGTTCTGGGCATCTTTGAAATACCTATACAAACTTGTTCCTACATAGTAACTTGCAACTTTGAATGAGAATGTGCTTGCTTGCAGCAAAGTGCTATATGTTCTGAATGCCCGAATTGGGAATCTGTGTCAAAACTTTGTTAAGAATTATGTGATCCTTAGTAGCTGTAAGTAAGGGATATGGGGCATGAAGTTATTTCTAGGAGTTGGAGACATACAACGTTTAGCTCAGTTCTGGGCATCTTTGAAATACCTATACAAACTTGTTCCTACATAGTAACTTGCAACTTTGAATGAGAATGTGCTTGCTTACAGCAACGTGCTACATGTTCTGAATGCCCGAATAGGGAATCTGTGTCAAAACTTTGTTAAGAATTACGTGATCCTTACTAGCTGGAAGTAAGGGAGTTGGGGCATGAAGTTATTTCTAGGAGTTGGAGACATACCAAGTTTAGCTCAGTTCTGGGTATCTTTGAAATACCTATACAAACTTGTTCCTACATAGTAACTTGCAACTTTGAATGAGAATGTGCTTGCTTACAGCAACGTGCTATATGTTCTGAATGCCCGAATTGGGAATCTGTGTCAAAACTTTGTTAGGAATTATGTGATCCTTACTAGCTGGAAGTAAGTGAGACGGGGCATGAAGTTATTTCTAGGAGTTGGAGAAATACAACGTTTAACTCAGTTCTGGGCATCTTTAAAATACCTATACAAACTTGTTCCTACATAGTAACTTGCAACTTTGAATGAGAATGTGCTTGCTTACAGTAATGTGGTACATGTTCTGAATGCCCGAATTGGGAATCTGTGTCAAAACTTTTTTAGGAATTATGTGATCCTTACTAGCTGGAAGTAAGGGAGATGGGGCATGAAGTTATTTCTAGGAGTTGGACACATACCAAGTTTAGCTCAGTTCTGGGCATCTTTGAAATAACTATACAAACTTGTTCCTACATAGTAACTTGCAACTTTGAATGAGAATGTGCTTGCTTTCAGCAACGTGCTATATGTTCTGAATGCCCGAATTGGGAATCTGTGTCAGAACTTTGTTAGTAATTATGTGATCCTTACTAGCTGGAAGTAAGGGATATGGGGCATGAAGTTATTTCTAGGAGTTGGAGACATACAACGTTTAGCTCAGTTCTGGGCATCTTTGAAATACCTATACAAACTTGTTCCTACATAGTAACTTGCAACTTTGAATGAGAATGTGCTTGCTTGCAGCAACGTGCTATATGTTCTGAATGCCCGAATTGGGAATCTGTGTCAAAACTTTGTTAAGAATTATGTGATCCTTACTAGCTGTAAGTAAGGGATATGGGGCATGAAGTTATTTCTAGGAGTTGGAGACATACAACGTTTAGCTCAGTTCTGGGCATCTTTGAAATACCTATACAAACTTGTTCCTACATAGTAACTTGCAACTTTGAATGAGAATGTGCTTGCTTACAGCAACGTGCTATATGTTCTGAATGCCCGAATTGGGAATCTGTGTCAAAACTTTGTTAGGAATTATGTGATCCTTACTAGCTGGAAGTAAGGGAGTTGGGGCATGAAGGTATTTCTAGGAGTTGGACACATACCAAGTTTAGCACAGTTCTGGGCATCTTTGAAATACCTATACAAACTTGTTCCTACATAGTTACTTGCAACTTTGAATGAGAATGTGCTTGCTTACAGCAACGTGCTATATGTTCTGAATGCCCGAATTTGGAATCTGTGTCAAAACATTGTTAGGAATTATGTGATCCTTACTAGGTGGAAGTAAGGGAGATGGGGCATGAAGTTATTTCTAGGAGTTGGACACATACAACGTTTAGCTCAGTTCTGGGCATCTTTGAAATACCTATACAAACTTGTTCCTACATAGTAACTTGCAACTTTGAATGAGAATGTGCTTGCTTACAGCAACGTGCTATATGTTCTGAATGCCCGAATTGGGAGTCTGTGTCAAAACATTGTTAGGAATTATGTGATCCTTAGTAGCTGGAAGTAAGGGAGATGGGGCATGAAGTTATTTTTAGGAGTTGCAGACATACCAAGTTTAGCTCAGTTCTGGGCATCTTTGAAATACCTATACAAACTTATTCCTACATAGTAACTTGCAACTTTGAATGAGAATGTGCTTGCTTACAGCAACGTGCTATATGTTCTGGATGCCCGAATTTGGAATCTGTGTCAAAACATTGTTAGAAATTTTGTGATCCTTACTAGATGGAAGTAAGGGAGATGGGGCATGAAGTTATTTCTAGGAGTTGGAGACATACCAAGTTTAGCTCAGTTCTGGGCATCTTTGAAATACCTATACAAACTTGTTCCTACACAGTAACTTGCAACTTTGAATGAGAATGTGCTTGCTTACAGCAACGTGCTATATGTTCTGAATGCCCGGATTGGGAATCTGTGTCAAAACTTTGTTAGGAATTATGTGATCCTTACTAGCTGGAAGTAAGGGAGATGGGGCATGAAGTTATTTCTAGGAGTTGGACGCATACCAAGTTTAGCTCAGTTCTGGGCATCTTTGAAATACCTATACAAACTTGTTCCTACATAGTAACTTGCAACATTGAATGAGAATGTGCTTGCTTACAGCAACGTGCTATATGTTCTGAATGCCCGAATTGGAAATCTGTGTCAAAACTTTGTTAGGAATTATGTGATCCTTACTACCTGGAAGTAAGTGAGATGGGGCATGAAGTTATTTCTAGGAGTTGGAGACATACAACGTTTCGCTCAGTTCTGGGCATCTTTGAAATACCTATACAAACTTGTTCCTACATAGTAACTTGCAACTTTGAATGAGAATGTGCTTGCTTACAGCAACGTGCCATATGTTCTGAATGCCCGAATTGGGAATCTGTGTCAAAACTTTGTTAGGAATTATGTGATCCTTACTAGCTGGAAGTAAGGGAGATGGGGCATTAAGTTATTTCTAGGAGTTGACACATACCAAGTTTAGCTAAGTTCTGGGCATCTTTGACATACCTATACAAACTTGTTCCTACATAGTAACTTGCAACTTTGAATGAGAATGTGCTTGCTTACAGCAACGTGCTATATGTTCTGAATGCCCGAATTGGGAATCTGTGTCAAAACTTTGTTAGGAATTATGTGATCCTTACTAGATGGAAGTAAGGGCGATGGGGCATGAAGATATTTCTAGGAGTTGGAGACATAACAAGTTTAGCTCAGTTCTGGGCATCTTTGAAATACCTATACAAACTTGTTCCTACATAGTAACTTGCAACTTTGAATGAGAATGTGCTTGCTTGCAGCAAAGTGCTATATGTTCTGAATGCCCGAATTGGGAATCTGTGTCAAAACTTTGTTAAGAATTATGTGATCCTTAGTAGCTGTAAGTAAGGGATATGGGGCATGAAGTTATTTCTAGGAGTTGGAGACATACAACGTTTAGCTCAGTTCTGGGCATCTTTGAAATACCTATACAAACTTGTTCCTACATAGTAACTTGCAACTTTGAATGAGAATGTGCTTGCTTACAGCAACGTGCTACATGTTCTGAATGCCCGAATAGGGAATCTGTGTCAAAACTTTGTTAAGAATTACGTGATCCTTACTAGCTGGAAGTAAGGGAGTTGGGGCATGAAGTTATTTCTAGGAGTTGGAGACATACCAAGTTTAGCTCAGTTCTGGGTATCTTTGAAATACCTATACAAACTTGTTCCTACATAGTAACTTGCAACTTTGAATGAGAATGTGCTTGCTTACAGCAACGTGCTATATGTTCTGAATGCCCGAATTGGGAATCTGTGTCAAAACTTTGTTAGGAATTATGTGATCCTTACTAGCTGGAAGTAAGTGAGACGGGGCATGAAGTTATTTCTAGGAGTTGGAGAAATACAACGTTTAACTCAGTTCTGGGCATCTTTAAAATACCTATACAAACTTGTTCCTACATAGTAACTTGCAACTTTGAATGAGAATGTGCTTGCTTTCAGCAACGTGCTATATGTTCTGAATGCCCGAATTGGGAATCTGTGTCAGAACTTTGTTAGTAATTATGTGATCCTTACTAGCTGGAAGTAAGGGATATGGGGCATGAAGTTATTTCTAGGAGTTGGAGACATACAACGTTTAGCTCAGTTCTGGGCATCTTTGAAATACCTATACAAACTTGTTCCTACATAGTAACTTGCAACTTTGAATGAGAATGTGCTTGCTTGCAGCAACGTGCTATATGTTCTGAATGCCCGAATTGGGAATCTGTGTCAAAACTTTGTTAAGAATTATGTGATCCTTACTAGCTGTAAGTAAGGGATATGGGGCATGAAGTTATTTCTAGGAGTTGGAGACATACAACGTTTAGCTCAGTTCTGGGCATCTTTGAAATACCTATACAAACTTGTTCCTACATAGTAACTTGCAACTTTGAATGAGAATGTGCTTGCTTACAGCAACGTGCTATATGTTCTGAATGCCCGAATTGGGAATCTGTGTCAAAACTTTGTTAGGAATTATGTGATCCTTACTAGCTGGAAGTAAGGGAGTTGGGGCATGAAGGTATTTCTAGGAGTTGGACACATACCAAGTTTAGCACAGTTCTGGGCATCTTTGAAATACCTATACAAACTTGTTCCTACATAGTTACTTGCAACTTTGAATGAGAATGTGCTTGCTTACAGCAACGTGCTATATGTTCTGAATGCCCGAATTTGGAATCTGTGTCAAAACATTGTTAGGAATTATGTGATCCTTACTAGGTGGAAGTAAGGGAGATGGGGCATGAAGTTATTTCTAGGAGTTGGACACATACAACGTTTAGCTCAGTTCTGGGCATCTTTGAAATACCTATACAAACTTGTTCCTACATAGTAACTTGCAACTTTGAATGAGAATGTGCTTGCTTACAGCAACGTGCTATATGTTCTGAATGCCCGAATTGGGAATCTGTGTCAAAACTTTGTTAGAAATTATGTGATCCTTACTAGATGGACGTAAGGGAGATGGGGCATGAAGTTATTTCTAGGAGTTGGAGACATACCAAGTTTAGCTCAGTTCTGGGCATCTTTGAAATACCTATACAAACTTGTTCCTACATAGTAACTTGCAACTTTGAATGAGAATGTGCTTGCTTACAGCAAACGTGCTATATGTTCTGAATGCCCGAATTGGGAATCTGTGTCAAAACTTTGTTAGGAATTATGTGATCCTTACTAGCTTGAAGTAAGGGAGATGGGGCATGAAGTTATTTCTAGGAGTTGGAGACATACAACGTTTAGCTCAGTTCTGGGCATCTTTGAAATACCTATACAAACTTGTTCCTACATAGTAACTTGCAACTTTGAATGAGAATCTGCTTTCTTACAGCAACTTGCTATATGTTCTGAATACCCGAATTGGGAATCTGTGTCAAAACTTTGTTAAGAATTATGTGATCCTTACTAGCTGGAAGTAAGGGAGTTGGGGCATGAAGTTATTTCTAGGAGTTGGAGACATACCAAGTTTAGCTCAGTTCTGGGCATCTTTGAAATACCTATACAAACTTGTTCCTACATAGTAACTTGCAACTTTGAATGAGAATGTGCTTGCTTACAGCAACGTGCTATAGGTTCTGAATGCCCGAATTGGGAATCTGTGTCAAAACATTGTTAGGAATTATGTGATCCTTACTAGCTCGAAGTAAGGGAGATGGGGCATGAAGTCATTTCAAGGAGTTGGACGCATACCAAGTTTAGCTCAGTTCTGGGCGTCTTTGAAATACCTATTCAAACTTGTTCCTACATAGTAACTTGCAACTTTGAATGAGAATGTGCTTGCTTACAGCAACGTGCTACATGTTCTGAATGCCCGAATTGGGAATCTGTGTCAAAACTTTGTTAGGAATTATGTGATCCTTACTAGCTGGAAGTAAGTGAGACGGGGCATGAAGTTATTTCTAGGAGTTGGAGAAATACAACGTTTAACTCAGTTCTGGGCATCTTTAAAATACCTATACAAACTTGTTCCTACATAGTAACTTGCAACTTTGAATGAGAATGTGCTTGCTTACAGTAATGTGGTACATGTTCTGAATGCCCGAATTGGGAATCTGTGTCAAAACTTTTTTAGGAATTATGTGATCCTTACTAGCTGGAAGTAAGGGAGATGGGGCATGAAGTTATTTCTAGGAGTTGGACACATACCAAGTTTAGCTCAGTTCTGGGCATCTTTGAAATAACTATACAAACTTGTTCCTACATAGTAACTTGCAACTTTGAATGAGAATGTGCTTGCTTTCAGCAACGTGCTATATGTTCTGAATGCCCGAATTGGGAATCTGTGTCAGAACTTTGTTAGTAATTATGTGATCCTTACTAGCTGGAAGTAAGGGATATGGGGCATGAAGTTATTTCTAGGAGTTGGAGACATACAACGTTTAGCTCAGTTCTGGGCATCTTTGAAATACCTATACAAACTTGTTCCTACATAGTAACTTGCAACTTTGAATGAGAATGTGCTTGCTTGCAGCAACGTGCTATATGTTCTGAATGCCCGAATTGGGAATCTGTGTCAAAACTTTGTTAAGAATTATGTGATCCTTACTAGCTGTAAGTAAGGGATATGGGGCATGAAGTTATTTCTAGGAGTTGGAGACATACAACGTTTAGCTCAGTTCTGGGCATCTTTGAAATACCTATACAAACTTGTTCCTACATAGTAACTTGCAACTTTGAATGAGAATGTGCTTGCTTACAGCAACGTGCTATATGTTCTGAATGCCCGAATTGGGAATCTGTGTCAAAACTTTGTTAGGAATTATGTGATCCTTACTAGCTGGAAGTAAGGGAGTTGGGGCATGAAGGTATTTCTAGGAGTTGGACACATACCAAGTTTAGCACAGTTCTGGGCATCTTTGAAATACCTATACAAACTTGTTCCTACATAGTTACTTGCAACTTTGAATGAGAATGTGCTTGCTTACAGCAACGTGCTATATGTTCTGAATGCCCGAATTTGGAATCTGTGTCAAAACATTGTTAGGAATTATGTGATCCTTACTAGGTGGAAGTAAGGGAGATGGGGCATGAAGTTATTTCTAGGAGTTGGACACATACAACGTTTAGCTCAGTTCTGGGCATCTTTGAAATACCTATACAAACTTGTTCCTACATAGTAACTTGCAACTTTGAATGAGAATGTGCTTGCTTACAGCAACGTGCTATATGTTCTGAATGCCCGAATTGGGAATCTGTGTCAAAACTTTGTTAGAAATTATGTGATCCTTACTAGATGGACGTAAGGGAGATGGGGCATGAAGTTATTTCTAGGAGTTGGAGACATACCAAGTTTAGCTCAGTTCTGGGCATCTTTGAAATACCTATACAAACTTGTTCCTACATAGTAACTTGCAACTTTGAATGAGAATGTGCTTGCTTACAGCAAACGTGCTATATGTTCTGAATGCCCGAATTGGGAATCTGTGTCAAAACTTTGTTAGGAATTATGTGATCCTTACTAGCTTGAAGTAAGGGAGATGGGGCATGAAGTTATTTCTAGGAGTTGGAGACATACAACGTTTAGCTCAGTTCTGGGCATCTTTGAAATACCTATACAAACTTGTTCCTACATAGTAACTTGCAACTTTGAATGAGAATCTGCTTTCTTACAGCAACTTGCTATATGTTCTGAATACCCGAATTGGGAATCTGTGTCAAAACTTTGTTAAGAATTATGTGATCCTTACTAGCTGGAAGTAAGGGAGTTGGGGCATGAAGTTATTTCTAGGAGTTGGAGACATACCAAGTTTAGCTCAGTTCTGGGCATCTTTGAAATACCTATACAAACTTGTTCCTACATAGTAACTTGCAACTTTGAATGAGAATGTGCTTGCTTACAGCAACGTGCTATAGGTTCTGAATGCCCGAATTGGGAATCTGTGTCAAAACATTGTTAGGAATTATGTGATCCTTACTAGCTCGAAGTAAGGGAGATGGGGCATGAAGTCATTTCAAGGAGTTGGACGCATACCAAGTTTAGCTCAGTTCTGGGCGTCTTTGAAATACCTATTCAAACTTGTTCCTACATAGTAACTTGCAACTTTGAATGAGAATGTGCTTGCTTACAGCAACGTGCTACATGTTCTGAATGCCCGAATTGGGAATCTGTGTCAAAACTTTGTTAGGAATTATGTGATCCTTACTAGCTGGAAGTAAGGGAGATGGGGCATGAAGTTATTTCTAGGAGTTGGACACATACCAAGATTAGCTCAGTTCTGGGCATCTTTGAAATACCCATACGAACTTGTTCCTACATATTAACTTGCAATTTTGAATGAGAATGTGCTTGCTTACAGCAACGTGCTATATATTCTGAATGCCCGAATTGGGAATCTGTGTCAAAATTTGTTAGGAAATATGTGATCCTTACTAGCTGGATGTAAGGGAGTTGGGGCATGAAGGTATTTCTAGGAGTTGGACACATACCAAGTTTAGCACAGTTCTGGGCATCTTTGAAATACCTATACAAAGTTGTTCCTACATAGTAACTTGCAACTTTGAATGAGAATGTGCTTGCTTATCATCAACGTGCTATATGTTCTGAATGCCCGAATTGGGAATCTGTGTCAAAACTTTGTTAGAAATTATGTGATCCTTACTAGATGGACGTAAGGGAGATGTGGCATGAAGTTATTTCTAGGAGTTGGAGACATACCAAGTTTAGCTCAGTTCTGGGCATCTTTGAAATACCTATACAAACTTGTTCCTACATAGTAACTTGCAACTTTGAATGAGAATGTGCTTGCTTACAGCAACGTGCTATATGTTATGAATGCCCGAATTGGGAATCTGTGTCAAAACTTTGTTAGGAATTATGTGATCCTTACTAGCTGGAAGTAAGGGAGTTGGGGCATGAAGTTATTTCTAGGAGTTGGACACATACCAAGTTTAGCTCAGTTCTGGGCATCTTTGAAATACCTATACAAACTTGTTCCTACATAGTAACTTGCAACTTTGAATGAGAATGTGCCTGCTTACAGCAAACGTGCTATATGTTCTGAATGCCCGAATTGGGAATCTGTGTCAGAACTATGTTAGTAATTATGTGATCCTTACTAGCTGGAAGTAAGGGTGATGGGGCATGAAGTTATTTCTAGGAGTTGGAGACATACCAAGTTTAGCTCAGTTCTGGGCATCTTTGAAATACCTTTACAAACTTGTTCCTACATAGTAACTTGCAACTTTGAATGAGAATGTGCTTGCTTACAGCAACGTGCTATATGTTCTGAATGCCCGAATTGGGAATCTGTGTCAAAACTTTGTTAGGAATTATGTGATCCTTACTAGATGGAAGTAAGGGAGATGGGGCATGAAGTTATTTCTAGGAGTTGGAGACATACAACGTTTAGCTCAGTTCTGGGCATCTTTGAACTACCTATACAAACTTGTTCCTACATAGTAACTTGCAACTTTGAATGAGAATGTGCTTGCTTATCATCAACGTGCTATATGTTCTGAGTGCCCGAATTGAGAATCTGTGTCAAAACTTTGTTAGGAATTATGTGATCCTTACTAGCTGGAAGTAAGGGAGATTGGGCATGAAGTTATTTCTAGGAGTTGGAGACATACAACGTTTAGCTCAGTTCTGGGCATCTTTGAAATACCTATACAAACTTGTTCCTACATAGTAACTTGCTACTTTGAATGAGAATGTGCTTGCTTACAGCAACGTGCTATATGTTCTGAATGCCCGAATTGGGAATCTGTGTCAAAACTTTGTTAGAAATTATGTGATCCTTACTAGATGGACGTAAGGGAGATGTGGCATGAAGTTATTTCTAGGAGTTGGAGACATACCAAGTTTAGTTCAGTTCTGGGCATCTTTGAAATACCTATACAAACTTGTTCCTACATAGTAACTTGCAAATTTGAATGAGAATGTGCTTTCTTACAGCAAACGTGCTATATGTTCTGAATGTCCGAATTGGGAATCTGTGTCAAAACTTTGTTAGGAATTATGTGATCGTTACTAGCTGGAAGTAAGGGTGATGGGGCATGAAGTTATTTCTAGGAGTTGGAGACATACAACGTTTAGCTCAGTTCTGGGCATCTTTGAAATACCTATACGAACTTGTTCCTACATAGTAACTTGCAACTTTGAATGAGAATGTGCTTGCTTACAGCAACTTGCTATATGTTCTGAATACCCGAATTGGGAATCTGTGTCAAAACTTTGTTAAGAATTACGTGATCCTTACTAGCTGGAAGTAAGGGAGTTGGGGCATGAAGTTATTTCTAGGAGTTGGAGACATACCAAGTTTAGCTCAGTTCTGGGTATCTTTGAAATACCTATACAAACATGTTCCTACATAGTAACTTGCAACTTTGAATGAGAATGTGCTTGCTTACAGCAACGTGCTATATGTTCTGAATGCCCGAATTGGGAATCTGTGTCAAAACTTTGTTAGAAATTATGTGATCCTTACTAGATGGACGTAAGGGAGATGTGGCATGAAGTTATTTCTAGGAGTTGGAGACATACCAAGTTTAGCTCAGTTCTGGGCATCTTTGAAATACCTATACAAACTTGTTCCTACATAGTAACTTTCAACTTTGAATGAGAATGTGCTTGCTTACAGCAACGTGCTATATGTTATGAATGCCCGAATTGGGAATCTGTGTCAAAACTTTGTTAGGAATTATGTGATCCTTACTAGCTGGAAGTAAGGGAGTTGGGGCATGAAGTTATTTCTAGGAGTTGGACACATACCAAGTTTAGCTCAGTTCTGTGCATCTTTGAAATACCTATACAAACTTGTTCCTACATAGTAACTTGCAACTTTGAATGAGAATGTGCTTGCTTACAGCAAACGTGCTATATGTTCTGAATGCCCGAATTGGGAATCTGTGTCAGAACTATGTTAGTAATTATGTGATCCTTACTAGCTGGAAGTAAGGGTGATGGGGCATGAAGTTATTTCTAGGAGTTGGAGACATACCAAGTTTAGCTCAGTTCTGGGCATCTTTGAAATACCTTTACAAACTTGTTCCTACATAGTAACTTGCAACTTTGAATGAGAATGTGCTTGCTTACAGCAACGTGCTATATGTTCTGAATGCCCGAATTGGGAATCTGTGTCAAAACTTTGTTAGGAATTATGTGATCCTTACTAGATGGAAGTAAGGGAGATGGGGCATGAAGTTATTTCTAGGAGTTGGAGACATACAACGTTTAGCTCAGTTCTGGGCATCTTTGAACTACCTATACAAACTTGTTCCTACATAGTAACTTGCAACTTTGAATGAGAATGTGCTTGCTTATCATCAACGTGCTATATGTTCTGAGTGCCCGAATTGAGAATCTGTGTCAAAACTTTGTTAGGAATTATGTGATCCTTACTAGCTGGAAGTAAGGGAGATGGGGCATGAAGTTATTTCTAGGAGTTGGAGACATACAACGTTTAGCTCAGTTCTGGGCATCTTTGAAATACCTATACAAACTTGTTCCTACATAGTAACTTGCTACTTTGAATGAGAATGTGCTTGCTTACAGCAACGTGCTATATGTTCTGAATGCCCGAATTGGGAATCTGTGTCAAAACTTTGTTAGGAATTATGTGATCCTTACAAGCTAGAAGTAAGGGTGATGGGGCATGAAGTTATTTCTAGGAGTTGGAGACATGCCAAGTTTAGCTCAGTTCTGGGCATCTTTGAAATACCTTTACAAACTTGTTCCTACATAGTAACTTGCAACTTTGAATGAGAATGTGCTTGCTTACAGCAACGTGCTATATGTTCTGAATGCCCGAAGTGGGAATATGTGTCAAAACTTTGTGAGAATTTATGTGATCCTTACTAGATGGAAGTAAGGGAGATGGGGCATGAAGTTATTTCTATGAGTTGGAGACATACAACGTTTAGCTGAGTTCTGGGCATCTTTGAAATATCTATACAAACTTGTTCCTACATAGTCACTTGAACCTTGAATGAGAATGTGCTTGCTTATCATCAACGTGCTATATGTTCTGAGTGCCCGAATTGGGAATCTGTGTCAAAACTTTGTTAGGAATTATGTGATCCTTACTAGCTGGAAATAAGGGAGATTGGGCATGAAGTTATTTCTAGGAGTTGGAGACATACAACGTTTAGCTCAGTTCTGGGCATCTTTGAAATACCTATACAAACTTGTTCCTACATAGTAACTTGCAACTTTGAATGAGAATGTGCTTGCTTACAGCAACGTCCTATATGTTCTGAATGCCCGAATTGGGAATCTGTGTCAAAACTTTGTTAGGAATTATGTGATCCTTACTAGCTGGAAGTAAGGGAGACGGGGCATGAAGTTATTTCTAGGAGTTGGAGACATACAACGTTTAGCTCAGTTCTGGGCATCTTTAAAATACCTATACAAACTTGTTCCTACATAGTAACTTGCAACTTTGAATGAGAATGTGCTTGCTTACAGCAACGTGCTACATGTTCTGAATGCCCGAAGTGGGAATCTGTGTCAAAACTTTGTTAGGAATTATGTGATCCTTACTAGCTGGAAGTAAGGGAGATGGGGCATGAAGTTATTTCTAGGAGTTGGACACATACCAAGTTTAGCTCAGTTCTGGGCATCTTTGAAATACCTATACAAACTTGTTCCTACATAGTAACTTGCAACTTTGAATGAGAATGTGCTTGCTTTCAGCAACGTGCTATATGTTCTGAATGCCCGAATTGGGAATCTGTGTCAAAACTTTGTTAGTAATTATGTGATCCTTACTAGCTGGAAGTAAGGGATATGGGGCATGAAGTTATTTCTAGGAGTTGGAGACATACAACGTTTAGCTCAGTTCTGGGCATCTTTGAAATACCTATACAAACTTGTTCCTACATAGTAACTTGCAACGTTGAATGAGAATGTGCTTGCTTACAGCAACGTGCTACATGTTCTGAATGCCCGAATTGGGAATCTGTGTCAAAACTTTGTTAGGAATTATGTGATCCTTACTAGCTGGAAGTAAGGGAGATGGGGCATGGAGTTATTTCTAGGAGTTGGACACATACCAAGTTTAGCTCAGTTCTGGGCATCTTTGAAATACCTATACGAACTTGTTCCTACATATTAAATTGCAACTTTGAATGAGAAAGTGCTTGCTTACAGCAACCTGCTATATGTTCTGAATACCCGAAGTGGGAATGTGTGTCAAAACTTTGTTAGGAATTATGTGATCCTTACTAGATGGAAGTAAGTGAGAAGCGGCATGAAGTTATTTCTAGGAGTTTTAGACATACAACGTTTAGCTCAGTTCTGGGCATCTTTGAAATACCTATACAAACTTGTTCCTACATAGTAACTTGCAACTTTCAATGAGAATGTGCTTGCTTACAGCAACGTGCTATATGTTCTGAATGCCCGAATTGGGAATCTGTGTCAAAACTTTGTTAGGAATTATGTGATCCTTACTAGCTGGAAATAAGGGAGTTGGGGCATGAAGTTATTTCTAGAGGTTGGACACATACCAAGTTTAGCTCAGTTCTGGGCATCTTTGAAATACCTATACAAACTTGATCCTACATAGTAACTTGCAACATTGAATGAGAATGTGCTTGCTTACAGCAACTTGCTATATGTTCTAAATGCCCGAATTGGGAATCTGTGTCAAAACTTTGTTAGGAATTATGTGATCCTTACTAGCTGGAAGTAAGGGAGTTGGGGCATGAAGTTATTTCTAGAGATTGGACACATACCAAGTTTAGCTCAGTTATGGGCATCTTTGAAACACCTATACAAACTTGTTCCTACATAGTAACTTGCAACTTTGAATGAGAATGTGCTTGCTTACGGCAACGTGCTATATGTTCTGAATGCCCGAATTGGGAATCTGTGTCAAAATTTGTTAGGAACTAATAGATCCTTACTAGCTGGAAGTAAGGGAGATGGGGCATGAAGTTATTTCTAGGAGTTGGAGTCATACAACTTTTACCTCAGTTCTGGGCATCTTTGAAATACCTATACAAACTTGTTCCTACATAGTAACTTGCTGCTTTGAATGAGAATGTGCTTGCTTACAGCAACGTGCTATATGTTCTGAATGCCCGAATTGGGAATCTGTGTCAAAACTTTGTTAGGAATTATGTGATCCTTACTAGCTGGAAGTAAGGGAGATGGGGCATGAAGTTATTTCTAGGCGTTGGAGAAATACAACGTTTATCTCAGTTCTGGGCATCTTTGAAATACCTATACAAACTTGTTCCTACATAGTAACTTGCATCTTTGAATGAGAATGTGCTTCCTTACAGCAACGTGCTATATGTTCTGATGCCCGAATTGGGAATCTGTGTCAAAACTTTGTTAGGAATTATGTGATCCTTACTAGCTGGAAGTAAGAGAGATGGGGCATTAAGTTATTTCTAGGAGTTGGAGACATACCAAGTTTAGCTCAGTTCTGGGCATCTTTGAAAGTCCTATTCAAACTTGTTCCTACATAGTTACTTGCAACTTTGAATGAGAATGTGCTTGCTTACAGCAACGTGCTATATGTTCTGAATGCCCGAATTGGGAATCTGTGTAAAAACTTTGTTAGGAATTATGTGATCCTTACTAGCTGGAAGTAAGGGAGTTGGGGCATGAAGTTATTTCTAGGAGTTGGACACATACCAAGTTTAGCTCAGTTCAGGGCATCTTTGAAATACCTATACAAACTTGTTCCTACATAGTAACTTGCAACTTTGAATGAGAATGTGCTTGCTTACAGCAACGTGCTATATGTTGTAAATGCCCGAATTGGGAATCTGTGTCAAAACTTTGTTAGGAATTATGTGATCCTTACTAGCTGGAAGTAAGGGAGTTAGGGCATGAAGTTATTTCTAGAGATTGGACACATACCAAGTTTAGCTCAGTTCTGGGCATCTTTGAAACACCTATACAAACTTGTTCCTACATAGTAACTTGCAACTTTGAATGAGAATGTGCTTGCTTACGGCAACGTGCTATATGTTCTGAATGCCCGAATTGGGAATCTGTGTCAAAATTTTGTTAGGAATTATGTGATCCTTACTAGCTGGAAGTAAGGGAGTTGGGGCATGATGTTATTTCTAGGAGTTGGTCACATACCAAGTTTAGCTGAGTTCTGGGCATCTTTGAAATACCTATACAAACTTGTTCCTACATAGTAACTTGCAAATTTGAATGAGAATGTGCTTGCTTACAGCAACGTGCTATATGTTCTAAATGCCCGAATTGGGAATCTGTGTCAAAACTTTGTTAGGAATTATGTGATCCTTACTAGCTGGAAGTAAGGGAGTTGGGGCATGAAGTTATTTCTAGAGGTTGGACACATACCAAGATTAGCTCAGTTCTGGACATCTTTGAAATACCTATACAAACTTGTTCCTACATAGTAACTTGCAAATTTGAATGAGACTGTGCTTGCTTACAGCAACGTGCTATATGTTCTGAATGCCCGAATTGGGAATCTGTGTCAAAACTTTGTTAGGAATTATGTGATCCTTACTAGCTGGAAGTAAGGGAGATGGGGCATGAAGTTATTTCTAGGAGTTGGACACATACCAAGTTTAGCTCAGTTCTGGGCATCTTTGAAATACCTATACAAACTTGTTCCTACATAGTAACTTGCAACTTTGAATGAGAATGTTCTTGCTTACAGCAACGTGCTATATGTTCTAAATGCCCGAATTGGGAATCTGTGTCAAAACTTTGTTAGGAATTATGTGATTCTTACTAGCTGGAAGTCAGGGAGTTGGGGCATGAAGTTATTTCTAGAGATTGGACACATACCAAGTTTAGCTCAGTTCTGGGCATCTTTGAAACACCTATACAAACTTGTTCCTACATAGTAACTTGCAACTTTGAATGAGAATGTGCTTGCTTACGGCAACGTGCTATATGTTCTGAATGCCCGAATTGGGAATCTGTGTCAAAACTTAGTTAGGAATTATGTGATCCTTACTAGCTGGAAGTAAGGGAGATGGGGCATGAAGTTATTTCTAGGAATTGGACACATACCAAGTTTAGCTCAGTTCTGGGCATCTTTGAAATACCTATACAAACTTGTTCCTACATAGTAACTTGCATCTTTGAATGAGAATGTGCTTCCTTACAGCAACGTGCTATATGTTCTGATGCCCGAATTGGGAATCTGTGTCAAAACTTTGTTAGGAATTATGTGATCCTTACTAGCTGGAAGTAAGAGAGATGGGGCATTAAGTTATTTCTAGGAGTTGGAGACATACCAAGTTTAGCTCAGTTCTGGGCATCTTTGAAAGTCCTATTCAAACTTGTTCCTACATAGTAACTTGCAACTTTGAATGAGAATGTGCTTGCTTACAGCAACGTGCTATATGTTCTGAATGCCCGAATTGGGAATCTGTGTCAAAACTTTGTTAGGAATTATGTGATCCTTACTAGCTGGAAGTAAGGGAGTTGGGGCATGAAGTTATTTCTAGGAGTTGGACACATACCAAGTTTAGCTCAGTTCAGGGCATCTTTGAAATACCTATACAAACTTGTTCCTACCTAGTAACTTGCAACTTTGAATGAGAATGTGCTTGCTTACAGCAACGTGCTATATGTTGTAATTGCCCGAATTGGGAATCTGTGTCAAAACTTTGTTAGGAATTATGTGATCCTTACTAGCTGGAAGTAAGGGAGTTGGGGCATGAAGTTATTTCTAGAGATTGGACACATACCAAGTTTAGCTCAGTTCTGGGCATCTTTGAAATACCTATACAAACTTGTTCCTACATAGTAACTTGCAACTTTGAATGAGAATGTGCTTCCTTGCAGCAACGTGCTATATGTTCTGAATGCCCGAATTGGGAATCTGTGTCAAAACTTTGTTAAGAATTATGTGATCCTTACTAGCTGTAAGTAAGGGATATGGGGCATGAAGTTATTTCTAGGAGTTGGAGACATACAACGTTTAGCTCAGTTCTGGGCATCTTTGAAATACCTATACAAACTTGTTCCTACATAGTAACTTGCAACTTTGAATGAGAATGTGCTTGCTTACAGCAACGTGCTATATGTTCTGAATGCCCGAATTGGGAATCTGTGTCAAAACTTTGTTAGGAATTATGTGATCCTTACTAGCTGGAAGTAAGGGAGATGGGGCATGAAGTTATTTCTAGGAGTTGGACACATACCAAGATTAGCTCAGTTCTGGGCATCTTTGAAATACCCATACGAACTTGTTCCTACATATTAACTTGCAATTTTGAATGAGAATGTGCTTGCTTACAGCAACGTGCTATATATTCTGAATGCCCGAATTGGGAATCTGTGTCAAAATTTGTTAGGAAATATGTGATCCTTACTAGCTGGATGTAAGGGAGTTGGGGCATGAAGGTATTTCTAGGAGTTGGAAACATACCAAGTTTAGCACAGTTCTGGGCATCTTTGAAATACCTATACAAACTTGTTCCTACATAGTAACTTGCAACTTTGAATGAGAATGTGCTTGCTTACAGCAACGTGCTATATGTTCTGAATGCCCGAATTGGGAATCTGTGTCAAAACTTTGTTAGAAATTATGTGATCCTTACTAGATGGACGTAAGGGAGATGTGGCATGAAGTTATTTCTAGGAGTTGGAGACATACCAAGTTTAGCTCAGTTCTGGGCATCTTTGAAATACCTATACAAACTTGTTCCAACATAGTAACTTGCAAATTTGAATGAGAATGTGCTTTCTTACAGCAAACGTGCTATATGTTCTGAATGCCCGAATTGGGAATCTGTGTCAAAACTTTGTTGGGAATTATGTGATCGTTACTAGCTGGAAGTAAGGGTGATGGGGCATGAAGTTATTTCTAGGAGTTGGAGACATACAACGTTTAGCTCAGTTCTGGGCATCTTTGAAATACCTATACGAACTTGTTCCTACATAGTAACTTGCAACTTTGAATGAGAATGTGCTTGCTTATAGCAACTTGCTATATGTTCTGAATACCCGAATTGGGAATCTGTGTCAAAACTTTGTTAAGAATTACGTGATCCTTACTAGCTGGAAGTAAGGGAGTTGGGGCATGAAGTTATTTCTAGGAGTTGGAGACATACCAAGTTTAGCTCAGTTCTGGGCATCATTGAAATACCTATACAAACTTGTTCCTACATAGTAACTTGCAACTTTGAATGAGAATGTGCTTGCTTACAGCAACGTGCTATATGTTCTGAATGCCCGAATTGGGAATCTGTGTCAAAACTTTGTTAGGAATTATGTGATCCTTACTAGCTGGAAGTAAGTGAGACGGGGCATGAAGTTATTTCTAGGAGTTGGAGAAATACAACGTTTAATTCAGTTCTGGGCATCTTTAAAATACCTATACAAACTTGTTCCTACATAGTAACTTGCAACTTTGAATGAGAATGTGCTTGCTTACAGCAATGTGGTACATGTTCTGAATGCCCGAATTGGGAATCTGTGTCAAAACTTTTTTAGGAATTATGTGATCCTTACTAGCTGGAAGTAAGGGAGATGGGGCATGAAGTTATTTCTAGGAGTTGGACACATACCAAGTTTAGCTCAGTTCTGGGCATCTTTGAAATAACTATACAAACTTGTTCCTACATAGTAACTTGCAACTTTGAATGAGAATGTGCTTGCTTTCAGCAACGTGCTATATGTTCTGAATGACCGAATTGGGAATCTGTGTCAGAACTTTGTTAGTAATTATGTGATCCTTACTAGCTGGAAGTAAGGGATATGGGGCATGAAGTTATTTCTAGGAGTTGGAGACATACAACGTTTAGCTCAGTTCTGGGCATCTTTGAAATACCTATACAAACTTGTTCCTACATAGTAACTTGCAACTTTGAATGAGAATGTGCTTGCTTGCAGCAACGTGCTATATGTTCTGAATGCCCGAATTGGGAATCTGTGTCAAAACTTTGTTAAGAATTATGTGATCCTTACTAGCTGTAAGTAAGGGATATGGGGCATGAAGTTATTTCTAGGAGTTGGAGACATACAACGTTTATCTCAGTTCTGGGCATCTTTGAAATACCTATACAAACTTGTTCCTACATAGTAACTTGCAACTTTGAATGAGAATGTGCTTGCTTACAGCAACGTGCTATATGTTCTGAATGCCCGAATTGGGAATCTGTGTCAAAACTTTGTTAGGAATTATGTGATCCTTACTAGCTGGAAGTAAGGGAGTTGGGGCATGAAGGTATTTCTAGGAGTTGGACACATACCAAGTTTAGCACAGTTCTGGGCATCTTTGAAATACCTATACAAACTTGTTCCTACATAGTTACTTGCAACTTTGAATGAGAATGTGCTTGCTTACAGCAACGTGCTATATGTTCTGAATGCCCGAATTTGGAATCTGTGTCAAAACATTGTTAGGAATTATGTGATCCTTACTAGGTGGAAGTAAGGGAGATGGGGCATGAAGTTATTTCTAGGAGTTGGACACATACAACGTTTAGCTCAGTTCTGGGCATCTTTGAAATACCTATACAAACTTGTTCCTACATAGTAACTTGCAACTTTGAATGAGAATGTGCTTGCTTACAGCAACGTGCTATATGTTCTGAATGCCCGAATTGGGAATCTGTGTCAAAACTTTGTTAGAAATTATGTGATCCTTACTAGATGGACGTAAGGGAGATGGGGCATGAAGTTATTTCTAGGAGTTGGAGACATACCAAGTTTAGCTCAGTTCTGGGCATCTTTGAAATACCTATACAAACTTGTTCCTACATAGTATCTTGCAACTTTGAATGAGAATGTGCTTGCTTACAGCAAACGTGCTATATGTTCTGAATGCCCGAATTGGGAATCTGTGTCAAAACTTTGTTAGGAATTATGTGATCCTTACTAGCTTGAAGTAAGGGAGATGGGGCATGAAGTTATTTCTAGGAGTTGGAGACATACAACGTTTAGCTCAGTTCTGGGCATCTTTGAAATACCTATACAAACTTGTTCCTACATAGTAACTTGCAACTTTGAATGAGAATGTGCTTGCTTACAGCAACTTGCTATATGTTCTGAATACCCGAATTGGGAATCTGTGTCAAAAGTTTGTTAAGAATTATGTGATCCTTACTAGCTAGAAGTAAGGGAGTTGGGGCATGAAGTTATTTCTAGGAGTTGGAGACATACCAAGTTTAGCTCAGTTCTGGGCATCTTTGAAATACCTATACAAACTTGTTCCTACATAGTAACTTGCAACTTTGAATGAGAATGTGCTTGCTTACAGCAACGTGCTATATGTTCTGAATGCCCGAATTGGGAATCTGTGTCAAATCATTGTTAGGAATTATGTGATCCTTACTAGCTCGAAGTAAGGGAGATGGGGCATGAAGTCATTTCATGGAGTTGGACGCATACCAAGTTTAGCTCAGTTCTGGGCATCTTTGAAATACCTATACAAACTTGTTCCTACATAGTAACTTGCAACTTTGAATGAGAATGTGCTTGCTTACAGCAACGTGCTATATGTTCTGAATGCCCGAATTGGGAATCTGTGTCAAAACTTTGTTAGGAATTATGTGATCCTTACTAGGTGGAAGTAAGGGAGATGGGGCATGAAGTTATTTCTAAGAGTTGGACACATACCAAGATTAGCTCAGTTCTGGGCATCTTTGAAATACCCATACGAACTTGTTCCTACATATTAACTTGCAATTTTGAATGAGAATGTGCTTGCTTACAGCAACGTGCTATATATTCTGAATGCCCGAATTGGGAATCTGTGTCAAAATTTGTTAGGAAATATGTGATCCTTACTAGCTGGATGTAAGGGAGTTGGGGCATGAAGGTATTTCTAGGAGTTGGACACATACCAAGTTTAGCACAGTTCTGGGCATCTTTGAAATACCTATACAAACTTGTTCCTACATAGTAACTTGCAAATTTGAATGAGAATGTGCTTGCTTATCATCAACGTGCTATATGTTCTGAATGCCCGAATTGGGAATCTGTGTCAAAACTTTGTTAGAAATTATGTGATCCTTACTAGATGGACGTAAGGGAGATGTGGCATGAAGTTATTTCTAGGAGTTGGAGACATACCAAGTTTAGCTCAGTTCTGGGCATCTTTGAAATACCTATACAAACTTGTTCCTACATAGTAACTTGCAACTTTGAATGAGAATGTGCTTGCTTACAGCAACGTGCTATATGTTATGAATGCCCGAATTGGGAATCTGTGTCAAAACTTTGTTAGGAATTATGTGATCCTTACTAGCTGGAAGTAAGGGAGTTGGGGCATGAAGTTATTTCTAGGAGTTGGACACATACCAAGTTTAGCTCAGTTCTGTGCATCTTTGAAATACCTATACAAACTTGTTCCTACATAGTAACTTGCAACTTTGAATGAGAATGTGCTTGCTTACAGCAAACGTGCTATATGTTCTGAATGCCCGAATTGGGAATCTGTGTCAGAACTATGTTAGTAATTATGTGAACCTTACTAGCTGGAAGTAAGGGTGATGGGGCATGAAGTTATTTCTAGGAGTTGGAGACATACCAAGTTTAGCTCAGTTCTGGGCATCTTTGAAATACCTTTACAAACTTGTTCCTACATAGTAACTTGCAACTTTGAATGAGAATGTGCTTGCTTAAGCAACGTGCTATATGTTCTGAATGCCCGAATTGGGAATCTGTGTCAAAACTTTGTTAGGAATTATGTGATCCTTACTAGATGGAAGTAAGGGAGATGGGGCATGAAGTTATTTCTAGGAGTTGGAGACATACAAAGTTTAGCTCAGTTCTGGGCATCTTTGAACTACCTATACAAACTTGTTCCTACATAGTAACTTGCAACTTTGAATGAGAATGTGCTTGCTTATCATCAACGTGCTATATGTTCTGAGTGCCCGAATTGAGAATCTGTGTCAAAACTTTGTTAGGAATTATGTGATCCTTACTAGCTGGAAGTAAGGGAGATTGGGCATGAAGTTATTTCTAGGAGTTGGAGACATACAACGTTTAGCTCAGTTCTGGGCATCTTTGAAATACCTATACAAACTTGTTCCTACATAGTAACTTGCTACTTTGAATGAGAATGTGCTTGCTTACAGCAACGTGCTATATGTTCTGAATGCCCGAATTGGGAATCTGTGTCAAATCTTTGTTAGGAATTATGTGATCCTTACAAGCTGGAAGTAAGGGAGATGGGGCATGAAGTTATTTCTAGGAGTTGGAGACATACAACGTTTAGCTCAGTTCTGGGCATCTTTGAAATACCTATACAAACTTGTTCCTACATAGTAACTTGCAACTTTGAATGAGAATGTGCTTGCTTACAGCAACTTGCTATATGTTCTGAATACCCGAATTGGGAATCTGTGTCAAAACTTTGTTAGGAATTATGTGATCCTTACTAGCTGGAAGTAAGGGACTTGGGGCATGAAGTTATTTCTAGGAGTAGGAGACATACCAAGTTTAGCTCAGTTCTGGGCATCTTTGAAATACCTATACAAACTTGTTCCTACATAGTAACTTGCAACTTTGAATGAGAATATGCTTGCTTACAGCAACGTGCTATATGTTCTGAATGCCCGAATTGGGAATCTGTGTCAAAACTTTGTTAGTAATTATGTGATCCTTACTAGCTGGAAGTAAGGGAGTTGGGGCATGAAGGTATTTCTAGGAGTTGGACACATACCAAGTTTAGCACACTTCTGGGCATCTTTGAAATACCTATACAAACTTGTTCCTACATAGTTACTTGCAACTTTGAATGAGAATGTGCTTGCTTACAGCAACGTGCTATATGTTCTGAATGCCCGAATTTGGAATCTGTGTCAAAACATTGTTAGGAATTATGTGATCCTTACTAGGTGGAAGTAAGGGAGATGGGGCATGAAGTTATTTCTAGGAGTTGGACACATACAACGTTTAGCTCAGTTCTGGGCATCTTTGAAATACCTATACAAACTTGTTCCTACATAGTAACTTGCAACTTTGAATGAGAATGTGCTTGCTTACAGCAACGTGCTATATGTTCTGAATGCCCGAATTGGGAATCTGTGTCAAAACTTTGTTAGAAATTATGTGATCCTTACTAGATGGACGTAAGGGAGATGGGGCATGAAGATATTTCTAGGAGTTGGAGACATACCAAGTTTAGCTCAGTTCTGGGCATCTTTGAAATACCTATACAAACTTGTTCCTACATAGTAACTTGCAACTTTGAATGAGAATGTGCTTGCTTACAGCAAACGTGCTATATGTTCTGAATGCCCGAATTGGGAATCTGTGTCAAAACTTTGTTAGGAATTATGTGATCCTTACTAGCTTGAAGTAAGGGAGATGGGGCATGAAGTTATTTCTAGGAGTTGGAGACATACAACGTTTAGCTCAGTTCTGGGCATCTTTGAAATACCTATACAAACTTGTTCCTACATAGTAACTTGCAACTTTGAATGAGAATGTGCTTGCTTACAGCAACTTGCTATATGTTCTGAATACCCGAATTGGGAATCTGTGTCAAAACTTTGTTAAGAATTATGTGATCCTTACTAGCTGGAAGTAAGGGAGTTGGGGCATGAAGTTATTTCTAGGAGTTGGAGACATACCAAGTTTAGCTCAGTTCTGGGCATCTTTGAAATACCTATACAAACTTGTTCCTACATAGTAACTTGCAACTTTGAATGAGAATGTGCTTGCTTACAGCAACGTGCTATATGTTCTGAATGCCCGAATTGGGAATCTGTGTCAAAACATTGTTAGGAATTATGTGATCCTTACTAGCTCGAAGTAAGGGAGATGGGGCATGAAGTCATTTCAAGGAGTTGGACGCATACCAAGTTTAGCTCAGTTCTGGGCATCTTTGAAATACCTATACAAACTTGTTCCTACATAGTAACTTGCAACTTTGAATGAGAATCTGCTTGCTTACAGCAACGTGCTATATGTTCTGAATGCCCGAATTGGGAATCTGTGTCAAAACTTTGTTAGGAATTATGTGATCCTTACAAGCTGGAAGTAAGGGTGATGGGGCATGAAGTTATTTCTAGGAGTTGGAGACATGCCAAGTTTAGCTCAGTTCTGGGCATCTTTGAAATACCTTTACAAACTTGTTCCTACATAGTAACTTGCAACTTTGAATGAGAATGTGCTTGCTTACAGCAACGTGCTATATGTTCTGAATGCCCGAAGTGGGAATATGTGTCAAAACTTTGTGAGAATTTATGTGATCCTTACTAGATGGAAGTAAGGGAGATGGGGCATGAAGTTATTTCTAGGAGTTGGAGACATACAACGTTTAGCTGAGTTCTGGGAACTACCTATACAAACTTGTTCCTACATAGTAACTTGCAACTTTGAATGAGAATGTGCTTGCTTATCATCAACGTGCTATATGTTCTGAGTGCCCGAATTGGGAATCTGTGTCAAAACTTTGTTAGGAATTATGTGATCCTTACTAGCTGGAAATAAGGGAGATTGGGCATGAAGTTATTTCTAGGAGTTGGAGACATACAACCTTTAGCTCAGTTCTGGGCATCTTTGAAATACCTATACAAACTTGTTCCTACATAGTAACTTGCAACTTTGAATGAGAATGTGCTTGCTTACAGCAACGTGCTATATGTTATGAATGCCCGAATTGGGAATCTGTGTCAAATCTTTGTTAGGAATTATGTGATCCTTACTAGCTGGAAGTAAGGGAGTTGGGGCATGAAGTTATTTCTAGGAGTTGGACACATACCAAGTTTAGCTCAGTTCTGTGCATCTTTGAAATACCTATACAAACTTGTTCCTACATAGTAACTTGCAACTTTGAATGAGAATGTGCTTGCTTACAGCAAACGTGCTATATGTTCTGAATGCCCGAATTGGGAATCTGTGTCAGAACTATGTTAGTAATTATGTGATCCTTACTAGCTGGAAGTAAGGGAGATGGGGCATGAAGTTATTTCTAGGAGTTGGACACATACCAAGTTTAGCTCAGTTCTGGGCATCTTTGAAATGCCTATACGAACTTGTTCCTACATATTAAATCGCAACTTTGAATGAGAATGTGCTTGCTTACAGCAACGTGCTATATGTTCTGAATACCCGAATTGGGAATCTGTGTCAAAATTTGTTAGGAATTATGTGATCCTTACTAGCTGGAAGTAAGGGAGATGGGGCATGAAGTTATTTCTAGGAGTTGGACACATACCAAGTTTAGCTCAGTTCTGGGCATCTTTGAAATACCTATACAAACTTGTTCCTACATAGTAACTTGCAACTTTGAATGAGAATGTGCTTGCTTTCAGCAACGTGCTATATGTTCTGAATGCCCGAATTGGGAATCTGTGTCAGAACTTTGTTAGTAATTATGTGATCCTTACTAGCTGGAAGGAAGGGATATGGGGCATGAAGTTATTTCTAGGACTTGGAGACATACAACGTTTAGCTCAGTTCTGGGCATCTTTGAAATACCTATACAAACTTGTTCCTACATAGTAACTTGCAACTTTGAATGAGAATGTGCTTCCTTGCAGCAACGTGCTATAAGTTCTGAATGCCCGAATTGGGAATCTGTGTCAAAACTTTGTTAAGAATTATGTGATCCTTACTAGCTGTAAGTAAGGGATATGGGGCATGAAGTTATTTCTAGGAGTTGGAGACATACAACGTTTAGCTCAGTTCTGGGCATCTTTGAAATACCTATACGAACTTGTTCCTACATATTAAATCGCAACTTTGAATGAGAATGTGCTTGCTTACAGCAACGTGCTATATGTTCTGAATACCCGAATTGGGAATCTGTGTCAAAATTTGTTAGGAAATATGTGATCCTTACTAGCTGGAAGTAAGGGAGTTGGGGCATGAAGGTATTTCTAGGAGTTGGACACATACCAAGTTTAGCACAGTTCTGGGTATCTTTGAAATACCTATTCAAACTTGTTCCTACATAGTAACTTGCAACTTTGAATGAGAATGTGCTTGCTTACAGCAACGTGCTATATGTTCTGAATGCCCGAATTGGGAATCTTTGTGAAAACATTGTTAGGAATTATGTGATCCTTACTAGCTGGAAGTAAGGGAGATGGGGCATGAAGTCATTTCAAGGAGTTGGACGCATACCAAGTTTAGCTCAGTTCTGGGCATCTTTGAAATACCTATACAAACTTGTTCCTACATAGTAACTTGCAACTTTGAATGAGAATGTGCTTGCTTACAGCAACGTGCTATATGTTCTGAATGCCCGAATTGGGAATCTGTGTCAAAACTTTGTTAGGAATTATGTGATCCTTACTAGCTGGAAGTAAGGGAGATGGGGCATGATGTTATTTCTAGAGGTTGGACACATACCAAGTTTAGCTCAGTTCTGGGCATCTTTGAAATACCTATACAAACTTGTTCCTACATAGTAACTTGCAACTTTGAATGAGAATGTGCTTGCTTACAGCAACGTGCTACATGTTCTGAATGCCCGAATTGGGAATCTGTGTCAAAACTTTGTTAGGAATTATGTGATCCTTACTAGCTGGAAGTAAGGGAGATGGGGCATGAAGTTATTTCTAGGAGTTGGACACATACCAAGTTTAGCTCAGTTCTGGGCATCTTTGAAATACCTATACAAACTTGTTCCTACATAGTAACTTGCAACTTTGAATGAGAATGTGCTTGCTTTCAGCAACGTGCTATATGTTCTGAATGCCCGAATTGGGAATCTGTGTCAGAACTTTGTTAGTAATTATGTGATCCTTACTAGCTGGAAGTAAGGGATATGGGGCATGAAGTTATTTCTAGGAGTTGGAGACATACAACGTTTAGCTCAGTTCTGGGCATCTTTGAAATACCTATACAAACTTGTTCCTACATAGTAACTTGCAACTTTGAATGAGAAGGTGCTTCCTTGCAGCAACGTGCTATATGTTCTGAATGCCCGAATTGGGAATCTGTGTCAAAACTTTGTTAAGAATTATGTGATCCTTACTAGCTGTAAGTAAGGGATATGGGGCATGAAGTTATTTCTAGGAGTTGGAGACATACAACGTTTAGCTCAGTTCTGGGCATCTTTGAAATACCTATACAAACTTGTTCCTACATAGTAACTTGCAACTTTGAATGAGACTGTGCTTGCTTACAGCAACGTGCTATATGTTCTGAATGCCCGAATTGGGAATCTGTGTCAAAACTTTGTTAGGAATTATGTGATCCTTACTAGCTGGAAGTAAGGGAGATGGGGCATGAAGTTATTTCTAGGAGTTGGACACATACCAAGTTTAGCTCAGTTCTGGGCATCTTTGAAATACCTATACAAACTTGTTCCTACATAGTAACTTGCAACTTTGAATGAGAATGTTCTTGCTTACAGCAACGTGCTATATGTTCTAAATGCCCGAATTGGGAATCTGTGTCAAAACTTTGTTAGGAATTATGTGATTCTTACTAGCTGGAAGTAAGGGAGTTGGGGCATGAAGTTATTTCTAGAGATTGGACACATACCAAGTTTAGCTCAGTTCTGGGCATCTTTGAAACACCTATACAAACTTGTTCCTACATAGTAACTTGCAACTTTGAATGAGAATGTGCTTGCTTACGGCAACGTGCTATATGTTCTGAATGCCCGAATTGGGAATCTGTGTCAAAACTTAGTTAGGAATTATGTGATCCTTACTAGCTGGAAGTAAGGGAGATGGGGCATGAAGTTATTTCTAGGAATTGGACACATACCAAGTTTAGCTCAGTTCTGGGCATCTTTGAAATACCTATACAAACTTGTTCCTACATAGTAACTTGCATCTTTGAATGAGAATGTGCTTCCTTACAGCAACGTGCTATATGTTCTGATGCCCGAATTGGGAATCTGTGTCAAAACTTTGTTAGGAATTATGTGATCCTTACTAGCTGGAAGTAAGAGAGATGGGGCATTAAGTTATTTCTAGGAGTTGGAGACATACCAAGTTTAGCTCAGTTCTGGGCATCTTTGAAAGTCCTATTCAAACTTGTTCCTACATAGTAACTTGCAACTTTGAATGAGAATGTGCTTGCTTACAGCAACGTGCTATATGTTCTGAATGCCCGAATTGGGAATCTGTGTCAAAACTTTGTTAGGAATTATGTGATCCTTACTAGCTGGAAGTAAGGGAGTTGGGGCATGAAGTTATTTCTAGGAGTTGGACACATACCAAGTTTAGCTCAGTTCAGGGCATCTTTGAAATACCTATACAAACTTGTTCCTACCTAGTAACTTGCAACTTTGAATGAGAATGTGCTTGCTTACAGCAACGTGCTATATGTTGTAAATGCCCGAATTGGGAATCTGTGTCAAAACTTTGTTAGGAATTATGTGATCCTTACTAGCTGGAAGTAAGGGAGTTGGGGCATGAAGTTATTTCTAGAGATTGGACACATACCAAGTTTAGCTCAGTTCTGGGCATCTTTGAAATACCTATACAAACTTGTTCCTACATAGTAACTTGCAACTTTGAATGAGAATGTGCTTCCTTGCAGCAACGTGCTATATGTTCTGAATGCCCGAATTGGGAATCTGTGTCAAAACTTTGTTAAGAATTATGTGATCCTTACTAGCTGTAAGTAAGGGATATGGGGCATGAAGTTATTTCTAGGAGTTGGAGACATACAACGTTTAGCTCAGTTCTGGGCATCTTTGAAATACCTATACAAACTTGTTCCTACATAGTAACTTGCAACTTTGAATGAGAATGTGCTTGCTTACAGCAACGTGCTATATGTTCTGAATGCCCGAATTGGGAATCTGTGTCAAAACTTTGTTAGGAATTATGTGATCCTTACTAGCTGGAAGTAAGGGAGATGGGGCATGAAGTTATTTCTAGGAGTTGGACACATACCAAGATTAGCTCAGTTCTGGGCATCTTTGAAATACCCATACGAACTTGTTCCTACATATTAACTTGCAATTTTGAATGAGAATGTGCTTGCTTACAGCAACGTGCTATATATTCTGAATGCCCGAATTGGGAATCTGTGTCAAAATTTGTTAGGAAATATGTGATCCTTACTAGCTGGATGTAAGGGAGTTGGGGCATGAAGGTATTTCTAGGAGTTGGAAACATACCAAGTTTAGCACAGTTCTGGGCATCTTTGAAATACCTATACAAACTTGTTCCTACATAGTAACTTGCAACTTTGAATGAGAATGTGCTTGCTTACAGCAACGTGCTATATGTTCTGAATGCCCGAATTGGGAATCTGTGTCAAAACTTTGTTAGAAATTATGTGATCCTTACTAGATGGACGTAAGGGAGATGTGGCATGAAGTTATTTCTAGGAGTTGGAGACATACCAAGTTTAGCTCAGTTCTGGGCATCTTTGAAATACCTATACAAACTTGTTCCAACATAGTAACTTGCAAATTTGAATGAGAATGTGCTTTCTTACAGCAAACGTGCTATATGTTCTGAATGCCCGAATTGGGAATCTGTGTCAAAACTTTGTTAGGAATTATGTGATCGTTACTAGCTGGAAGTAAGGGTGATGGGGCATGAAGTTATTTCTAGGAGTTGGAGACATACAACGTTTAGCTCAGTTCTGGGCATCTTTGAAATACCTATACGAACTTGTTCCTACATAGTAACTTGCAACTTTGAATGAGAATGTGCTTGCTTACAGCAACTTGCTATATGTTCTGAATACCCGAATTGGGAATCTGTGTCAAAACTTTGTTAAGAATTACGTGATCCTTACTAGCTGGAAGTAAGGGAGTTGGGGCATGAAGTTATTTCTAGGAGTTGGAGACATACCAAGTTTAGCTCAGTTCTGGGCATCATTGAAATACCTATACAAACTTGTTCCTACATAGTAACTTGCAACTTTGAATGAGAATGTGCTTGCTTACAGCAACGTGCTATATGTTCTGAATGCCCGAATTGGGAATCTGTGTCAAAACTTTGTTAGGAATTATGTGATCCTTACTAGCTGGAAGTAAGTGAGACGGGGCATGAAGTTATTTCTAGGAGTTGGAGAAATACAACGTTTAACTCAGTTCTGGGCATCTTTAAAATACCTATACAAACTTGTTCCTACATAGTAACTTGCAACTTTGAATGAGAATGTGCTTGCTTACAGCAATGTGGTACATGTTCTGAATCCCCGAATTGGGAATCTGTGTCAAAACTTTTTTAGGAATTATGTGATCCTTACTAGCTGGAAGTAAGGGAGATGGGGCATGAAGTTATTTCTAGGAGTTGGACACATACCAAGTTTAGCTCAGTTCTGGGCATCTTTGAAATAACTATACAAACTTGTTCCTACATAGTAACTTGCAACTTTGAATGAGAATGTGCTTGCTTTCAGCAACGTGCTATATGTTCTGAATGACCGAATTGGGAATCTGTGTCAGAACTTTGTTAGTAATTATGTGATCCTTACTAGCTGGAAGTAAGGGATATGGGGCATGAAGTTATTTCTAGGAGTTGGAGACATACAACGTTTAGCTCAGTTCTGGGCATCTTTGAAATACCTATACAAACTTGTTCCTACATAGTAACTTGCAACTTTGAATGAGAATGTGCTTGCTTGCAGCAACGTGCTATATGTTCTGAATGCCCGAATTGGGAATCTGTGTCAAAACTTTGTTAAGAATTATGTGATCCTTACTAGCTGTAAGTAAGGGATATGGGGCATGAAGTTATTTCTAGGAGTTGGAGACATACAACGTTTATCTCAGTTCTGGGCATCTTTGAAATACCTATACAAACTTGTTCCTACATAGTAACTTGCAACTTTGAATGAGAATGTGCTTGCTTACAGCAACGTGCTATATGTTCTGAATGCCCGAATTGGGAATCTGTGTCAAAACTTTGTTAGGAATTATGTGATCCTTACTAGCTGGAAGTAAGGGAGTTGGGGCATGAAGGTATTTCTAGGAGTTGGACACATACCAAGTTTAGCACAGTTCTGGGCATCTTTGAAATACCTATACAAACTTGTTCCTACATAGTTACTTGCAACTTTGAATGAGAATGTGCTTGCTTACAGCAACGTGCTATATGTTCTGAATGCCCGAATTTGGAATCTGTGTCAAAACATTGTTAGGAATTATGTGATCCTTACTAGGTGGAAGTAAGGGAGATGGGGCATGAAGTTATTTCTAGGAGTTGGACACATACAACGTTTAGCTCAGTTCTGGGCATCTTTGAAATACCTATACAAACTTGTTCCTACATAGTAACTTGCAACTTTGAATGAGAATGTGCTTGCTTACAGCAACGTGCTATATGTTCTGAATGCCCGAATTGGGAATCTGTGTCAAAACTTTGTTAGAAATTATGTGATCCTTACTAGATGGACGTAAGGGAGATGGGGCATGAAGTTATTTCTAGGAGTTGGAGACATACCAAGTTTAGCTCAGTTCTGGGCATCTTTGAAATACCTATACAAACTTGTTCCTACATAGTATCTTGCAACTTTGAATGAGAATGTGCTTGCTTACAGCAAACGTGCTATATGTTCTGAATGCCCGAATTGGGAATCTGTGTCAAAACTTTGTTAGGAATTATGTGATCCTTACTAGCTTGAAGTAAGGGAGATGGGGCATGAAGTTATTTCTAGGAGTTGGAGACATACAACGTTTAGCTCAGTTCTGGGCATCTTTGAAATACCTATACAAACTTGTTCCTACATAGTAACTTGCAACTTTGAATGAGAATGTGCTTGCTTACAGCAACTTGCTATATGTTCTGAATACCCGAATTGGGAATCTGTGTCAAAAGTTTGTTAAGAATTATGTGATCCTTACTAGCTAGAAGTAAGGGAGTTGGGGCATGAAGTTATTTCTAGGAGTTGGAGACATACCAACTTTAGCTCAGTTCTGGGCATCTTTGAAATACCTATACAAACTTGTTCCTACATAGTAACTTGCAACTTTGAATGAGAATGTGCTTGCTTACAGCAACGTGCTATATGTTCTGAATGCCCGAATTGGGAATCTGTGTCAAAACATTGTTAGGAATTATGTGATCCTTACTAGCTCGAAGTAAGGGAGATGGGGCATGAAGTCATTTCAAGGAGTTGGACGCATACCAAGTTTAGCTCAGTTCTGGGCATCTTTGAAATACCTATACAAACTTGTTCCTACATAGTAACTTGCAACTTTGAATGAGAATGTGCTTGCTTACAGCAACGTGCTATATGTTCTGAATGCCCGAATTGGGAATCTGTGTCAAAACATTGTTAGGAATTATGTGATCCTTACTAGGTGGAAGTAAGGGAGATGGGGCATGAAGTTATTTCTAAGAGTTGGACACATACCAAGATTAGCTCAGTTCTGAGCATCTTTGAAATACCCATACGAACTTGTTCCTACATATTAACTTGCAATTTTGAATGAGAATGTGCTTGCTTACAGCAACGTGCTATATATTCTGAATGCCCGAATTGGGAATCTGTGTCAAAATTTGTTAGGAAATATGTGATCCTTACTAGCTGGATGTAAGGGAGTTGGGGCATGAAGGTATTTCTAGGAGTTGGACACATACCAAGTTTAGCACAGTTCTGGGCATCTTTGAAATACCTATACAAACTTGTTCCTACATAGTAACTTGCAACTTTGAATGAGAATGTGCTTGCTTATCATCAACGTGCTATATGTTCTGAATGCCCGAATTGGGAATCTGTGTCAAAACTTTGTTAGAAATTATGTGATCCTTACTAGATGGACGTAAGGGAGATGTGGCATGAAGTTATTTCTAGGAGTTGGAGACATACCAAGTTTAGCTCAGTTCTGGGCATCTTTGAAATACCTATACAAACTTGTTCCTACATAGTAACTTGCAACTTTGAATGAGAATGTGCTTGCTTACAGCAACGTGCTATATGTTATGAATGCCCGAATTGGGAATCTGTGTCAAAACTTTGTTAGGAATTATGTGATCCTTACTAGCTGGAAGTAAGGGAGTTGGGGCATGAAGTTATTTCTAGGAGTTGGACACATACCAAGTTTAGCTCAGTTCTGTGCATCTTTGAAATACCTATACAAACTTGTTCCTACATAGTAACTTGCAACTTTGAATGAGAATGTGCTTGCTTACAGCAAACGTGCTATATGTTCTGAATGCCCGAATTGGGAATCTGTGTCAGAACTATGTTAGTAATTATGTGAACCTTACTAGCTGGAAGTAAGGGTGATGGGGCATGAAGTTATTTCTAGGAGTTGGAGACATACCAAGATTAGCTCAGTTCTGGGCATCTTTGAAATACCTTTACAAACTTGTTCCTACATAGTAACTTGCAACTTTGAATGAGAATGTGCTTGCTTAAGCAACGTGCTATATGTTCTGAATGCCCGAATTGGGAATCTGTGTCAAAACTTTGTTAGGAATTATGTGATCCTTACTAGATGGAAGTAAGGGAGATGGGGCATGAAGTTATTTCTAGGAGTTGGAGACATACAAAGTTTAGCTCAGTTCTGGGCATCTTTGAACTACCTATACAAACTTGTTCCTACATAGTAACTTGCAACTTTGAATGAGAATGTGCTTGCTTATCATCAACGTGCTATATGTTCTGAGTGCCCGAATTGAGAATCTGTGTCAAAACTTTGTTAGGAATTATGTGATCCTTACTAGCTGGAAGTAAGGGAGATTGGGCATGAAGTTATTTCTAGGAGTTGGAGACATACAACGTTTAGCTCAGTTCTGGGCATCTTTGAAATACCTATACAAACTTGTTCCTACATAGTAACTTGCTACTTTGAATGAGAATGTGCTTGCTTACAGCAACGTGCTATATGTTCTGAATGCCCGAATTGGGAATCTGTGTCAAATCTTTGTTAGGAATTATGTGATCCTTACAAGCTGGAAGTAAGGGAGATGGGGCATGAAGTTATTTCTAGGAGTTGGAGACATACAACGTTTAGCTCAGTTCTGGGCATCTTTGAAATACCTATACAAACTTGTTCCTACATAGTAACTTGCAACTTTGAATGAGAATGTGCTTGCTTACAGCAACTTGCTATATGTTCTGAATACCCGAATTGGGAATCTGTGTCAAAACTTTGTTAGGAATTATGTGATCCTTACTAGCTGGAAGTAAGGGACTTGGGGCATGAAGTTATTTCTAGGAGTAGGAGACATACCAAGTTTAGCTCAGTTCTGGGCATCTTTGAAATACCTATACAAACTTGTTCCTACATAGTAACTTGCAACTTTGAATGAGAATATGCTTGCTTACAGCAACGTGCTATATGTTCTGAATGCCCGAATTGGGAATCTGTGTCAAAACTTTGTTAGTAATTATGTGATCCTTACTAGCTGGAAGTAAGGGAGTTGGGGCATGAAGGTATTTCTAGGAGTTGGACACATACCAAGTTTAGCACAGTTCTGGGCATCTTTGAAATACCTATACAAACTTGTTCCTACATAGTTACTTGCAACTTTGAATGAGAATGTGCTTGCTTACAGCAACGTGCTATATGTTCTGAATGCCCGAATTTGGAATCTGTGTCAAAACATTGTTAGGAATTATGTGATCCTTACTAGGTGGAAGTAAGGGAGATGGGGCATGAAGTTATTTCTAGGAGTTGGACACATACAACGTTTAGCTCAGTTCTGGGCATCTTTGAAATACCTATACAAACTTGTTCCTACATAGTAACTTGCAACTTTGAATGAGAATGTGCTTGCTTACAGCAACGTGCTATATGTTCTGAATGCCCGAATTGGGAATCTGTGTCAAAACTTTGTTAGAAATTATGTGATCCTTACTAGATGGACGTAAGGGAGATGGGGCATGAAGATATTTCTAGGAGTTGGAGACATACCAAGTTTAGCTCAGTTCTGGGCATCTTTGAAATACCTATACAAACTTGTTCCTACATAGTAACTTGCAACTTTGAATGAGAATGTGCTTGCTTACAGCAAACGTGCTATATGTTCTGAATGCCCGAATTGGGAATCTGTGTCAAAACTTTGTTAGGAATTATGTGATCCTTACTAGCTTGAAGTAAGGGAGATGGGGCATGAAGTTATTTCTAGGAGTTGGAGACATACAACGTTTAGCTCAGTTCTGGGCATCTTTGAAATACCTATACAAACTTGTTCCTACATAGTAACTTGCAACTTTGAATGAGAATGTGCTTGCTTACAGCAACTTGCTATATGTTCTGAATACCCGAATTGGGAATCTGTGTCAAAACTTTGTTAAGAATTATGTGATCCTTACTAGCTGGAAGTAAGGGAGTTGGGGCATGAAGTTATTTCTAGGAGTTGGAGACATACCAAGTTTAGCTCAGTTCTGGGCATCTTTGAAATACCTATACAAACTTGTTCCTACATAGTAACTTGCAACTTTGAATGAGAATGTGCTTGCTTACAGCAACGTGCTATATGTTCTGAATGCCCGAATTGGGAATCTGTGTCAAAACATTGTTAGGAATTATGTGATCCTTACTAGCTCGAAGTAAGGGAGATGGGGCATGAAGTCATTTCAAGGAGTTGGACGCATACCAAGTTTAGCTCAGTTCTGGGCATCTTTGAAATACCTATACAAACTTGTTCCTACATAGTAACTTGCAACTTTGAATGAGAATCTGCTTGCTTACAGCAACGTGCTATATGTTCTGAATGCCCGAATTGGGAATCTGTGTCAAAACTTTGTTAGGAATTATGTGATCCTTACAAGCTGGAAGTAAGGGTGATGGGGCATGAAGTTATTTCTAGGAGTTGGAGACATGCCAAGTTTAGCTCAGTTCTGGGCATCTTTGAAATACCTTTACAAACTTGTTCCTACATAGTAACTTGCAACTTTGAATGAGAATGTGCTTGCTTACAGCAACGTGCTATATGTTCTGAATGCCCGAAGTGGGAATATGTGTCAAAACTTTGTGAGAATTTATGTGATCCTTACTAGATGGAAGTAAGGGAGATGGGGCATGAAGTTATTTCTAGGAGTTGGAGACATACAACGTTTAGCTGAGTTCTGGGAACTACCTATACAAACTTGTTCCTACATAGTAACTTGCAACTTTGAATGAGAATGTGCTTGCTTATCATCAACGTGCTATATGTTCTGAGTGCCCGAATTGGGAATCTGTGTCAAAACTTTGTTAGGAATTATGTGATCCTTACTAGCTGGAAATAAGGGAGATTGGGCATGAAGTTATTTCTAGGAGTTGGAGACATACAACCTTTAGCTCAGTTCTGGGCATCTTTGAAATACCTATACAAACTTGTTCCTACATAGTAACTTGCAACTTTGAATGAGAATGTGCTTGCTTACAGCAACGTGCTATATGTTATGAATGCCCGAATTGGGAATCTGTGTCAAATCTTTGTTAGGAATTATGTGATCCTTACTAGCTGGAAGTAAGGGAGTTGGGGCATGAAGTTATTTCTAGGAGTTGGACACATACCAAGTTTAGCTCAGTTCTGTGCATCTTTGAAATACCTATACAAACTTGTTCCTACATAGTAACTTGCAACTTTGAATGAGAATGTGCTTGCTTACAGCAAACGTGCTATATGTTCTGAATGCCCGAATTGGGAATCTGTGTCAGAACTATGTTAGTAATTATGTGATCCTTACTAGCTGGAAGTAAGGGAGATGGGGCATGAAGTTATTTCTAGGAGTTGGACACATACCAAGTTTAGCTCAGTTCTGGGCATCTTTGAAATACCTATACGAACTTGTTCCTACATATTAAATCGCAACTTTGAATGAGAATGTGCTTGCTTACAGCAACGTGCTATATGTTCTGAATACCCGAATTGGGAATCTGTGTCAAAATTTGTTAGGAATTATGTGATCCTTACTAGCTGGAAGTAAGGGAGATGGGGCATGAAGTTATTTCTAGGAGTTGGACACATACCAAGTTTAGCTCAGTTCTGGGCATCTTTGAAATACCTATACAAACTTGTTCCTACATAGTAACTTGCAACTTTGAATGAGAATGTGCTTGCTTTCAGCAACGTGCTATATGTTCTGAATGCCCGAATTGGGAATCTGTGTCAGAACTTTGTTAGTAATTATGTGATCCTTACTAGCTGGAAGTAAGGGATATGGGGCATGAAGTTATTTCTAGGACTTGGAGACATACAACGTTTAGCTCAGTTCTGGGCATCTTTGAAATACCTATACAAACTTGTTCCTACATAGTAACTTGCAACTTTGAATGAGAATGTGCTTCCTTGCAGCAACGTGCTATAAGTTCTGAATGCCCGAATTGGGAATCTGTGTCAAAACTTTGTTAAGAATTATGTGATCCTTACTAGCTGTAAGTAAGGGATATGGGGCATGAAGTTATTTCTAGGAGTTGGAGACATACAACGTTTAGCTCAGTTCTGGGCATCTTTGAAATACCTATACGAACTTGTTCCTACATATTAAATCGCAACTTTGAATGAGAATGTGCTTGCTTACAGCAACGTGCTATATGTTCTGAATACCCGAATTGGGAATCTGTGTCAAAATTTGTTAGGAAATATGTGATCCTTACTAGCTGGAAGTAAGGGAGTTGGGGCATGAAGGTATTTCTAGGAGTTGGACACATACCAAGTTTAGCACAGTTCTGGGTATCTTTGAAATACCTATTCAAACTTGTTCCTACATAGTAACTTGCAACTTTGAATGAGAATGTGCTTGCTTACAGCAACGTGCTATATGTTCTGAATGCCCGAATTGGGAATCTGTGTCAAAACTTTGTTAGGAATTATGTGATCCTTACTAGCTGGAAGTAAGGGAGATGGGGCATGAAGTTATTTCTAGGAGTTGGACACATACCAAGATTAGCTCAGTTCTGGGCATCTTTGAAATACCCATACGAACTTGTTCCTACATATTAACTTGCAATTTTGAATGAGAATGTGCTTGCTTACAGCAACGTGCTATATATTCTGAATGCCCGAATTGGGAATCTGTGTCAAAATTTGTTAGGAAATATGTGATCCTTACTAGCTGGATGTAAGGGAGTTGGGTCATGAAGGTATTTCTAGGAGTTGGACACATACCAAGTTTAGCACAGTTCTGGGCATCTTTGAAATACCTATACAAACTTGTTCCTACATAGTAACTTGCAACTTTGAATGAGAATGTGCTTGCTTACAGCAACGTGCTATATGTTCTGAATGCCCGAATTGGGAATCTGTGTCAAAACTTTGTTAGAAATTATGTGATCCTTACTAGATGGACGTAAGGGAGATGTGGCATGAAGTTATTTCTAGGAGTTGGAGACATACCAAGTTTAGTTCAGTTCTGGGCATCTTTGAAATACCTATACAAACTTGTTCCTACATAGTAACTTGCAAATTTGAATGAGAATGTGCTTTCTTACAGCAAACGTGCTATATGTTCTGAATGCCCGAATTGGGAATCTGTGTCAAAACTTTGTTAGGAATTATGTGATCGTTACTAGCTGGAAGTAAGGGTGATGGGGCATGAAGTTATTTCTAGGAGTTGGAGACATACAACGTTTAGCTCAGTTCTGGGCATCTTTGAAATACCTATACAAACTTGTTCCTACATAGTAACTTGCAACTTTGAATGAGAATGTGCTTGCTTACAGCAACTTGCTATATGTTCTGAATACCCGAATTGGGAATCTGTGTCAAAACTTTGTTAAGAATTACGTGATCCTTACTAGCTGGAAGTAAGGGAGTTGGGGCATGAAGTTATTTCTAGGAGTTGGAGAAATACAACGTTTAACTCAGTTCTGGGCATCTTTAAAATACCTATACAAACTTGTTCCTACATAGTAACTTGCAACTTTGAATGAGAATGTGCTTGCTTACAGTAATGTGGTACATGTTCTGAATGCCCGAATTGGGAATCTGTGTCAAAACTTTTTTAGGAATTATGTGATCCTTACTAGCTGGAAGTAAGGGAGATGGGGCATGAAGTTATTTCTAGGAGTTGGACACATACCAAGTTTAGCTCAGTTCTGGGCATCTTTGAAATAACTATACAAACTTGTTCCTACATAGTAACTTGCAACTTTGAATGAGAATGTGCTTGCTTTCAGCAACGTGCTATATGTTCTGAATGCCCGAATTGGGAATCTGTGTCAGAACTTTGTTAGTAATTATGTGATCCTTACTAGCTGGAAGTAAGGGATATGGGGCATGAAGTTATTTCTAGGAGTTGGAGACATACAACGTTTAGCTCAGTTCTGGGCATCTTTGAAATACCTATACAAACTTGTTCCTACATAGTAACTTGCAACTTTGAATGAGAATGTGCTTGCTTGCAGCAACGTGCTATATGTTCTGAATGCCCGAATTGGGAATCTGTGTCAAAACTTTGTTAAGAATTATGTGATCCTTACTAGCTGTAAGTAAGGGATATGGGGCATGAAGTTATTTCTAGGAGTTGGAGACATACAACGTTTAGCTCAGTTCTGGGCATCTTTGAAATACCTATACAAACTTGTTCCTACATAGTAACTTGCAACTTTGAATGAGAATGTGCTTGCTTACAGCAACGTGCTATATGTTCTGAATGCCCGAATTGGGAATCTGTGTCAAAACTTTGTTAGGAATTATGTGATCCTTACTAGCTGGAAGTAAGGGAGTTGGGGCATGAAGGTATTTCTAGGAGTTGGACACATACCAAGTTTAGCACAGTTCTGGGCATCTTTGAAATACCTATACAAACTTGTTCCTACATAGTTACTTGCAACTTTGAATGAGAATGTGCTTGCTTACAGCAACGTGCTATATGTTCTGAATGCCTGAATTTGGAATCTGTGTCAAAACATTGTTAGGAATTATGTGATCCTTACTAGGTGGAAGTAAGGGAGATGGGGCATGAAGTTATTTCTAGGAGTTGGACACATACAACGTTTAGCTCAGTTCTGGGCATCTTTGAAATACCTATACAAACTTGTTCCTACATAGTAACTTGCAACTTTGAATGAGAATGTGCTTGCTTACAGCAACGTGCTATATGTTCTGAATGCCCGAATTGGGAATCTGTGTCAAAACATTGTTAGAAATTATGTGATCCTTACTAGATGGACGTAAGGGAGATGGGGCATGAAGTTATTTCTAGGAGTTGGAGACATACCAAGTTTAGCTCAGTTCTGGGCATCTTTGAAATACCTATACAAACTTGTTCCTACATAGTAACTTGCAACTTTGAATGAGAATGTGCTTGCTTACAGCAAACGTGCTATATGTTCTGAATGCCCGAATTGGGAATCTGTGTCAAAACTTTGTTAGGAATTATGTGATCCTTACTAGCTTGAAGTAAGGGAGATGGGGCATGAAGTTATTTCTAGGAGTTGGAGACATACAACGTTTAGCTCAGTTCTGGGCATCTTTGAAATACCTATACAAACTTGTTCCTACATAGTAACTTGCAACTTTGAATGAGAATCTCCTTGCTTACAGCAACTTGCTATATGTTCTGAATACCCGAATTGGGAATCTGTGTCAAAACTTTGTTAAGAATTATGTGATCCTTACTAGCTGGAAGTAAGGGAGTTGGGGCATGAAGTTATTTCTAGGAGTTGGAGACATACCAAGTTTAGCTCAGTTCTGGGCATCTTTGAAATACCTATACAAACTTGTTCCTACATAGTAACTTGCAACTTTGAATGAGAATGTGCTTGCTTACAGCAACGTGCTATATGTTCTGAATGCCCGAATTGGGAATCTGTGTCAAAACATTGTTAGGAATTATGTGATCCTTACTAGCTCGAAGTAAGGGAGATGGGGCATGAAGTCATTTCAAGGAGTTGGACGCATACCAAGTTTAGCACAGTTCTGGGTATCTTTGAAATACCTATTCAAACTTGTTCCTACATAGTAACTTGCAACTTTGAATGAGAATGTGCTTGCTTACAGCAACGTGCTATATGTTCTGAATGCCCGAATTGGGAATCTGTGTCAAAACTTTGTTAGGAATTATGTGATCCTTACTAGCTGGAAGTAAGGGAGTTGGGGCATGAAGGTATTTCTAGGAGTTGGACACATACCAAGTTTAGCACAGTTCTGGGCATCTTTGAAATACCTATACAAACTTGTTCCTACATAGTTACTTGCAACTTTGAATGAGAATGTGCTTGCTTACAGCAACGTGCTATATGTTCTGAATGCCCGAATTGGGAATCTTTGTGAAAACATTGTTAGGAATTATGTGATCCATACTAGCTGGAAGTAAGGGAGATGGGGCATGAAGTCATTTCAAGGAGTTGGACGCATACCAAGTTTAGCTCAGTTCTGGGCATCTTTGAAATACCTATACAAACTTGTTCCTACATAGTAACTTGCAACTTTGAATGAGAATGTGCTTGCTTTCAGCAACGTGCTATATGTTCTCAATGCCCGAATTGGGAATCTGTGTCAGAACTTTGTTAGTAATTATGTGATCCTTACTAGCTGGAAGTAAGGGATATGGGGCATGAAGTTATTTCTAGGAGTTGGAGACATACAACGTTTAGCTCAGTTCTGGGCATCTTTGAAATACCTATACAAACTTGTTCCTACATAGTAACTTGCAACTTTGAATGAGAAGGTGCTTCCTTGCAGCAACGTGCTATATGTTCTGAATGCCCGAATTGGGAATCTGTGTCAAAACTTTGTTAAGAATTATGTGATCCTTACTAGCTGTAAGTAAGGGATATGGGGCATGAAGTTATTTCTAGGAGTTGGAGACATACAACGTTTAGCTCAGTTCTGGGCATCTTTGAAATACCTATACAAACTTGTTCCTACATAGTAACTTGCAACTTTGAATGAGAATGTGCTTGCTTACAGCAACGTGCTATATGTTCTGAATGCCCGAATTGGGAATCTGTGTCAAAACTTTGTTAGGAATTATGTGATCCTTACTAGCTGGAAGTAAGGGAGATGGGGCATGAAGTTATTTCTAGGAGTTGGACACATACCAAGATTAGCTCAGTTCTGGGCATCTTTGAAATACCCATACGAACTTGTTCCTACATATTAACTTGCAATTTTGAATGAGAATGTGCTTGCTTACAGCAACGTGCTATATATTCTGAATGCCCGAATTGGGAATCTGTGTCAAAATTTGTTAGGAAATATGTGATCCTTACTAGCTGGATGTAAGGGAGTTGGGGCATGAAGGTATTTCTAGGAGTTGTACACATACCAAGTTTAGCACAGTTCTGGGCATCTTTGAAATACCTATACAAACTTGTTCCTACATAGTAACTTGCAACTTTGAATGAGAATGTGCTTGCTTACAGCAACGTGCTATATGTTCTGAATGCCCGAATTGGGAATCTGTGTCAAAACTTTGTTAGAAATTATGTGATCCTTACTAGATGGACGTAAGGGAGATGGGGCATGAAGTTATTTCTAGGAGTTGGAGACATACAACGTTTAGCTCAGTTCTGGGCATCTTTGAAATACCTATACAAACTTGTTCCTACATAGTAACTTGCAACTTTGAATGAGAATCTGCTTGCTTACAGCAACTTGCTATATGTTCTGAATACCCGAATTGGGAATCTGTGTCAAAACTTTGTTAAGAATTATGTGATCCTTACTAGCTGGAAGTAAGGGAGTTGGGGCATGAAGTTATTTCTAGGAGTTGGAGACATACCAAGTTTAGCTCAGTTCTGGGCATCTTTGAAATACCTATACAAACTTGTTCCTACATAGTAACTTGCAACTTTGAATGAGAATGTGCTTGCTTACAGCAACGTGCTATATGTTCTGAATGCCCGAATTGGGAATCTGTGTCAAAACATTGTTAGGAATTATGTGATCCTTACTAGCTCGAAGTAAGGGAGATGGGGCATGAAGTCATTTCAAGGAGTTGGACGCATACCAAGTTTAGCTCAGTTCTGGGCGTCTTTGAAATACCTATTCAAACTTGTTCCTACATAGTAACTTGCAACTTTGAATGAGAATGTGCTTGCTTACAGCAACGTGCTATATGTTCTGAATGCCCGATTTGGGAATCTGTGTCAAAACTTTGTTAGAAATTATGTGATCCTTACTAGATGGACGTAAGGGAGATGTGGCATGAAGTTATTTCTAGGAGTTGGAGACATACCAAGTTTAGTTCAGTTCTGGGCATCTTTGAAATACCTATACAAACTTGTTCCTACATAGTAACTTGCAAATTTGAATGAGAATGTGCTTTCTTACAGCAAACGTGCTATATGTTCTGAATGCCCGAATTGGGAATCTGTGTCAAAACTTTGTTAGGAATTATGTGATCGTTACTAGCTGGAAGTAAGGGTGATGGGGCATGAAGTTATTTCTAGGAGTTGGAGACATACAACGTTTAGCTCAGTTCTGGGCATCTTTGAAATACCTATACAAACTTGTTCCTACATAGTAACTTGCAACTTTGAATGAGAATGTGCTTGCTTACAGCAACTTGCTATATGTTCTGAATACCCGAATTGGGAATCTGTGTCAAAACTTTGTTAAGAATTACGTGATCCTTACTAGCTGGAAGTAAGGGAGTTGGGGCATGAAGTTATTTCTAGGAGTTGGAGAAATACAACGTTTAACTCAGTTCTGGGCATCTTTAAAATACCTATACAAACTTGATCCTACATAGTAACTTGCAACTTTGAATGAGAATGTGCTTGCTTACAGTAATGTGGTACATGTTCTGAATGCCCGAATTGGGAATCTGTGTCAAAACTTTTTTAGGAATTATGTGATCCTTACTAGCTGGAAGTAAGGGAGATGGGGCATGAAGTTATTTCTAGGAGTTGGACACATACCAAGTTTAGCTCAGTTCTGGGCATCTTTGAAATAACTATACAAACTTGTTCCTACATAGTAACTTGCAACTTTGAATGAGAATGTGCTTGCTTTCAGCAACGTGCTATATGTTCTGAATGCCCGAATTGGGAATCTGTGTCAGAACTTTGTTAGTAATTATGTGATCCTTACTAGCTGGAAGTAAGGGATATGGGGCATGAAGTTATTTCTAGGAGTTGGAGACATACAACGTTTAGCTCAGTTCTGGGCATCTTTGAAATACCTATACAAACTTGTTCCTACATAGTAACTTGCAACTTTGAATGAGAATGTGCTTGCTTGCAGCAACGTGCTATATGTTCTGAATGCCCGAATTGGGAATCTGTGTCAAAACTTTGTTAAGAATTATGTGATCCTTACTAGCTGTAAGTAAGGGATATGGGGCATGAAGTTATTTCTAGGAGTTGGAGACATACAACGTTTAGCTCAGTTCTGGGCATCTTTGAAATACCTATACAAACTTGTTCCTACATAGTAACTTGCAACTTTGAATGAGAATGTGCTTGCTTACAGCAACGTGCTATATGTTCTGAATGCCCGAATTGGGAATCTGTGTCAAAACTTTGTTAGGAATTATGTGATCCTTACTAGCTGGAAGTAAGGGAGTTGGGGCATGAAGGTATTTCTAGGAGTTGGACACATACCAAGTTTAGCACAGTTCTGGGCATCTTTGAAATACCTATACAAACTTGTTCCTACATAGTTACTTGCAACTTTGAATGAGAATGTGCTTGCTTACAGCAACGTGCTATATGTTCTGAATGCCCGAATTTGGAATCTGTGTCAAAACATTGTTAGGAATTATGTGATCCTTACTAGGTGGAAGTAAGTGAGATGGGGCATGAAGTTATTTCTAGGAGTTGGACACATACAACGTTTAGCTCAGTTCTGGGCATCTTTGAAACACCTATATAAACTTGTTCCTACATAGTAACTTGCAACTTTGAATGAGAATGTGCTTGCTTACAGCAACGTGCTATATGTTCTGAATGCCCGAATTGGGAATCTGTGTCAAAACTTTGTTAGAAATTATGTGATCCTTACTAGATGGACGTAAGGGAGATGGGGCATGAAGTTATTTCTAGGAGTTGGAGACATACCAAGTTTAGCTCAGTTCTGGGCATCTTTGAAATACCTATACAAACTTGTTCCTACATAGTAACTTGCAACTTTGAATGAGAATGTGCTTGCTTACAGCAAACGTGCTATATGTTCTGAATGCCCGAATTGGGAATCTGTGTCAAAACTTTGTTAGGAATTATGTGATCCTTACTAGCTTGAAGTAAGGGAGATGGGGCATGAAGTTATTTCTAGGAGTTGGAGACATACAACGTTTAGCTCAGTTCTGGGCATCTTTGAAATACCTATACAAACTTGTTCCTACATAGTAACTTGCAACTTTGAATGAGAATGTGCTTGCTTACAGCAACTTGCTATATGTTCTGAATACCCGAATTGGGAATCTGTGTCAAAACTTTGTTAAGAATTATGTGATCCTTACTAGCTGGAAGTAAGGGAGTTGGGGCATGAAGTTATTTCTAGGAGTTGGAGACATACCAAGTTTAGCTCAGTTCTGGGCATCTTTGAAATACCTATACAAACTTGTTCCTACATAGTAACTTGCAACTTTGAATGAGAATGTGCTTGCTTACAGCAACGTGCTATATGTTCTGAATGCCCGAATTGGGAATCTGTGTCAAAACATTGTTAGGAATTATGTGATCCTTACTAGCTCGAAGTAAGGGAGATGGGGCATGAAGTCATTTCAAGGAGTTGGACGCATACCAAGTTTAGCTCAGTTCTGGGCATCTTTGAAATACCTATTCAAACTTGTTCCTACATAGTAACTTGCAACTTTGAATGAGAATGTGCTTGCTTACAGCAACGTGCTATATGTTCTGAATGCCCGAATTGGGAATCTGTGTCAAAACTTTGTTAGGAATTATGTGATCCTTACTAGCTGGAAGTAAGGGAGATGGGGCATGAAGTTATTTCTAGGAGTTGGACACACACCAAGATTAGCTCAGTTCTGGGCATCTTTGAAATACCCATACGAACTTGTTCCTACATATTAACTTGCAATTTTGAATGAGAATGTGCTTGCTTACAGCAACTTACTATATATTCTGAATGCCCGAATTGGGAATCTGTGTCAAAACTTTGTTAGAAATTATGTGATCCTTACTAGATGGATGTAAGGGAGTTGGGGCATGAAGGTATTTCTAGGAGTTGGACACATACCAAGTTTAGCACAGTTCTGGGCATCTTTGAAATACCTATACAAACTTGTTCCTACATAGTAACTTGCAACTTTGAATGAGAATGTGCTTGCTTATCATCAACGTGCTATATGTTCTGAATGCCCGAATTGGGAATCTGTGTCAAAACTTTGTTAGAAATTATGTGATCCTTACTAGATGGACGTAAGGGAGATGTGGCATGAAGTTATTTCTAGGAGTTGGAGACATACCAAGTTTAGCTCAGTTCTGGGCATCTTTGAAATACCTATACAAACTTGTTCCTACATAGTAACTTGCAACTTTGAATGAGAATGTGCTTGCTTACAGCAACGTGCTATATGTTATGAATGCCCGAATTGGGAATCTGTGTCAAAACTTTGTTAGGAATTATGTGATCCTTACTAGCTGGAAGTAAGGGAGTTGGGGGATGAAGTTATTTCTAGGAGTTGGACACATACCAAGTTTAGCTCAGTTCTGTGCATCTTTGAAATACCTATACAAACTTGTTCCTACATAGTAACTTGCAACTTTGAATGAGAATGTGCTTGCTTACAGCAAACGTGCTATATGTTCTGAATGCCCGAATTGGGAATCTGTGTCAGAACTATGTTAGTAATTATGTGATCCTTACTAGCTGGAAGTAAGGGTGATGGGGCATGAAGTTATTTCTAGGAGTTGGAGACATACCAAGTTTAGCTCAGTTCTGGGCATCTTTGAAATACCTTTACAAACTTGTTCCTACATAGTAACTTGCAACTTTGAATGAGAATGTGCTTGCTTATCATCAACGTGCTATATGTTCTGAGTGCCCGAATTGAGAATCTGTGTCAAAACTTTGTTAGGAATTATGTGATCCTTACTAGCTGGAAGTAAGGGAGATTGGGCATGAAGTTATTTCTAGGAGTTGGAGACATACAACGTTTAGCTCAGTTCTGGGCATCTTTTAAATACCTATACAAACTTGTTCCTACATAGTAACTTGCTACTTTGAATGAGAATGTGCTTGCTTACAGCAACGTGCTATATGTTCTGAATGCCCGAATTGGGAATCTGTGTCAAAACTTTGTTAGGAATTATGTGATCCTTACAAGCTGGAAGTAAGGGAGATGGGGCATGAAGTTATTTCTAGGAGTTGGAGACATACAACGTTTAGCTCAGTTCTGGGCATCTTTGAAATACCTATACAAACTTGTTCCTACATAGTAACTTGCAACTTTGAATGAGAATGTGCTTGCTTACAGCAACTTGCTATATGTTCTGAATACCCGAATTGGGAATCTGTGTCAAAACTTTGTTAGGAATTATGTGATCCTTACTAGCTGGAAGTAAGGGACTTGGGGCATGAAGTTATTTCTAGGAGTAGGAGACATACCAAGTTTAGCTCAGTTCTGGGCATCTTTGAAATACCTATACAAACTTGTTCCTACATAGTTACTTGCAACTTTGAATGAGAATGTGCTTGCTTACAGCAACGTGCTATATGTTCTGAATGCCCGAATTTGGAATCTGTGTCAAAACATTGTTAGGAATTATATGATCCTTACTAGGTGGAAGTAAGGGAGATGGGGCATGAAGTTATTTCTAGGAGTTGGACACATACAACGTTTAGCTCAGTTCTGGGCATCTTTGAAATACCTATACAAACTTGTTCCTACATAGTAACTTGCAACTTTGAATGAGAATGTGCTTGCTTACAGCAACGTGCTATATGTTCTGAATGCCCGAATTGGGAATCTGTGTCAAAACTTTGTTAGGAATTATGTGATCCTTACTAGCTGGAAGTAAGGGAGTTGGGGCATGAAGGTATTTCTAGGAGTTGGACACATACCAAGTTTAGCACAGTTCTGGGCATCTTTGAAATACCTATACAAACTTGTTCCTACATAGTTACTTGCAACTTTGAATGAGAATGTGCTTGCTTACAGCAACGTGCTATATGTTCTGAATGCCCGAATTTGGAATCTGTGTCAAAACATTGTTAGGAATTATGTGATCCTTACTAGGTGGAAGTAAGGGAGATGGGGCATGAAGTTATTTCTAGGAGTTGGACACATACAACGTTTAGCTCAGTTCTGGGCATCTTTGAAATACCTATACAAACTTGTTCCTACATAGTAACTTGCAACTTTGAATGAGAATGTGCTTGCTTACAGCAACGTGCTATATGTTCTGAATGCCCGAATTGGGAATCTGTGTCAAAACTTTGTTAGAAATTATGTGATCCTTACTAGATGGACGTAAGGGAGATGGGGCATGAAGTTATTTCTAGGAGTTGGAGACATACCAAGTTTAGCTCAGTTCTGGGCATCTTTGAAATACCTATACAAACTTGTTCCTACATAGTAACTTGCAACTTTGAATGAGAATGTGCTTGCTTACAGCAAACGTGCTATATGTTCTGAATGCCCGAATTGGGAATCTGTGTCAAAACTTTGTTAGGAATTATGTGATCCTTACTAGCTTGAAGTAAGGGAGATGGGGCATGAAGTTATTTCTAGGAGTTGGAGACATACAACGTTTAGCTCAGTTCTGGGCATCTTTGAAATACCTATACAAACTTGTTCCTACATAGTAACTTGCAACTTTGAATGAGAATGTGCTTGCTTACAGCAGCTTGCTATATGTTCTGAATACCCGAATTGGGAATCTGTGTCAAAACTTTGTTAAGAATTATGTGATCCTTACTAGCTGGAAGTAAGGGAGTTGGGGCATGAAGTTATTTCTAGGAGTTGGAGACATACCAAGTTTAGCTCAGTTCTGGGCATCTTTGAAATACCTATACAAACTTGTTCCTACATAGTAACTTGCAACTTTGAATGAGAATGTGCTTGCTTACAGCAACGTGCTATATGTTCTGAATGCCCGAATTGGGAATCTGTGTCAAAACATTGTTAGGAATTATGTGATCCTTACTAGCTCGAAGTAAGGGAGATGGGGCATGAAGTCATTTCAAGGAGTTGGACGCATACCAAGTTTAGCTCAGTTCTGGGCATCTTTGAAATACCTATTCAAACTTGTTCCTACATAGTAACTTGCAACTTTGAATGAGAATGTGCTTGCTTACAGCAACGTGCTATATGTTCTGAATGCCCGAATTGGGAATCTGTGTCAAAACTTTGTTAGGAATTATGTGATCCTTACTAGCTGGAAGTAAGGGAGATGGGGCATGAAGTTATTTCTAGGAGTTGGACACACACCAAGATTAGCTCAGTTCTGGGCATCTTTGAAATACCCATACGAACTTGTTCCTACATATTAACTTGCAATTTTGAATGAGAATGTGCTTGCTTACAGCAACTTACTATATATTCTGAATGCCCGAATTGGGAATCTGTGTCAAAACTTTGTTAGAAATTATGTGATCCTTACTAGATGGATGTAAGGGAGTTGGGGCATGAAGGTATTTCTAGGAGTTGGACACATACCAAGTTTAGCACAGTTCTGGGCATCTTTGAAATACCTATACAAACTTGTTCCTACATAGTAACTTGCAACTTTGAATGAGAATGTGCTTGCTTATCATCAACGTGCTATATGTTCTGAATGCCCGAATTGGGAATCTGTGTCAAAACTTTGTTAGAAATTATGTGATCCTTACTAGATGGACGTAAGGGAGATGTGGCATGAAGTTATTTCTAGGAGTTGGAGACATACCAAGTTTAGCTCAGTTCTGGGCATCTTTGAAATACCTATACAAACTTGTTCCTACATAGTAACTTGCAACTTTGAATGAGAATGTGCTTGCTTACAGCAACGTGCTATATGTTATGAATGCCCGAATTGGGAATCTGTGTCAAAACTTTGTTAGGAATTATGTGATCCTTACTAGCTGGAAGTAAGGGAGTTGGGGGATGAAGTTATTTCTAGGAGTTGGACACATACCAAGTTTAGCTCAGTTCTGTGCATCTTTGAAATACCTATACAAACTTGTTCCTACATAGTAACTTGCAACTTTGAATGAGAATGTGCTTGCTTACAGCAAACGTGCTATATGTTCTGAATGCCCGAATTGGGAATCTGTGTCAGAACTATGTTAGTAATTATGTGATCCTTACTAGCTGGAAGTAAGGGTGATGGGGCATGAAGTTATTTCTAGGAGTTGGAGACATACCAAGTTTAGCTCAGTTCTGGGCATCTTTGAAATACCTTTACAAACTTGTTCCTACATAGTAACTTGCAACTTTGAATGAGAATGTGCTTGCTTATCATCAACGTGCTATATGTTCTGAGTGCCCGAATTGAGAATCTGTGTCAAAACTTTGTTAGGAATTATGTGATCCTTACTAGCTGGAAGTAAGGGAGATTGGGCATGAAGTTATTTCTAGGAGTTGGAGACATACAACGTTTAGCTCAGTTCTGGGCATCTTTTAAATACCTATACAAACTTGTTCCTACATAGTAACTTGCTACTTTGAATGAGAATGTGCTTGCTTACAGCAACGTGCTATATGTTCTGAATGCCCGAATTGGGAATCTGTGTCAAAACTTTGTTAGGAATTATGTGATCCTTACAAGCTGGAAGTAAGGGAGATGGGGCATGAAGTTATTTCTAGGAGTTGGAGACATACAACGTTTAGCTCAGTTCTGGGCATCTTTGAAATACCTATACAAACTTGTTCCTACATAGTAACTTGCAACTTTGAATGAGAATGTGCTTGCTTACAGCAACTTGCTATATGTTCTGAATACCCGAATTGGGAATCTGTGTCAAAACTTTGTTAGGAATTATGTGATCCTTACTAGCTGGAAGTAAGGGACTTGGGGCATGAAGTTATTTCTAGGAGTAGGAGACATACCAAGTTTAGCTCAGTTCTGGGCATCTTTGAAATACCTATACAAACTTGTTCCTACATAGTTACTTGCAACTTTGAATGAGAATGTGCTTGCTTACAGCAACGTGCTATATGTTCTGAATGCCCGAATTTGGAATCTGTGTCAAAACATTGTTAGGAATTATATGATCCTTACTAGGTGGAAGTAAGGGAGATGGGGCATGAAGTTATTTCTAGGAGTTGGACACATACAACGTTTAGCTCAGTTCTGGGCATCTTTGAAATACCTATACAAACTTGTTCCTACATAGTAACTTGCAACTTTGAATGAGAATGTGCTTGCTTACAGCAACGTGCTATATGTTCTGAATGCCCGAATTGGGAATCTGTGTCAAAACTTTGTTAGAAATTATGTGATCCTTACTAGATGGACGTAAGGGAGATGGGGCATGAAGATATTTCTAGGAGTTGGAGACATACCAAGTTTAGCTCAGTTCTGGGCATCTTTGAAATACCTATACAAACTTGTTCCTACATAGTAACTTGCAACTTTGAATGAGAATGTGCTTGCTTACAGCAAACGTGCTATATGTTCTGAATGCCCGAATTGGGAATCTGTGTCAAAACTTTGTTAGGAATTATGTGATCCTTACTAGCTTGAAGTAAGGGAGATGGGGCATGAAGTTATTTCTAGGAGTTGGAGACATACAACGTTTAGCTCAGTTCTGGGCATCTTTGAAATACCTATACAAACTTGTTCCTACATAGTAACTTGCAACTTTGAATGAGAATGTGCTTGCTTACAGCAACTTGCTATATGTTCTGAATACCCGAATTGGGAATCTGTGTCAAAACTTTGTTAAGAATTATGTGATCCTTACTAGCTGGAAGTAAGGGAGTTGGGGCATGAAGTTATTTCTAGGAGTTGGAGACATACCAAGTTTAGCTCAGTTCTGGGCATCTTTGAAATACCTATACAAACTTGTTCCTACATAGTAACTTGCAACTTTGAATGAGAATGTGCTTGCTTACAGCAACGTGCTATATGTTCTGAATGCCCGAATTGGGAATCTGTGTCAAAACATTGTTAGGAATTATGTGATCCTTACTAGCTCGAAGTAAGGGAGATGGGGCATGAAGTCATTTCAAGGAGTTGGACGCATACCAAGTTTAGCTCAGTTCTGGGCATCTTTGAAATACCTATACAAACTTGTTCCTACATAGTAACTTGCAACTTTGAATGAGAATGTGCTTGCTTACAGCAACGTGCTATATGTTCTGAATGCCCGAATTGGGAATCTGTGTCAAAACTTTGTTAGGAATTATGTGATCCTTACAAGCTGGAAGTAAGGGTGATGGGGCATGAAGTTATTTCTAGGAGTTGGAGACATGCCAAGTTTAGCTCAGTTCTGGGCATCTTTGAAATACCTTTACAAACTTGTTCCTACATAGTAACTTGCAACTTTGAATGAGAATGTGCTTGCTTACAGCAACGTGCTATATGTTCTGAATGCCCGAAGTGGGAATATGTGTCAAAACTTTGTGAGAATTTATGTGATCCTTACTAGATGGAAGTAAGGGAGATGGGGCATGAAGTTATTTCTATGAGTTGGAGACATACAACGTTTAGCTGAGTTCTGGGCATCTTTGAAATATCTATACAAACTTGTTCCTACATAGTCACTTGCAACTTTGAATGAGAATGTGCTTGCTTATCATCAACGTGCTATATGTTCTGAGTGCCCGAATTGGGAATCTGTGTCAAAACTTTGTTAGGAATTATGTGATCCTTACTAGCTGGAAATAAGGGAGATTGGGCATGAAGTTATTTCTAGGAGTTGGAGACATACAACGTTTAGCTCAGTTCTGGGCATCTTTGAAATACCTATACAAACTTGTTCCTACATAGTAACTTGCATCTTTGAATGAGAATGTGCTTCCTTACAGCAACGTGCTATATGTTCTGATGCCCGAATTGGGAATCTGTGTCAAAACTTTGTTAGGAATTATGTGATCCTTACTAGCTGGAAGTAAGAGAGATGGGGCATTAAGTTATTTCTAGGAGTTGGAGACATACCAAGTTTAGCTCAGTTCTGGGCATCTTTGAAAGTCCTATTCAAACTTGTTCCTACATAGTAACTTGCAACTTTGAATGAGAATGTGCTTGCTTACAGCAACGTGCTATATGTTCTGAATGCCCGAATTGGGAATCTGTGTCAAAACTTTGTTAGGAATTATGTGATCCTTACTAGCTGGAAGTAAGGGAGTTGGGGCATGAAGTTATTTCTAGGAGTTGGACACATACCAAGTTTAGCTCAGTTCAGGGCATCTTTGAAATACCTATACAAACTTGTTCCTACATAGTAACTTGCAACTTTGAATGAGAATGTACTTGCTTACAGCAACGTGCTATATGTTGTAAATGCCCGAATTGGGAATCTGTGTCAAAACTTTGTTAGGAATTATGTGATCCTTACTAGCTGGAAGTAAGGGAGTTAGGGCATGAAGTTATTTCTAGAGATTGGACACATACCAAGTTTAGCTCAGTTCTGGGCATCTTTGAAACACCTATACAAACTTGTTCCTACATAGTAACTTGCAACTTTGAATGAGAATGTGCTTGCTTACGGCAACGTGCTATATGTTCTGAATGCCCGAATTGGGAATCTGTGTCAAAATTTTGTTAGGAATTATGTGATCCTTACTAGCTGGAAGTAAGGGAGTTGGGGCATGATGTTATTTCTAGGAGTTGGACACATACCAAGTTTAGCTGAGTTCTGGGCATCTTTGAAATACCTATACAAACTTGTTCCTACATAGTAACTTGCAAATTTGAATGAGAATGTGCTTGCTTACAGCAACGTGCTATATGTTCTAAATGCCCGAATTGGGAATCTGTGTCAAAACTTTGTTAGGAATTATGTGATCCTTACTAGCTGGAAGTAAGGGAGTTGGGGCATGAAGTTATTTCTAGAGGTTGGACACATACCAAGTTTAGCTCAGTTCTGGACATCTTTGAAATACCTATACAAACTTGTTCCTACATAGTAACTTGCAAATTTGAATGAGACTGTACTTGCTTACAGCAACGTGCTATATGTTCTGAATGCCCGAATTGGGAATCTGTGTCAAAACTTTGTTAGGAATTATGTGATCCTTACTAGCTGGAAGTAAGGGAGATGGGGCATGAAGTTATTTCTAGGAGTTGGACACATACCAAGTTTAGCTCAGTTCTGGGCATCTTTGAAATACATATACAAACTTGTTCCTACATAGTAACTTGCAACTTTGAATGAGAATGTTCTTGCTTACAGCAACGTGCTATATGTTCTAAATGCCCGAATTGGGAATCTGTGTCAAAACTTTGTTAGGAATTATGTGATTCTTACTAGCTGGAAGTAAGGGAGTTGGGGCATGAAGTTATTTCTAGAGATTGGACACATACCAAGTTTAGCTCAGTTCTGGGCATCTTTGAAACACCTATACAAACTTGTTCCTACATAGTAACTTGCAACTTTGAATGAGAATGTGCTTGCTTACGGCAACGTGCTATATGTTCTGAATGCCCGAATTGGGAATCTGTGTCAAAACTTAGTTAGGAATTATGTGATCCTTACTAGCTGGAAGTAAGGGAGATGGGGCATGAAGTTATTTCTAGGAATTGGACACATACCAAGTTTAGCTCAGTTCTGGGCATCTTTGAAATACCTATACAAACTTGTTCCTACATAGTAACTTGCATCTTTGAATGAGAATGTGCTTCCTTACAGCAACGTGCTATATGTTCTGATGCCCGAATTGGGAATCTGTGTCAAAACTTTGTTAGGAATTATGTGATCCTTACTAGCTGGAAGTAAGAGAGATGGGGCATTAAGTTATTTCTAGGAGTTGGAGACATACCAAGTTTAGCTCAGTTCTGGGCATCTTTGAAAGTCCTATTCAAACTTGTTCCTACATAGTAACTTGCAACTTTGAATGAGAATGTGCTTGCTTACAGCAACGTGCTATATGTTCTGAATGCCCGAATTGGGAATCTGTGTCAAAACTTTGTTAGGAATTATGTGATCCTTACTAGCTGGAAGTAAGGGAGTTGGGGCATGAAGTTATTTCTAGGAGTTGGACACATACCAAGTTTAGCTCAGTTCAGGGCATCTTTGAAATACCTATACAAAATTGTTCCTACATAGTAACTTGCAACTTTGAATGAGAATGTGCTTGCTTACAGCAACGTGCTATATGTTGTAAATGCCCGAATTGGGAATCTGTGTCAAAACTTTGTTAGGAATTATGTGATCCTTACTAGCTGGAAGTAAGGGAGATGGGGCAGGAAGTTATTTCTAGGAGTTGGACATATACCAAGATTAGCTCAGTTCTGGGCATCTTTGAAATACCCATACGAACTTGTTCCTACATATTAACTTGCAATTTTGAATGAGAATGTGCTTGCTTACAGCAACGTGCTATATATTCTGAATGCCCGAATTGGGAATCTGTGTCAAAATTTGTTAGGAAATATGTGATCCTTACTAGCTGGATGTAAGGGAGTTGGGGCATGAAGGTATTTCTAGGAGTTGGAAACATACCAAGTTTAGCACAGTTCTGGGCATCTTTGAAATACCTATACAAACTTGTTCCTACATAGTAACTTGCAACTTTGAATGAGAATGTGCTTGCTTACAGCAACGTGCTATATGTTCTGAATGCCCGAATTGGGAATCTGTGTCAAAACTTTGTTAGAAATTATGTGATCCTTACTAGATGGACGTAAGGGAGATGTGGCATGAAGTTATTTCTAGGAGTTGGAGACATACCAAGTTTAGCTCAGTTCTGGGCATCTTTGAAATACCTATACAAACTTGTTCCAACATAGTAACTTGCAAATTTGAATGAGAATGTGCTTTCTTACAGCAAACGTGCTATATGTTCTGAATGCCCGAATTGGGAATCTGTGTCAAAACTTTGTTAGGAATTATGTGATCGTTACTAGCTGGAAGTAAGGGTGATGGGGCATGAAGTTATTTCTAGGAGTTGGAGACATACAACGTTTAGCTCAGTTCTGGGCATCTTTGAAATACCTATACGAACTTGTTCCTACATAGTAACTTGCAACTTTGAATGAGAATGTGCTTGCTTACAGCAACTTGCTATATGTTCTGAATACCCGAATTGGGAATCTGTGTCAAAACTTTGTTAAGAATTACGTGATCCTTACTAGCTGGAAGTAAGGGAGTTGGGGCATGAAGTTATTTCTAGGAGTTGGAGACATACCAAGTTTAGCTCAGTTCTGGGCATCTTTGAAATACCTATACAAACTTGTTCCTACATAGTAACTTGCAACTTTGAATGAGAATGTGCTTGCTTACAGCAACGTGCTATATGTTCTGAATGCCCGAATTGGGAATCTGTGTCAAAACTTTGTTAGGAATTATGTGATCCTTACTAGCTGGAAGTAAGTGAGACGGGGCATGAAGTTATTTCTAGGAGTTGGAGAAATACAACGTTTAACTCAGTTCTGGGCATCTTTAAAATACCTATACAAACTTGTTCCTACATAGTAACTTGCAACTTTGAATGAGAATGTGCTTGCTTACAGCAATGTGGTACATGTTCTGAATGCCCGAATTGGGAATATGTGTCAAAACTTTTTTAGGAATTATGTGATCCTTACTAGCTGGAAGTAAGGGAGATGGGGCATGAAGTTATTTCTAGGAGTTGGACACATACCAAGTTTAGCTCAGTTCTGGGCATCTTTGAAATAACTATACAAACTTGTTCCTACATAGTAACTTGCAACTTTGAATGAGAATGTGCTTGCTTTCAGCAACGTGCTATATGTTCTGAATGCCCGAATTGGGAATCTGTGTCAGAACTTTGTTAGTAATTATGTGATCCTTACTAGCTGGAAGTAAGGGATATGGGGCATGAAGTTATTTCTAGGAGTTGGAGACATACAACGTTTAGCTCAGTTCTGGGCATCTTTGAAATACCTATACAAACTTGTTCCTACATAGTAACTTGCAACTTTGAATGAGAATGTGCTTGCTTGCAGCAACGTGCTATATGTTCTGAATGCCCGAATTGGGAATCTGTGTCAAAACTTTGTTAAGAATTATGTGATCCTTACTAGCTGTAAGTAAGGGATATGGGGCATGAAGTTATTTCTAGGAGTTGGAGACATACAACGTTTAGCTCAGTTCTGGGCATCTTTGAAATACCTATACAAACTTGTTCCTACATAGTAACTTGCAACTTTGAATGAGAATGTGCTTGCTTACAGCAACGTGCTATATGTTCTGAATGCCCGAATTGGGAATCTGTGTCAAAACTTTGTTAGGAATTATGTGATCCTTACTAGCTGGAAGTAAGGGAGTTGGGGCATGAAGGTATTTCTAGGAGTTGGACACATACCAAGTTTAGCACAGTTCTGGGCATCTTTGAAATACCTATACAAACTTGTTCCTACATAGTTACTTGCAACTTTGAATGAGAATGTGCTTGCTTACAGCAACGTGCTATATGTTCTGAATGCCCGAATTTGGAATCTGTGTCAAAACATTGTTAGGAATTATGTGATCCTTACTAGGTGGAAGTAAGGGAGATGGGGCATGAAGTTATTTCTAGGAGTTGGACACATACAACGTTTAGCTCAGTTCTGGGCATCTTTGAAATACCTATACAAACTTGTTCCTACATAGTAACTTGCAACTTTGAATGAGAATGTGCTTGCTTACAGCAACGTGCTATATGTTCTGAATGCCCGAATTGGGAATCTGTGTCAAAACTTTGTTAGAAATTATGTGATCCTTACTAGATGGACGTAAGGGAGATGGGGCATGAAGTTATTTCTAGGAGTTGGAGACATACCAAGTTTAGCTCAGTTCTGGGCATCTTTGAAATACCTATACAAACTTGTTCCTACATAGTAACTTGCAACTTTGAATGAGAATGTGCTTGCTTACAGCAAACGTGCTATATGTTCTGAATGCCCGAATTGGGAATCTGTGTCAAAACTTTGTTAGGAATTATGTGATCCTTACTAGCTTGAAGTAAGGGAGATGGGGCATGAAGTTATTTCTAGGAGTTGGAGACATACAACGTTTAGCTCAGTTCTGGGCATCTTTGAAATACCTATACAAACTTGTTCCTACATAGTAACTTGCAACTTTGAATGAGAATGTGCTTGCTTACAGCAACTTGCTATATGTTCTGAATACCCGAATTGGGAATCTGTGTCAAAACTTTGTTAAGAATTATGTGATCCTTACTAGCTGGAAGTAAGGGAGTTGGGGCATGAAGTTATTTCTAGGAGTTGGAGACATACCAAGTTTAGCTCAGTTCTGGGCATTTTGAAATACCTATACAAACTTGTTCCTACATAGTAACTTGCAACTTTGAATGAGAATGTGCTTGCTTACAGCAACGTGCTATATGTTCTGAATGCCCGAATTGGGAATCTGTGTCAAAACATTGTTAGGAATTATGTGATCCTTACTAGCTCGAAGTAAGGGAGATGGGGCATGAAGTCATTTCAAGGAGTTGGACGCATACCAAGTTTAGCTCACTTCTGGGCATCTTTGAAATACCTATACAAACTTGTTCCTACATAGTAACTTGCAACTTTGAATGAGAATGTGCTTGCTTACAGCAACGTGCTATATGTTCTGAATGCCCGAATTGGGAATCTGTGTCAAAACTTTGTTAGGAATTATGTGATCCTTACTAGGTGGAAGTAAGGGAGATGGGGCATGAAGTTATTTCTAAGAGTTGGACACATACCAAGATTAGCTCAGTTCTGGGCATCTTTGAAATACCCATACGAACTTGTTCCTACATATTAACTTGCAATTTTGAATGAGAATGTGCTTGCTTACAGCAACGTGCTATATATTCTGAATGCCCGAATTGGGAATCTGTGTCAAAATTTGTTAGGAAATATGTGATCCTTACTAGCTGGATGTAAGGGAGTTGGGGCATGAAGGTATTTCTAGGAGTTGGACACAAACCAAGTTTAGCACAGTTCTGGGCATCTTTGAAATACCTATACAAACTTGTTCCTACATAGTAACTTGCAACTTTGAATGAGAATGTGCTTGCTTATCATCAACGTGCTATATGTTCTGAATGCCCGAATTGGGAATCTGTGTCAAAACTTTGTTAGAAATTATGTGATCCTTACTAGATGGACGTAAGGGAGATGTGGCATGAAGTTATTTCTAGGAGTTGGAGACATACCAAGTTTAGCTCAGTTCTGGGCATCTTTGAAATACCTATACAAACTTGTTCCTACATAGTAACTTGCAACTTTGAATGAGAATGTGCTTGCTTACAGCAACGTGCTATATGTTATGAATGCCCGAATTGGGAATCTGTGTCAAAACTTTGTTAGGAATTATGTGATCCTTACTAGCTGGAAGTAAGGGAGTTGGGGCATGAAGTTATTTCTAGGAGTTGGACACATACCAAGTTTAGCTCAGTTCTGTGCATCTTTGAAATACCTATACAAACTTGTTCCTACATAGTAACTTGCAACTTTGAATGAGAATGTGCTTGCTTACAGCAAACGTGCTATATGTTCTGAATGCCCGAATTGGGAATCTGTGTCAGAACTATGTTAGTAATTATGTGAACCTTACTAGCTGGAAGTAAGGGTGATGGGGCATGAAGTTATTTCTAGGAGTTGGAGACATACCAAGTTTAGCTCAGTTCTGGGCATCTTTGAAATACCTATACAAACTTGTTCCTACATAGTAACTTGCATCTTTGAATGAGAATGTGCTTCCTTACAGCAACGTGCTATATGTTCTGATGCCCGAATTGGGAATCTGTGTCAAAACTTTGTTAGGAATTATGTGATCCTTACTAGCTGGAAGTAAGAGAGATGGGGCATTAAGTTATTTCTAGGAGTTGGAGACATACCAAGTTTAGCTCAGTTCTGGGCATCTTTGAAAGTCCTATTCAAACTTGTTCCTACATAGTAACTTGCAACTTTGAATGAGAATGTGCTTGCTTACAGCAACGTGCTATATGTTCTGAATGCCCGAATTGGGAATCTGTGTCAAAACTTTGTTAGGAATTATGTGATCCTTACTAGCTGGAAGTAAGTGAGTTGGGGCATGAAGTTATTTCTAGGAGTTGGACACATACCAAGTTTAGCTCAGTTCAGGGCATCTTTGAAATACCTATACAAACTTGTTCCTACATAGTAACTTGCAACTTTGAATGAGAATGTGCTTGCTTACAGCAACGTGCTATATGTTGTAAATGCCCGAATTGGGAATCTGTGTCAAAACTTTGTTAGGAATTATGTGATCCTTACTAGCTGGAAGTAAGGGAGTTGGGGCATGAAGGTATTTCTAGAGATTGGACACATACCAAGTTTAGCTCAGTTCTGGGCATCTTTGAAATACCTATACAAACTTGTTCCTACATAGTAACTTGCAACTTTGAATGAGAATGTGCTTCCTTGCAGCAACGTGCTATATGTTCTGAATGCCCGAATTGGGAATCTGTGTCAAAACTTTGTTAAGAATTATGTGATCCTTACTAGCTGTAAGTAAGGGATATGGGGCATGAAGTTATTTCTAGGAGTTGGAGACATACAACGTTTAGCTCAGTTCTGGGCATCTTTGAAATACCTATACAAACTTGTTCCTACATAGTAACTTGCAACTTTGAATGAGAATGTGCTTGCTTACAGCAACGTGCTATATGTTCTGAATGCCCGAATTGGGAATCTGTGTCAAAACTTTGTTAGGAATTATGTGATCCTTACTAGCTGGAAGTAAGGGAGATGGGGCATGAAGTTATTTCTAGGAGTTGGACACATACCAAGATTAGCTCAGTTCTGGGCATCTTTGAAATACCCATACGAACTTGTTCCTACATATTAACTTGCAATTTTGAATGAGAATGTGCTTGCTTACAGCAACGTGCTATATATTCTGAATGCCCGAATTGGGAATCTGTGTCAAAGTTTGTTAGGAAATATGTGATCCTTACTAGCTGGATGTAAGGGAGTTGGGGCATGAAGGTATTTCTAGGAGTTGGAAACATACCAAGTTTAGCACAGTTCTGGGCATCTTTGAAATACCTATACAAACTTGTTCCTACATAGTAACTTGCAACTTTGAATGAGAATGTGCTTGCTTACAGCAACGTGCTATATGTTCTGAATGCCCGAATTGGGAATCTGTGTCAAAACTTTGTTAGAAATTATGTGATCCTTACTAGATGGACGTAAGGGAGATGTGGCATGAAGTTATTTCTAGGAGTTGGAGACATACCAAGTTTAGCTCAGTTCTGGGCATCTTTGAAATACCTATACACACTTGTTCCTACATAGTAACTTGCAACTTTGAATGAGAATGTGCTTGCTTACAGCAAACGTGCTATATGTTCTGAATGCCCGAATTGGGAATCTGTGTCAAAACTTTGTTAGGAATTATGTGATCCTTACTAGCTTGAAGTAAGGGAGATGGGGCATGAAGTTATTTCTAGGAGTTGGAGACATACAACGTTTACCTCAGTTCTGGGCATCTTTGAAATACCTATACAAACTTGTTCCTACATAGTAACTTGCAACTTTGAATGAGAATGTGCTTGCTTACAGCAACTTGCTATATGTTCTTAATACCCGAATTGGGAATCTGTGTCAAAACTTTGTTAAGAATTATGTGATCCTTACTAGCTGGAAGTAAGGGAGTTGGGGCATGAAGTTATTTCTAGGAGTTGGAGACATACCAAGTTTAGCTCAGTTCTGGGCATCTTTGAAATACCTATACAAACTTGTTCCTACATAGTAACTTGCAACTTTGAATGAGAATGTGCTTGCTTACAGCAACGTGCTATATGTTCTGAATGCCCGAATTGGGAATCTGTGTCAAAACATTGTTAGGAATTATGTGATCCTTACTAGCTCGAAGTAAGGGAGATGGGGCATGAAGTCATTTCAAGGAGTTGGACGCATACCAAGTTTAGCTCAGTTCTGGGCATCTTTGAAATACCTATACAAACTTGTTCCTACATAGTAACTTGCAACTTTGAATGAGAATGTGCTTGCTTACAGCAACGTGCTATATGTTCTGAATGCCCGAATTAGGAATCTGTGTCAAAACTTTGTTAGGAATTATGTGATCCTTACAAGCTGGAAGTAAGGGTGATGGGGCATGAAGTTATTTCTAGGAGTTGGAGACATGCCAAGTTTAGCTCAGTTCTGGGCATCTTTGAAATACCTTTACAAACTTGTTCCTACATAGTAACTTGCAACTTTGAATGAGAATGTGCTTGCTTACAGCAACGTGCTATATGTTCTGAATGCCCGAAGTGGGAATATGTGTCAAAACTTTGTGAGAATTTATGTGATCCTTACTAGAGGGAAGTAAGGGAGATGGGGCATGAAGTTATTTCTAGGAGTTGGAGACATACAACGTTTAGCTGAGTTCTGGGCATCTTTGAACTACCTATACAAACTTGTTCCTACATAGTAACTTGCAACTTTGAATGAGAATGTGCTTGCTTATCATCAACGTGCTATATGTTCTGAGTGCCCGAATTGGGAATCTGTGTCAAAACTTTGTTAGGAATTATGTGATCCTTACTAGCTGGAAATAAGGGAGATTGGGCATGAAGTTATTTCTAGGAGTTGGAGACATACAACCTTTAGCTCAGTTCTGGGCATCTTTGAAATACCTATACAAACTTGTTCCTACATAGTAACTTGCAACTTTGAATGAGAATGTGCTTGCTTACAGCAACGTGCTATATGTTATGAATGCCCGAATTGGGAATCTGTGTCAAAACTTTGTTAGGAATTATGTGATCCTTACTAGCTGGAAGTAAGGGAGTTGGGGCATGAAGTTATTTCTAGGAGTTGGACACATACCAAGTTTAGCTCAGTTCTGTGCATCTTTGAAATACCTATACAAACTTGTTCCTACATAGTAACTTGCAACTTTGAATGAGAATGTGCTTGCTTACAGCAAACGTGCTATATGTTCTGAATGCCCGAATTGGGAATCTGTGTCAGAACTATGTTAGTAATTATGTGATCCTTACTAGCTGGAAGTAAGGGTGATGGGGCATGAAGTTATTTCTAGGAGTTGGAGACATACCAAGTGTAGCTCAGTTCTGGGCATCTTTGAAATACCTTTACAAACTTGTTCCTACATAGTAACTTGCAACTTTGAATGAGAATGTGCTTGCTTACAGCAACGTGCTATATGTTCTGAATGCCCGAATTGGGAATCTGTGTCAAAACGTTGTTAGGAATTATGTGATCCTTACTAGATGGAAGTAAGGGAGATGGGGCATGAAGTTATTTCTAGGAGTTGGAGACATACAACGTTTAGCTCAGTTCTGGGCATCTTTGAACTACCTATACAAACTTGTTCCTACATAGTAACTTGCAACTTTGAATGAGAATGTGCTTGCTTATCATCAACGTGCTATATGTTCTGAGTGCCCGAATTGAGAATCTGTGTCAAAACTTTGTTAGGAATTATGTGATCCTTACTAGCTGGAAGTAAGGGAGATTGGGCATGAAGTTATTTCTAGGAGTTGGAGACATACAACGTTTAGCTCAGTTCTGAGCATCTTTGAAATACCTATACAAACTTGTTCCTACATAGTAACTTGCTACTTTGAATGAGAATGTGCTTGCTTACAGCAACGTGCTATATGTTCTGAATGCCCGAATTGGGAATCTGTGTCAAAACTTTGTTAGGAATTATGTGATCCTTACAAGCTGGAAGTAAGGGAGATGGGGCATGAAGTTATTTCTAGGAGTTGGAGACATACAACGTTTAGCTCAGTTCTGGGCATCTTTGAAATACCTATACAAACTTGTTCCTACATAGTAACTTGCAACTTTGAATGAGAATGTGCTTGCTTACAGCAACTTGCTATATGTTCTGAATACCCGAATTGGGAATCTGTGTCAAAACTTTGTTAGGAATTATGTGATCCTTACTAGCTGGAAGTAAGGGACTTGGGGCATGAAGTTATTTCTAGGAGTAGGAGACATACCAAGTTTAGCTCAGTTCTGGGCATCTTTGAAATACCTATACAAACTTGTTCCTACATAGTAACTTGCAACTTTGAATGAGAATATGCTTGCTTACAGCAACCTGCTATATGTTCTGAATGCCCGAATTGGGAATCTGTGTCAAAACTTTATTAGTAATTATGTGATCCTTACTGGCTGGAAGTAATGGTGATGGGGCATGAAGTTATTTCTAGGAGTTGGAGACATACAACGTTTAGTTCAGTTCTGGGCATCTTTGAAATACCTTTACAAACTTGTTCCTACATAGTAACTTGCAACTTTGAATGAGAATGTGCTTGCTTACAGCAACGTGCTATATGTTCTGAATGACCGAATTGGGAATCTGTGTCAAAACTTTGTTAGGAACTATGTGATCCTTACTAGCTGGAAGTAAGAGAGATGGGGCATTAAGTTATTTCTAGGAGTTGGAGACATACAACGTTTAGCTCAGTTCTGGGCATCTTTGAACTACCTATACAAACTTATTCCTACATAGTAACTTGCAACTTTTAATGAGAATGTGCTTGCTTACAGCAACGTGCTAAATGTTCTGAATGTCCGAATTGGGAATCTGTGTCAAAACTTTGTTAGGAATTATATGATCCTTACTAGATCGAAGTAAGGGAGATGGGGCATGAAGTTATTTCTAGGAGTTGGACACATACAATGTTTAGCTCAGTTCTGTGCATCTTTGAAATACCTATGCAAACTTGTTCCTACATAGTAACTTGCAACTTTGAATGAGAATGTGCTTGCTTACAGCAACGTGCTATATGTTCTGAATGCCCGAATTGGGAATCTGTGTCAAAATTTGTTAGAAATTATGTGATCCTTACTAGATGGAAGTAAGGGAGTTGGGGCATGAAGGTATTTCTAGGAGTTGGACACATACCAAGTTTAGCAGAGTTCTCGGCATCTTTGAAATACCTTTACAAACTTGTTCCTACATAGTAACTTGCAACTTTGTATGAGAATGTGCTTGCTTACAGCAACGTGCCATATGTTCTGAATGCCCGAATTGGGAATCTGTGTCAAAACTTTGTTAGGAATTATGTGATCCTTACTAGCTGGAAGTAAGGGAGATGGGGCATGAAGTTATTTCTAGGAGTTGGACACATACCAAGTTTAGCTCAGTTCTGGGCATCTTTGAAAGTCCTATTCAAACTTGTTCCTACATAGTAACTTGCAACTTTGAATGAGAATGTGCTTGCTTACAGCAACGTGCTATATGTTCTGAATGCCCGAATTGGGAATCTGTGTCAAAACTTTGTTAGGAATTATGTGCTCCTTACAAGCTGGAAGTAAGGGAGTTGGGGCATGAAGTTATTTCTAGGAATTGGACTCATACCAAGTTTAGCTCAGTTCTGGGCATCTTTGAAATACCTATACAAACTTGTTCCTACATAGTAACTTGCAACCTTGAATGAGAATGTGCTTGCTTACAGCAACGTGCTATATGTTCTGAATGCCCGAATTGGGAATCTGTGTCAAAACTTTGTTAGGAATTATGTGATCCTTACTAGCTGGAAGTAAGGGAGATGGGGCATGAAGTCATTTCAAGGAGTTGGACGCATACCAAGTTTAGCTCAGTTTTGGGCATCTTTGAAATACCTATACAAACTTGTTCCTACATAGTAACTTGCAACTTTGAATGAGAATGTGCTTGCTTACAGCAACGTGCTATATGTTCTGAATGCCCGAATTGGGAATCTGTGTCAAAACTTTGTTAGGAATTATGTGATCCTTACTAGATGGAAGTAAGGGAGATGGGGCATGAAGTTATTTCTAGGAGTTGGAGACATACAACGTTTAGCTCAGTTCTGGGCATCTTTGAACTACCTATACAAACTTGTTCCTTCATAGTAACTTGCAACTTTGAATGAGAATGTGCTTGCTTATCATCAACGTGCTATGTTCTGAGTGCCCGAATTGGGAATCTGTGTCAAAACTTTGTTAGGAATTATGTGATCCTTACTAGCTGGAAGTAAGGGACTTGGGGCATGAAGTTATTTCTAGGAGTAGCAGACATACCAAGTTTAGCTCAGTTCTGGGCATCTTTGAAATACCTATACAAACTTGTTCCTACATAGTAACTTGCAACTTTGAATGAGAATATGCTTGCTTACAGCAACCTGCTATATGTTCTGAATGCCCGAATTGGGAATCTGTGTCAAAACTTTATTAGTAATTATGTGATCCTTACTGGCTGGAAGTAATGGTGATGGGGCATGAAGTTATTTCTAGGAGTTGGAGACATACAACGTTTAGTTCAGTTCTGGGCATCTTTGAAATACCTTTACAAACTTGTTCCTACATAGTAACTTGCAACTTTGAATGAGAATGTGCTTGCTTACAGCAACGTGCTATATGTTCTGAATGACCGAATTGGGAATCTGTGTCAAAACTTTGTTAGGAACTATGTGATCCTTACTAGCTGGAAGTAAGAGAGATGGGGCATTAAGTTATTTCTAGGAGTTGGAGACATACAACGTTTAGCTCAGTTCTGGGCATCTTTGAACTACCTATACAAACTTATTCCTACATAGTAACTTGCAACTTTTAATGAGAATGTGCTTGCTTACAGCAACGTGCTAAATGTTCTGAATGTCCGAATTGGGAATCTGTGTCAAAACTTTGTTAGGAATTATATGATCCTTACTAGATCGAAGTAAGGGAGATGGGGCATGAAGTTATTTCTAGGAGTTGGACACATACAATGTTTAGCTCAGTTCTGTGCATCTTTGAAATACCTATGCAAACTTGTTCCTACATAGTAACTTGCAACTTTGAATGAGAATGTGCTTGCTTACAGCAACGTGCTATATGTTCTGAATGCCCGAATTGGGAATCTGTGTCAAAATTTGTTAGAAATTATGTGATCCTTACTAGATGGAAGTAAGGGAGTTGGGGCATGAAGGTATTTCTAGGAGTTGGACACATACCAAGTTTAGCAGAGTTCTCGGCATCTTTGAAATACCTTTACAAACTTGTTCCTACATAGTAACTTGCAACTTTGAATGAGAATGTGCTTGCTTACAGCAACGTGCCATATGTTCTGAATGCCCGAATTGGGAATCTGTGTCAAAACTTTGTTAGGAATTATGTGATCCTTACTAGCTGGAAGTAAGGGAGATGGGGCATGAAGTTATTTCTAGGAGTTGGACACATACCAAGTTTAGCTCAGTTCTGGGCATCTTTGAAAGTCCTATTCAAACTTGTTCCTACATAGTAACTTGCAACTTTGAATGAGAATGTGCTTGCTTACAGCAACGTGCTATATGTTCTGAATGCCCGAATTGGGAATCTGTGTCAAAACTTTGTTAGGAATTATGTGCTCCTTACAAGCTGGAAGTAAGGGAGTTGGGGCATGAAGTTATTTCTAGGAATTGGACTCATACCAAGTTTAGCTCAGTTCTGGGCATCTTTGAAATACCTATACAAACTTGTTCCTACATAGTAACTTGCAACCTTGAATGAGAATGTGCTTGCTTACAGCAACGTGCTATATGTTCTGAATGCCCGAATTGGGAATCTGTGTCAAAACTTTGTTAGGAATTATGTGATCCTTACTAGCTGGAAGTAAGGGAGATGGGGCATGAAGTCATTTCAAGGAGTTGGACGCATACCAAGTTTAGCTCAGTTTTGGGCATCTTTGAAATACCTATACAAACTTGTTCCTACATAGTAACTTGCAACTTTGAATGAGAATGTGCTTGCTTACAGCAACGTGCTATATGTTCTGAATGCCCGAATTGGGAATCTGTGTCAAAACTTTGTTAGGAATTATGTGATCCTTACTAGATGGAAGTAAGGGAGATGGGGCATGAAGTTATTTCTAGGAGTTGGAGACATACAACGTTTAGCTCAGTTCTGGGCATCTTTGAACTACCTATACAAACTTGTTCCTTCATAGTAACTTGCAACTTTGAATGAGAATGTGCTTGCTTATCATCAACGTGCTATGTTCTGAGTGCCCGAATTGGGAATCTGTGTCAAAACTTTGTTAGGAATTATGTGATCCTTACTGGCTGGAAGTAATGGTGATGGGGCATGAAGTTATTTCTATGAGTTGGAGACATACAACGTTTAGCTGAGTTCTGGGCATCTTTGAAATATCTATACAAACTTGTTCCTACATAGTCACTTGCAACTTTGAATGAGAATGTGCTTGCTTATCATCAACGTGCTATATGTTCTGAGTGCCCGAATTGGGAATCTGTGTCAAAACTTTGTTAGGAATTATGTGATCCTTACTAGCTGGAAATAAGGGAGATTGGGCATGAAGTTATTTCTAGGAGTTGGAGACATACAACGTTTAGCTCAGTTCTGGGCATCTTTGAAATACCTATACAAACTTGTTCCTACATAGTAACTTGCAACTTTGAATGAGAATGTGCTTGCTTACAGCAACGTCCTATATGTTCTGAATGCCCGAATTGGGAATCTGTGTCAAAACTTTGTTAGGAATTATGTGATCCTTACTAGCTGGAAGTAAGGGAGACGGGGCATGAAGTTATTTCTAGGAGTTGGAGACATACAACGTTTAGCTCAGTTCTGGGCATCTTTAAAATACCTATACAAACTTGTTCCTACATAGTAACTTGCAACTTTGAATGAGAATGTGCTTGCTTACAGCAACGTGCTACATGTTCTGAATGCCCGAAGTGGGAATCTGTGTCAAAACTTTGTTAGGAATTATGTGATCCTTACTAGCTGGAAGTAAGGGAGATGGGGCATGGAGTTATTTCTAGGAGTTGGACACATACGAAGTTTAGCTCAGTTCTGGGCATCTTTGAAATACCTATACGAACTTGTTCCCTCATATTAAATTGCAACTTTGAATGAGAAAGTGCTTGCTTACAGCAACGTGCTATATGTTGTGAATGCCCGAATTGGGAATCTGTGTTAAAATTTGTTAGGAAATATGTGATCCTTACTAGCTGAAAGTAAGGGAGTTGGGGCATGAAGGTATTTCTAGGAGTTGGACACATACCAAGTTTAGCACAGTTCTGGGCATCTTTGAAATACCTATACAAACTTGTTCCTGCATAGTAACTTGCAACTTTGAATGAGAATGTGCTTGCTTACAGCAACGTGCTATATGTTCTGAATGCCCGAATTGGGAATCTGTGTCAAAACATTGTTGGTAATTATGTGATCCTTACTAGCTGGAAGTAAGGGAGATGGGGCATGAAGTTATTTCTAGGAGTTGGAGACATACCAAGTTTAGCTCAGTTCTGGGCATCTTTGAAATACCTATACAAACTTGTTCCTACATAGTAACTTGCAACTTTGAATGAGAATGTGCTTGCTTACAGCAACGTGCTATATGTTCTGAATGCCCGAATTGGGAATCTGTGTCAAAACTTTGTTAGGAATTATGTGATCCTTACTAGATGGAAGTAAGGGTGATGGGGCATGAAGTTATTTCTAGGAGTTGGAGACATACCAAGTGTAGCTCAGTTCTGGGCATCTTTGAAATACCTTTACAAACTTGTTCCTACATAGTAACTTGCAACTTTGAATGAGAATGTGCTTGCTTACAGCAACGTGCTATATGTTCTGAAAGCCCGAATTGGGAATCTGTGTCAAAACGTTGTTAGGAATTATGTGATCCTTACTAGATGGAAGTAAGGGAGATGGGGCATGAAGTTATTTCTAGGAGTTGGAGACATACAAAGTTTAGCTCAGTTCTGGGCATCTTTGAACTACCTATACAAACTTGTTCCTACATAGTAACTTGCAACTTTGAATGAGAATGTGCTTGCTTATCATCAACGTGCTATATGTTCTGAGTGCCCGAATTGAGAATCTGTGTCAAAACTTTGTTAGGAATTATGTGATCCTTACTAGCTGGAAGTAAGGGAGATTGGGCATGAAGTTATTTCTAGGAGTTGGAGACATACAACGTTTAGCTCAGTTCTGGGCATCTTTGAAATACCTATACAAACTTGTTCCTACATAGTAACTTGCTACTTTGAATGAGAATGTGCTTGCTTACAGCAACGTGCTATATGTTCTGAATGCCCGAATTGGGAATCTGTGTCAAAACTTTGTTAGGAATTATGTGATCCTTACAAGCTGGAAGTAAGGGAGATGGGGCATGAAGTTATTTCTAGGAGTTGGAGACATACAACGTTTAGCTCAGTTCTGGGCATCTTTGAAATACCTATACAAACTTGTTCCTACATAGTAACTTGCAACTTTGAATGAGAATGTGCTTGCTTACAGCAACTTGCTATATGTTCTGAATACCCGAATTGGGAATCTGTGTCAAAACTTTGTTAGGAATTATGTGATCCTTACTAGCTGGAAGTAAGGGACTTGGGGCATGAAGTTATTTCTAGGAGTAGGAGACATACCAAGTTTAGCTCAGTTCTGGGCATCTTTGAAATACCTATACAAACTTGTTCCTACATAGTAACTTGCAACTTTGAATGAGAATATGCTTGCTTACAGCAACCTGCTATATGTTCTGAATGCCCGAATTGGGAATCTGTGTCAAAACTTTATTAGTAATTATGTGATCCTTACTGGCTGGAAGTAATGGTGATGGGGCATGAAGTTATTTCTAGGAGTTGGAGACATACAACGTTTAGTTCAGTTCTGGGCATCTTTGAAATACCTTTACAAACTTGTTCCTACATAGTAACTTGCAACTTTGAATGAGAATGTGCTTGCTTACAGCAACGTGCTATATGTTCTGAATGACCGAATTGGGAATCTGTGTCAAAACTTTGTTAGGAACTATGTGATCCTTACTAGCTGGAAGTAAGAGAGATGGGGCATTAAGTTATTTCTAGGAGTTGGAGACATACAACGTTTAGCTCAGTTCTGGGCATCTTTGAACTACCTATACAAACTTATTCCTACATAGTAACTTGCAACTTTTAATGAGAATGTGCTTGCTTACAGCAACGTGCTAAATGTTCTGAATGTCCGAATTGGGAATCTGTGTCAAAACTTTGTTAGGAATTATATGATCCTTACTAGATCGAAGTAAGGGAGATGGGGCATGAAGTTATTTCTAGGAGTTGGACACATACAATGTTTAGCTCAGTTCTGTGCATCTTTGAAATACCTATGCAAACTTGTTCCTACATAGTAACTTGCAACTTTGAATGAGAATGTGCTTGCTTACAGCAACGTGCTATATGTTCTGAATGCCCGAATTGGGAATCTGTGTCAAAATTTGTTAGAAATTATGTGATCCTTACTAGATGGAAGTAAGGGAGTTGGGGCATGAAGGTATTTCTAGGAGTTGGACACATACCAAGTTTAGCAGAGTTCTCGGCATCTTTGAAATACCTTTACAAACTTGTTCCTACATAGTAACTTGCAACTTTGAATGAGAATGTGCTTGCTTACAGCAACGTGCCATATGTTCTGAATGCCCGAATTGGGAATCTGTGTCAAAACTTTGTTAGGAATTATGTGATCCTTACTAGCTGGAAGTAAGGGAGATGGGGCATGAAGTTATTTCTAGGAGTTGGACACATACCAAGTTTAGCTCAGTTCTGGGCATCTTTGAAAGTCCTATTCAAACTTGTTCCTACATAGTAACTTGCAACTTTGAATGAGAATGTGCTTGCTTACAGCAACGTGCTATATGTTCTGAATGCCCGAATTGGGAATCTGTGTCAAAACTTTGTTAGGAATTATGTGCTCCTTACAAGCTGGAAGTAAGGGAGTTGGGGCATGAAGTTATTTCTAGGAATTGGACTCATACCAAGTTTAGCTCAGTTCTGGGCATCTTTGAAATACCTATACAAACTTGTTCCTACATAGTAACTTGCAACTTTGAATGAGAATGTGCTTGCTTATCATCAACGTGCTATGTTCTGAGTGCCCGAATTGGGAATCTGTGTCAAAACTTTGTTAGGAATTATGTGATCCTTACTAGCTGGAAGTAAGGGAGATTGGGCATGAAGTTATTTCTAGGAGTTGGAGACATACAACGTTTAGCTCAGTTCTGGGCATCTTTGAAATACCTATACAAACTTGTTCCTACATAGTAACTTGCAACTTTGAATGAGAATGTGCTTGCTTATAGCAACGTGCTATATGTTCTGAATGCCCGAATTGGGAATCTGTGTCAAAACTTTGTTAGGAATTATGTGATCCTTACTAGCTGGAAGTAAGTGAGATGGGGCATGAAGTTATTTCTAGGAGTTGGAGACATACAACGTTTAGCTCAGTTCTGGGCATATTTGAAATACCTATACAAACTTGTTCCTACATAGTAACTTGCAACTTTGAATGAGAATGTGCTTGCTTACAGCAACTTGCTATATGTTCTGAATACCCGAATTGGGAATCTGTGTCAAAACTTTGTTAGGAATTATGTGATCCTTACTAGCTGGAAGTAAGGGACTTGGGGCATGAAGTTATTTCTAGGAGTTGGAGACATACCAAGTTTAGCTCAGTTCTGGGCATCTTTGAAATACCTATACAAACTTGTTCCTACATAGTAACTTGCAACTTTGAATGAGAATGTGCTTGCTTACAGCAACCTGCTATATGTTCTGAATGCCCGAATTGGGAATCTGTGTCAAAACTTTGTTAGTAATTATGTGATCCTTACTGGCTGGAAGTAATGGTGATGGGGCATGAAGTTATTTCTATGAGTTGGAGACATACAACGTTTAGCTGAGTTCTGGGCATCTTTGAAATATCTATACAAACTTGTTCCTACATAGTCACTTGCAACTTTGAATGAGAATGTGCTTGCTTATCATCAACGTGCTATATGTTCTGAGTGCCCGAATTGGGAATCTGTGTCAAAACTTTGTTAGGAATTATGTGATCCTTACTAGCTGGAAATAAGGGAGATTGGGCATGAAGTTATTTCTAGGAGTTGGAGACATACAACGTTTAGCTCAGTTCTGGGCATCTTTGAAATACCTATACAAACTTGTTCCTACATAGTAACTTGCAACTTTGAATGAGAATGTGCTTGCTTACAGCAACGTCCTATATGTTCTGAATGCCCGAATTGGGAATCTGTGTCAAAACTTTGTTAGGAATTATGTGATCCTTACTAGCTGGAAGTAAGGGAGACGGGGCATGAAGTTATTTCTAGGAGTTGGAGACATACAACGTTTAGCTCAGTTCTGGGCATCTTTAAAATACCTATACAAACTTGTTCCTACATAGTAACTTGCAACTTTGAATGAGAATGTGCTTGCTTACAGCAACGTGCTACATGTTCTGAATGCCCGAAGTGGGAATCTGTGTCAAAACTTTGTTAGGAATTATGTGATCCTTACTAGCTGGAAGTAAGGGAGATGGGGCATGAAGTTATTTCTAGGAGTTGGACACATACCAAGTTTAGCTCAGTTCTGGGCATCTTTGAAATACCTATACAAACTTGTTCCTACATAGTAACTTGCAACTTTGAATGAGAATGTGCTTGCTTTCAGCAACGTGCTATATGTTCTGAATTCCCGAATTGGGAATCTGTGTCAAAACTTTGTTAGTAATTATGTGATCCTTACTAGCTGGAAGTAAGGGATATGGGGCATGAAGTTATTTCTAGGAGTTGGAGACATACAACGTTTAGCTCAGTTCTGGGCATCTTTGAAATACCTATACAAACTTGTTCCTACCTAGTAACTTGCATCTTTGAATGAGAATGTGCTTGCTTACAGCAACGTGCTACATGTTCTGAATGCCCGAATTGGGAATCTGTGTCAAAACTTTGTTAGGAATTATGTGATCCTTACTAGCTGGAAGTAAGGGAGATGGGGCATGGAGTTATTTCTAGGAGTTGGACACATACCAAGTTTAGCTCAGTTCTGGGCATCTTTGAAATACCTATACGAACTTGTTCCCTCATATTAAATTGCAACTTTGAATGAGAAAGTGCTTGCTTACAGCAACGTGCTATATGTTGTGAATGCCCGAATTGGGAATCTGTGTTAAAATTTGTTAGGAAATATGTGATCCTTACTAGCTGGAAGTAAGGGAGTTGGGGCATGAAGGTATTTCTAGGAGTTGGACACATACCAAGTTTAGCACAGTTCTGGGCATCTTTGAAATACCTATACAAACTTGTTCCTGCATAGTAACTTGCAACTTTGAATGAGAATGTGCTTGCTTACAGCAACGTGCTATATGTTCTGAATGCCCGAATTGGGAATCTGTGTCAAAACATTGTTGGTAATTATGTGATCCTTACTAGCTGGAAGTAAGGGAGATGGGGCATGAAGTTATTTCTAGGAGTTGGAGACATACCAAGTTTAGCTCAGTTCTGGGCATCTTTGAAATACCTATACAAACTTGTTCCTACATAGTAACTTGCAACTTTGAATGAGAATGTGCTTGCTTACAGCAACGTGCTATATGTTCTGAATGCCCGAATTGGGAATCTGTGTCAAAACTTTGTTAGGAATTATGTGATCCTTACTAGATGGAAGTAAGGGAGATGGGGCATGAAGTTATTTCTAGGAGTTGGAGACATACCAAGTTTAGCTTAGTTCTGGGCATCTTTGAAATACCTATACAAACTTGTTCCTACATAGTAACTTGCAACTTTGAATGAGAATGTGCTTGCTTACAGCAACGTGCTATATATTCTGAATGCCCGAATTCGGAATCTGTGTCAAAATTTGTTAGAAATTATGTGATCCTTACTAGCTGGAAGTAAGGGAGTTGGGGCATGAAGGTATTTCTAGGAGTTGGACACATACCAAGTTTAGCAGAGTTCTGGGCATCTTTGAAATACCTTTACAAACTTGTTCCTACATAGTAACTTGCAACTTTGAATGAGAATGTGCTTGCTTACAGCAACGTGCTACATGTTCTGAATGCCCGAATTGGGAATCTGTGTGAAAACTTTGTTAGGAATTATGTGATCCTTACTAGCTGGAAGTAAGGGAGATGGGGCATGAAGTTATTTCTAGGAGTTGGACACATACCAAGTTTAGCTCAGTTCTGGGCATCTTTGAAAGTCCTATTCAAACTTGTTCCTACATAGTAACTTGCAACTTTGAATGAGAATGTGCTTGCTTACAGCAACGTGCTATATGTTCTGAATGCCCGAATTGGGAATCTGTGTCAAAACTTTGTTAGGAATTATGTGCTCCTTACAAGCTGGAAGTAAGGGAGTTGGGGCATGAAGTTATTTCTAGGAATTGGACTCATACCAAGTTTAGCTCAGTTCTGGGCATCTTTGAAATACCTATACAAACTTGTTCCTACATAGTAACTTGCAACTTTGAATGAGAATGTGTTTGCTTGCAGCAACGTGCTATATGTTCTGAATGCCCGAATTGGGAATCTGTGTCAAAATTTGTTAGGAATTATGTGATCCTTACTAGCTGTAAGTAAGGTAGATGGGGCATGAAGTTATTTCTAGGAGTTGGAGACATACAACGTTTAGCTCTGTTCTGGGCATCTTTGAAATACCTAGACAAACTTGTTCCTACATAGTAACTTGCAACTTTGAATGAGAATGTGCTTGCTTACAGCAACCTGCTATATGTTCTGAATGCCCGAAGTGGGAATGTGTGTCAAAACTTTGTTAGGAATTATGTGATCCTTACTAGATGGAAGTAAGTGAGAAGCGGCATGAAGTTATTTCTAGGAGTTTTAGACATACAACGTTTAGCTCAGTTCTGGGCATCTTTGAAATACCTATACAAACTTGTTCCTACATAGTAACTTGCAACTTTCAATGAGAATGTGCTTGCTTACAGCAACGTGCTATATGTTCTGAATGCCCGAATTGGGAATCTGTGTCAAAACTTTGTTAGGAATTATGTGATCCTTACTAGCTGGAAATAAGGGAGTAGGGGCATGAAGTTATTTCTAGAGGTTGGACACATACCAAGTTTAGCTCAGTTCTGGGCATCTTTGAAATACCTATACAAACTTGATCCTACATAGTAACTTGCAACATTGAATGAGAATGTGCTTGCTTACAGCAACTTGCTATATGTTCTAAATGCCCGAATTGGGAATCTGTGTCAAAACTTTGTTAGGAATTATGTGATCCTTACTAGCTGGAAGTAAGGGAGTTGGGGCATGAAGTTATTTCTAGAGATTGGACACATACCAAGTTTAGCTCAGTTATGGGCATCTTTGAAACACCTATACAAACTTGTTCCTACATAGTAACTTGCAACTTTGAATGAGAATGTGCTTGCTTACGGCAACGTGCTATATGTTCTGAATGCCCGAATTGGGAATCTGTGTCAAAATTTGTTAGGAACTAATAGATCCTTACTAGCTGGAAGTAAGGGAGATGGGGCATGAAGTTATTTCTAGGAGTTGGAGTCATACAACTTTTACCTCAGTTCTGGGCATCTTTGAAATACCTATACAAACTTGTTCCTACATAGTAACTTGCAGCTTTGAATGAGAATGTGCTTGCTTACAGCAACGTGCTATATGTTCTGAATGCCCGAATTGGGAATCTGTGTCAAAACTTTGTTAGGAATTATGTGATCCTTACTAGCTGGAAGTAAGGGAGATGGGGCATGAAGTTATTTCTAGGCGTTGGAGAAATACAACGTTTATCTCAGTTCTGGGCATCTTTGAAATACCTATACAAACTTGTTCCTACATAGTAACTTGCATCTTTGAATGAGAATGTGCTTCCTTACAGCAACGTGCTATATGTTCTGATGCCCGAATTGGGAATCTGTGTCAAAACTTTGTTAGGAATTATGTGATCCTTACTAGCTGGAAGTAAGGGAGTTGGGGCATGAAGTTATTTCTAGGAGTTGGACACATACCAAGTTTAGCTCAGTTCAGGGCATCTTTGAAATACCTATACAAACTTGTTCCTACATAGTAACTTGCAACTTTGAATGAGAATGTGCTTGCTTACAGCAACGTGCTATATGTTGTAAATGCCCGAATTGGGAATCTGTGTCAAAACTTTGTTAGGAATTATGTGATCCTTACTAGCTGGAAGTAAGGGAGTTAGGGCATGAAGTTATTTCTAGAGATTGGACACATACCAAGTTTAGCTCAGTTCTGGGCATCTTTGAAACACCTATACAAACTTGTTCCTACATAGTAACTTGCAACTTTGAATGAGAATGTGCTTGCTTACGGCAACGTGCTATATGTTCTGAATGCCCGAATTGGGAATCTGTGTCAAAATTTTGTTAGGAATTATGTGATCCTTACTAGCTGGAAGTAAGGGAGTTGGGGCATGATGTTATTTCTAGGAGTTGGACACATACCAAGTTTAGCTGAGTTCTGGGCATCTTTGAAATACCTATACAAACTTGTTCCTACATAGTAACTTGCAAATTTGAATGAGAATGTGCTTGCTTACAGCAACGTGCTATATGTTCTAAATGCCCGAATTGGGAATCTGTGTCAAAACTTTGTTAGGAATTATGTGATCCTTACTAGCTGGAAGTAAGGGAGTTGGGGCATGAAGTTATTTCTAGAGGTTGGACACATACCAAGTTTAGCTCAGTTCTGGACATCTTTGAAATACCTATACAAACTTGTTCCTACATAGTAACTTGCAAATTTGAATGAGACTGTGCTTGCTTACAGCAACGTGCTATATGTTCTGAATGCCCGAATTGGGAATCTGTGTCAAAACTTTGTTAGGAATTATGTGATCCTTACTAGCTGGAAGTAAGGGAGATGGGGCATGAAGTTATTTCTAGGAGTTGGACACATACCAAGTTTAGCTCAGTTCTGGGCATCTTTGAAATACCTATACAAACTTGTTCCTACATAGTAACTTGCAACTTTGAATGAGAATGTGCTTGCTTACAGCAACGTGCTATATGTTCTGAATGCCCGAATTGGGAATCTGTGTCAAAACTTTGTTAGGAATTATGTGATTGTTACTAGCTGGAAGTAAGGGAGTTGGGGCATGAAGTTATTTCTAGAGATTGGACACATACCAAGTTTAGCTCAGTTCTGGGCATCTTTGAAACACCTATACAAACTTGTTCCTACATAGTAACTTGCAACTTTGAATGAGAATGTGCTTGCTTACGGCAACGTGCTATATGTTCTGAATGCCCGAATTGGGAATCTGTGTCAAAACTTAGTTAGGAATTATGTGATCCTTACTAGCTGGAAGTAAGGGAGATGGGGCATGAAGTTATTTCTAGGAATTGGACACATACCAAGTTTAGCTCAGTTCTGGGCATCTTTGAAATACCTATACAAACTTGTTCCTACATAGTAACTTGCAACTTTGAATGAGAATGTGCTTGCTTACAGCAACGTGCTATATGTTCTGAATGCCCGAATTGGGAATCTGTGTCAAAACTTTGTTAGGAATTATGTGATCCTTACTAGCTGGAAGTAAGGGAGATGGGGCATGAAGTTATTTCTAGGAGTTGGAGACATACAACGTTTAGCTCAGTTCTGGGCATCTTTGAAATACCTATACAAACTTGTTCCTACATAGTAACTTGCAACTTTGAATGAGAATGTGCTTGCTTACAGCAACGTGCTATATGTTCTGAATGCCCGAATTGGGAATCTGTGTCAAAATTTGTTAGGAATTATGAGATCCTTACTAGCTGGAAGTAAGGGAGATTGGGCATGATGTTATTTCTAGGAGTTGGAGTCATACAACTTTTAGCTCAGTTCTGGGCATCTTTGAAATACCTATACAAACTTGTTCCTACATAGTAACTTGCCACTTTGAATGAGAATGTGCTTGCTTACGGCAACGTGCTATATGTTCTGAATGCCCGAATTGGGAATCTGTGTCAAAACTTTGTTAGGAATTATGTGATCCTTACTAGCTGGAAGTAAGGGAGATGGGGCATGAAGTTATTCCTAGGAGTTGGAGACATACAACGTTTAGCTCAGTTCTGGGCATCTTTGAAATACCTATACAAACTTGTTCCTACATAGTACCTTGCAACTTTGAATGAGAATGTGCTTGCTTACAGCAACGTGCTATATGTTCCTAATGCCTGAATTGGGAATCTGTGTCAAAACTTTGTTAGGAATTATGTGATCCTTACTAGCTGGAAGTAAGGGAGATGGGGCATGAAGTTATTTCTAGGAGTTGGAGACATACCAAGTTTAGCTCAGTTCTGGGCATCTTTGAAAGTCCTATACAAACTTGTTCCTACATAGTAACTTGCAACTTTGAATGAGAATGTGCTTGCTTTACAGCAACGTGCTATATGTTCTGAATGCACGAATTGGGAATCTGTGTCAAAACTTTGTTAGAAATTATGTGATCCTTACTAACTGAAAGTAAGGGAGATGGGGCATGAAGTTATTTCTAGGAGTTGGAGACATACCAAGTTTTGCTCAGTTCTGGGCATTTTTGAAAGTCCTATTCAAACTTGTTCCTACATAGTAACTTGCAACTTTGAATGAGAATGTGCTTGCTTACAGCAACGTGCTATATGTTCTGAATGCCCGAATTGGGAATCTGTGTCAAAACTTTGTTCGGAATTATGTGATCCTTACTAGCTGGAAGTAAGGGAGTTGGGGCATGAAGTTATTTCTAGGAGTTGGACACATACCAAGTTTAGCTCAGTTCTGGGCACCTTTGAAATACCTATACAAACTTGTTCCTACATAGTAACTTGCAACTTTGAATGAGAATGTGCTTGCTTACAGCAACGTGCTATATGTTCTGAATGCCCGAATTGGGAATCTGTGTCAAAACTTTTTTAGGAATTATGTGATCCTTACTAGCTGGTAGTAAGTGTGATGGGGCATGAAGGTATTTCTAGGAGTTGGACAGATACCAAGTTTAGCTCAGTTCTGGGCATCTTTGAAATACCTATACAAACTTGTTCCTACATAGTAACTTCCAACTTTGAATGAGAATGTGCTTCCTTACAGCAACGTGCTATATGTTCTGAATGCCCGAATTGGGAATCTGTGTCAAAACTTTGTTAGGAATTATGTGATCCTTACTAGCTGGAAGTAAGGGAGATGGGGCATGAAGTTATTTCTAGGAGTTGGAGACATACCAAGTTTAGCTCAGTTCTGGGCATCTTTGAAAGTCCTATTCAAACTTGTTCCTACATAGTAACTTGCAACTTTGAATAAGAATGTGCTTGCTTACAGCAACGTGCTATATGTTCTGAATGCCCGAATTGGGAATCTGTGTCAAAACTTTGTTAGGAATTATGTGATCCTTACTAGCTGGAAGTAAGGGAGAAAGGGCATGAAGTTATTTCTAGGAGTTGGACACATACCAAGTTTAGCTCAGTTCTTGGTATCTTTGAAATACCTATACAAACTTGTTACTACATAGTAACTTGCAACTTTGAATGAGAATGTGCTTGCTTACAGCAACGTGCTATATGTTCTGAATGCCCGAATTGGGAATCTGTGTCAAAACTTTGTTAGGAATTATGTGATCCTTACTAGATGGAAGTAAGGGAGATGGGGCATGAAGTTATTTCTAGGAGTTGGAGAAATACCAAGTTTAGCTCAGTTTTGGGCATCTTTGAAATACCTATACAAATTTGTTCCTACATAGTAACTTGCAACTTTGAATGAGAATGTGCTTGCTTACAGCAACGTGCTATATGTTCTGAATGCCCGAATTGGGAATCTGTGTCAAAATTTTGTTAGGAATTATGTGATCCTTACTAGCTGGAAGTAAGGGAGTTGGGGCATGAAGTTATTTCTAGAGGTTGGACACATACCAAGTTTAGCTCAGTTCTGGGCATCTTTGAAACACCTATACAAACTTGTTCCTACATAGTAACTTGCAACTTTGAATGAGAATGTGCTTGCTTACAGCAACGTGCTATATGTTCTGAATGCCCGAATTGGGAATCTGTGTCAAAACTTTGTTAAGAATTATGTGATCCTTAATAGCTGTAAGTAAGGGATATGGGGCATGAAGTTATTTCTAGGAGTTGGAGACATACAACGTTTAGCTCAGTTCTGGGCATCTTTGAAATACCTATACAAACTTGTGCCTACATAGTAACTTGCAACTTTGAATGAGAATGTGCTTGCTTACAGCAACGTACTATATGTTCTGAATGCCCGAATTGGGAATCTGTGTCAAAATTTTTGTTAGGAATTATGTGATCCTTACTAGCTGGAAGTAAGGGAGATGGGGCATGAAGTTATTTCTAGGAGTTGGAGACATACCACGTTTAGCTCAGTTCTGGGCATCTTTGAAATACCTATATAAACTTGTTCCTACATAGTAACTTGCAACTTTGAATGAGAATGTGCTTGCTTACAGCAACGTGCTATATGTTCTGAATTCCCGAATTGGGAATCTGTGTCAAAACTTTGTTAGGAATTATGTGATCCTTACTACCTGGAAGCAAGGGAGTTGGGGCAAGAAGTTATTTCTAGGAGTTGGAGACATACCAAGTTTAGCTCAGTTCTGGGCATCTTTGAAATACCTTTACAAACTTGTTCATACATAGTAACTTGCAACTTTGAATGAGAATGTGCTTGCTTACAGCAACGTGCTTTATGTTCTGAATGCCTAAATTAGGAATCTGTGTCAAAACTTTGTTAGAAATTATGTGATCCTAACTAGATGGAAGTAAGGGAGATGGGGCATGAAGTCATTTCTTGGAGTTGGAGACATACAACGTTTAGCTCAGTTCTCGGCATCTTTCAAATACCTATACAAACTTGTTCCTACATAGTAACTTGCAACTTTGAATGAGAATGTTCTTGCTTACAGCAACGTACTATATGTTCTGAATGCCCGAATTGGGAATCTGTGTCAAAACTTTGTTAGGAATTATGTGATCCTTACTAGCTGGAAGTAAGTGAGATGGGGCATGAAGTTATTTCTAGGAGTTGGAGACATACAACGTTTAGCTCAGTTCTGGGCATCTTTGAAATACCTATACAAACTTGTTCCTACATAGTAACTTGCAACTTTGAATGAGAATGTGCTTGCTTACAGCAACGTGCTATATGTTCTGAATGCCCGAATTGGGAATCTGTGTCAAAACTTTGTTAGGAATTATGTGATCCTTACTAGCTGGAAGTAAGGGAGATGGGGCATGAAGTTATTTCTAGGAGTTGGAGACATACAACGTTTAGCTCAGTTCTGGGCATCTTTGAAATACCTATACAAACTTGTTCCTACATAGTAACTTGCAACTTTGAATGAGAATGTGCTTGCTTACAGCAACGTGCTATATGTTCTGAATGCCCGAATTGGGAATCTGTGTCAAAACTTTGTTAGGAATTATGTGAACCTTACTAGCTGGAAGTAAGGGAGATGGGGCATGAAGTTATTTCTTGGAGTTGGAGACATACCAAGTTTAGCTCAGTTCTGGGCATCTTTGAAAGTCCTATACAAACTTGTTCCTACATAGTAACTTGCAACTTTGAATGAGAAGGTGCTTGCTTACAGCAACGTGCTATATGTTCTGAATGCCCGAATTGGGAATCTGTGTCAAAACTTTGTTAGGAATTATGTGATCATTACTAGCTGGAAGTAAGGGAGAAGGGGCATGAAGATATTTCTAGGAGTTGGAGACATACAACGTTTAGCTCAGTTCTGGGCATCTTTGAAATACCTATACAAACTTGTTCCTACATAGTAACTTGCAACTTTAAATGAGAATGTGCTTGCTTACAGCGACGTGGTATATGTTCTGAATGCCCGAATTGGGAATCTGTGTCAAAACTTTGTTAGAAATTATGTGATCCTTACTAGATGGAAGTAAGGGAGATGGGGCATGAAGTTATTTCTAGGAGTTGGAGATATACCAAGTTTAGCTCAGTTCTGGGCTTCTTTGAAATACCTATACAAACTTGTTCCTACATAGTAACATGCATCAGAATGTGCTTGCTTACAGCAACGTGCTATATGTTCTGAATTCCCGAATTGGGAATCTGTGTCAAAACTTTGTTAGGAATTATGTGATCCTTACTACCTGGAAGTAAGGGAGTTGGGGCATGAAGTTATTTCTAGGAGTTGGAGACATACCAAGTTTAGCTCAGTTCTGGGCATCTTTGAAATACCTTTACAAACTTGTTCCTACATAGTAACTTGCAACTTTGAATGAGAATGTGCTTGCTTACAGCAACGTGCTTTATGTTCTGAATGCCTAAATTAGGAATCTGTGTCAAATCTTTGATAGAAATTATGTGATCCTAACTAGATGGAAGTAAGGGAGATGGGGCATGAAGTCATTTCTTGGAGTTGGAGACATACAACGTTTAGCTCAGTTCTGGGCATCTTTCAAATACCTATACAAACTTGTTCCTACATAGTAACTTGCAACTTTGAATGAGAATGTTCTTGCTTACAGCAACGTACTATATGTTCTGAATGCCCGAATTGGGAATCTGTGTCAAAACTTTGTTAGGAATTATGTGATCCTTACTAGCTGGAAGTAAGGGAGATGGGGCATGAAGTTATTTCTAGGAGTTGGAGACATACAAAGTTTAGCTCAGTTCTGGACATCTTTGAAATACCTATACAAACTTGTTCCTACATAGTAACTTGCAACTTTGAATGAGAATGTTCTTGCTTACAGCAACGTGCTATATGTTCTGAATGCCCGAATTGGGAATCTGTGTCAAAACTTTGTTAGGAATTATGTGAACCTTACTAGCTGGAAGTAAGGGAGATGGGGCATGAAGTTATTTCTTGGAGTTGGAGACATACCAAGTTTAGCTCAGTTCTGGGCATCTTTGAAAGTCCTATACAAACTTGTTCCTACATAGTAACTTGCAACTTTAAATGAGAATGTGCTTGCTTACAGCGACGTGGTATATATTCTGAATGCCCGAATTGGGAATCTGTGTCAAAATTTTGTTAGAAATTATGTGATCCTTACTAGATGGAAGTAAGGGAGATGGGGCATGAAGTTATTTCTAGGAGTTGGAGATATACCAAGTTTAGCTCAGTTCTGGGCATCTTTGAAATACCTATACAAACTTGTTCCTACATAGTAACATGCATCAGAATGTGCTTGCTTACAGCAACGTGCTATATGTTCTGAATGCCCGAATTGGGAATTTGTGTCAAAACATTGTTAGGAATTTTGTGATCCTTACTAGCTGGAAGTAAGGGAGATGGGGCATGAAGTTATTTCTAGGAGTTGGAGACATACCAAGTTTAGCTCAGTTCTGGGCATCTTTCAAATACCTATACAAACTTGTTCCTACATAGTAACTTGCAACTTTGAATGAGAATGTGCTTGCTTACAGCAACGTGCTATATGTTCTGAATGCCCGAATTGGGAATCAGTGTCAAAACTTTGTTCGGAATTATGTGATCCTTACTAGCTGGAAGTAAGGGAGTTGGGGCATGAAGTTATTTCTAGAAGTTGGACACATACCAAGTTTAGCTCAGTTCTGGGCATCTTTGAAACACCTATACAAACTTGTTCCTACATAGTAACTTGCAACTTTGAATGAGAATGTGCTTGCTTTCAGCAACGTGCTATATGTTCTGAATGCCCGAATTGGGAATCCGTGTCAAAACTTTGTTAAGAATTATGTGATCCTTACTACTTGGAAGTAAGGGAGATGGGGCATGAAGTTATTTCTAGGAGTTGGACACATACCAAGTTTAGCTCAGTTCTGGGGATCTTTGAAATACCTATACAAACTTGTTCCTACATAGTAACTTGCAACTTTGAATGAGAATGTGCTTGCTTACAGCAACGTGCTATATGTTATGAATGCCCGAATTGGGAATCTGTGTCAAAACATTGTTAGGAATTATGTGATCCTTACTAGCTGGAAGTAAGGGAGATGGGGCATGGAGTTATTTCTAGGAGTTGGAGACATACAACGTTTAACTCACTTCTGGGCATGTTTGAAATACCTATACAAACTTGTTCCTACATAGTAACTTGCAACTTTGAATGAGAATGTGCTTGCTTACAGCAACGTGCTATATGTTCTGAATGCCCGAATTGGGAAACTGTGTCAAAACTATGTTAGGAATTATGTGATCCTTACTACCTAGAAGTAAGGGAGTTGGGGCATGACGTTATTTCTAGAGGGAGGACACATACCAAGTTTAGCTCAGTTCTGGGCATCTTTGAAATACCTATACAAATTTGTTCCTACATAGTAACTTGCAACTTTGAATGAGAATGTGCTTGCTTACAGCAACGTGCTACATGTTCTGAATGCCCGAATTGGGAATCTGTGTCAAAACTTTGTTAGGAATTATGTGATCCTTACTAGCTGGAAGTAAGGGAGATGGGGCATGAAGTTATTTCTAGGAGTTGGAGACATACAACGTTTAGCTCAGTTCTGGGCATCTTTGAAATACCTATACAATCTTGTTCCTACATAGTAACTTGCAACTTTGAATGAGAATGTGCTTGCTTACAGCAACGTGCTATATGTTCTGAATGCCCGAATTGGGAATCTGTGTCAAAACTTTGTTAGGAATTATGTGATCCTTACTAGCTGGAAGTAAGGGAGATGGGGCATGAAGTTATTTCTAGGAGTTGGAGACATACAACGTTTAGCTCAGTTCTGGGCATCTTTGAAATACCTATACAAACTTGTTCCTACATAGTAACTTGCAACTTTGAATGAGAATGTGCTTGCTTACAGCAACGTGCTACATGTTCTAAATGCCCGAATTGGGAATCCTTGTCCAAACTTTGTTAGGAATTATGTGATCCTTACTAGCTGGAAGTAAGTGAGATGGGGCATGAAGTTATTTTTAGGAGTTGGAGACATACAAAGTTTAGCTCAGTTCTGGGCATCTTTGAATTACCTATACAAACTTGTTCCTACATAGTAACTTGCCACTTTGAATGAGAATGTGCTTGCTTACAGCAACGTGCTATATGTTCTGAATGCCCGAATTGGGAATCTGTGTCAAAACTTTGTTAGGAATTATGTGATCCTTACTAGCTGGAAGTAAGGGTGATGGGGCATGAAGTTATTTCTAGGAGTTGGAGACATACCAAGTTTAGCTCAGTTCTGGGCATCTTTGAAATACCTTTACAAACTTGTTCCTACATAGTAACTTGCAACTTTGAATGAGAATGTGCTTGCTTACAGCAACGTGCTATATGTTCTGAATGCCCGAATTGGGAATCTGTGTCAAAACTTTGTTAGAAATTATGTGATCCTTACTAGCTGGAAGTAAGGGAGATGGGGCATGATGTTATTTCTAGGAGTTGGAGACATACAACGTTTAGCTCAGTTCTGGGCATCTTTTAAATACCTATACAAACTTGTTTCTACATAGTAACTTGCAACTTTGAATTGAATGTGCTTGCTTACACCAACGTGCTACATGTTCTGAATGCCCGAATTGGGAATCTGTGTCAAAACTTTGTTAGAAATTATGTGATCCTTAATAGCTGGTAGTAAGGGAGATGGGGCATGAAGTTATTTCTAGGAGTTGGAGACATATAACGTTTAGCTCAGTTCTGGGCATCTTTGAAATACCTATACAACCTTGTTCCTACATAGTAACTCGCAACTTTGAATGAGAATGTGCTTGCTTACAGCAACGTGCTATATGTTCTGAATGCCCGAATTGGGAATCTGTGTCAAAACTTTGTTAGGAATTATGTGATCCTTACTAGCTGGAAGTAAGGGAGTTGGGGCAGGAAGTTATTTCTAGGAGTTGGACACATACCATGTTTAGCTCAGTTCTGGGCATCTTTGAAATACCTATACAAACTTGTTCCTACATAGTAACTTGCAACTTTGAATGAGAATGTGCTTGCATACGGCAACGTGCTATATGGTCTGAATGACCGAATTGGGAATCTGTGTCAAAACTTTGTTAGGAATTATGTGATCCTTACTAGCTAGAAGTAAGGGAGTTGGGGCATGAATTTATTTCTAGAGGTTTGACACATACCAAGTTTAGCTCAGTTCAGGGCATCTTTGAAATACCTATACAAACTTGTTCCTACATAGTAACTTGCAACTTTGAATGAGAATGTGCTTGCTTTCAGCAACGTGCTATATGTTCTGAATACTCGAATTGAGAATCTGTGTCAAAATTTTGTTAGGAATTATGTGATCCTTACTAGCTTGAAGTAAGGGAGTTGGGGCATGAAGTTATTTCTAGATGTTGGACACATACCAAGTTTAGCTCAGTTCTGGGCATCTTTGAAATACCTATACAAACTTGTTCCTACATAGTAACTTGCAACTTTGAATGAGAATGTGCTTGCTTACAGCAACGTGCTATATGTTCTGAATGCCCGAATTGGGAATCTGTGTCAAATGTCTGTTAGGAATTATGTGCTCCTGACTAGCTGGAAGTAAGGGTGATGGGGCATGAAGTTATTTCTAGGAGTTGGACACATACCAAGTTTAGCTCAGTTCTGGGCATCTTTGAAATACCTATACAAACTTGTTCCTACATAGTAACATGCATCAGAATGTGCTTGCTTACAGCAACGTGCTATATGTTCTGAATGCCCGAATTGGGAATTTGTGTCAAAACATTGTTAGGAATTTTGTGATCCTTACTAGCTGGAAGTAAGGGAGATGGGGCATGAAGTTATTTCTAGGAGTTGGACACATACCAAGTTTAGCTCAGTTCTGGACATCTTTGAAAGTCCTATTCAAACTTGTTCCTACATAGTAACTTGCAACTTTGAATGAGAATGTGCTTGCTTACAGCAACGTGCTATATGTTCTGAATGCCCGAATTGGGAATCTGTGTCAAAACTTTGTTAGGAATTATGTGATCCTTACAAGCTGGAAGTAAGGGAGTGGGGGCATGACGTTATTTCTAGGAATTGGACTCATACCAAGTTTAGCTCAGTGCTGGGCATCTTTGAAATACCTATACAAACTTGTTCCTACATAGTAACTTGCAAATTTGAATGAGAATGTGCTTGCTTACAGCAACGTGCTATATGTTCTGAATGCCCGAATTGGGAATCTGTGTCAAAATTTGTTAGGAATTATGTGATCCTTACTAGCTGGAAGTAAGGGAGATGGGGCATGAAGTTATTTCTAGGAGTTGGAGACATACAACGTTTAGCTCAGTTCTGGGCATCTTTGAAATACCTATACAAACTTGTTCCTACATAGTAACTTGCAACTTTTAATGAGAATGTGCTTGCTTACAGCATCGTGCTATATGTTCTGAATGCCCGAATTGGGAATCTGTGTCAAAACTTTGTTAGGAATTATGTGATCCTTACTAGCTGGAAGTAAGGGAGATGGGGCATGAAGTCATTTCTAGGAGTTGGACACATACAATGTTTAGCTCAGTTCTGGGCATCTTTGAAATACCTATACAAACTTGTTCCTACATAGTAACTTGCAACTTTGAATGAGAATGTGCTTGCTTACAGCAACGTGCTATATGTTCTGTATGCCCGAATTGGGAATCTGTGTCAAAACTTTGTTAGGAATTATGTGATCCTTACTAGCTGGAAGTAAGGGAGATGGGGCATGAAGTTATTTCTAGGAGTTGGAGACATAGAACGTTTAGCTCAGTTCTGGGCATCTTTGAAATACCTATACAAACCTGTTCCTACATAGTAACTTGCAACTTTGAATGAGAATGTGCTTGCTTACAGCAACGTGCTATATGTTCTGAATGCCCGAATTGGGAATCTGTGTCAAAACTTTGTTAGGAATTATGTGATCCTTACTAGCTGGAAGTAAGGGAGATGGGGCATGAAGTTATTTCTAGGAGTTGGACACATACCAAGTTTAGCTCAGTTCTGGGCATCTTTGAAATACCTATACAAACTTGTTCCTACATAGTAACTTGCAACTTTGAATGAAAATGCGCTTGCTTACAGCAACGTGCTATATGTTCTGAATGCCCGAATTGGGAATCTGTGTCAAAACTTTGTTAGGAATTATTTGATCCTTACTAGCTGGAAGTAAGGGAGATGGGGCATGAATTTATTTCTAGGTGTTGGACACATACCAAGTTTAGCTCAGTTCTGGGCATCTTTTAAATACCTATACAAACTTGTTCCTACATAGTAACTTGCAACTTTGAATGAGAATGTGCTTGCTTACAGCAACGTGCTATATATTCTGAATGCCCGAATTGGGAATCTGTGTCAAAACTTTGTTAGGAATTATGTGATCCTTACTAGCTGGAAGTAATGGTGATGGGGCATGAAGTTATTTCTAGGAGTTGGAGACATACCAAGTTTAGCTCAGTTCTGGGCATCTTTGAAATACCTTTACAAACTTGTTCCTACATAGTAACTTGCAACTTTGAATGACAATGTACTTGCTTACAGCAACGTGCCATATGTTCTGAATGCCCGAATTGGGAATCTGTGTCAAAACTTTGTTAGGAATTATGTGATCCTTACTAGCTGGAAGTAAGGGAGATGGGGCATGAAGTTATTTCTAGGAGTTGGAGACATACAACGTTTAGCTCAGTTCTGGGCATCTTTGAAATACCTATACAAACTTGTTCCTACATAGTAACTTGCAACTTTGAATGAGAATGTGCTTGCTTACAGCAACGTGCTATATTTTCTGAATGCCCGAATTGGGAATCTGTGTCAAAACTTTGTTAGGAATTATGTGATCCTTACTAGATGGAAGTAAGGGAGATGGGGCATGAAGTTATTTCCAGCAGTTATAGACATACAACGTTTAGCTCAGTTCTGGGCATCTTTGAAATACCTATACAAACTTGTTCCTACATAGTAACTTGCAACTTTGAATGAGAATGTGCTTGCTTACAGCAACGTGCTAAATGTTCTGAATGCCCTAATTGGGAATCTGTGTCAAAACTTTGTTAGGAATTATGTGATCCTTACTAGCTGGAAGTAAGGGAGATGGGGCATGAAGTTATTTCTAGGAGTTGGAGACATACCAAGTTTAGCTGAGTTCTGGGCATCTTTGAAATACCTATACAAACTTGTTCCTACATATTAACTTGCAACTTTGAATGAGAATGTGCTTGCTTACAACAACGTGCTATATGTTCTGAATGCCCGAATTGGGAATCTGTGTCAAAACATTGTTAGGAATTATGTGATCCTTAGTAGCTGGAAGATAGGGAGTGGGGGCATGAAGGTGTTTCTAGGAGGTGGAGACACACCAAGTTTAGCTCAGTTCTGGGCATCTTTGAAATACCTATACGAACTTGTTCCTACATAGTAACTTGCAACTTTGAATGAGAATGTGCTTGCTTACAGCAACGTACTACACGTTCTGAATGCCAGAATTGGGAATCTGTGTCAAAACTTTGTTAGGAATTATGTGATCCTTACTAGCTGGAAGTAAGGGAGATGGGGCATGAAGTTATTTCTAGGAGTTGGACACATACCACGTTTAGCTCAGTTCTGGGCATCTTTGAAATACCTATACAAACTTGTTCCTACATAGTAACTTGCAACTTTGAATGAGAATGTGCTTGCTTACAGCAACGTGCTATATGTTCTGAATGCCCGAATTGGGAATCTGTGTCAAAACATTGTTAGGAATTATGTGATCCTTACTAGCTGGATGTAAGGGAGTTGGGGCATGAAGGTATTTCTAGGAGTTGGACACATACCAAGTTTAGCACAGTTCTGGGCATCTTTGAAATACCTATACAAACTTGTTCCTACATAGTAACTTGCAACTTTGAATGAGAATGTGCTTGCTTACAGCAACGTGCTTTATGTTCTGAATGCCCGAATTGGGAATCTGTGTCAAAACTTTGTTAGGAATTACGTGATCCTTACTAGCTGGAAGTAAGTGAGACGGGGCATGAAGTTATTTCTAGGAGTTGGAGACATACCAAGTTTAGCTCAGTTCTGGGCATCTTTAAAATACCTATACAAACTTGTTCCTACATAGTAACTTGCAACTTTGAATGAGAATGTGCTTGCTTACAGCAACGTGCTATATGTTCTGAATGCCCGAATTGGGAATCTGTGTCAAAACTTTGTTAGGAATTATGTGATCCTTACTAGCTGGAAGTAAGGGAGATGGGGCATGAAGTTATTTCTAGGAGTTGGACACATACCAAGTTTAGCTCAGTTCTGTGCATCTTTGAAATACCTATACAAACTTGTTCCTACATAGTAACTTGCAACTTTGAATGAGAATGTGCTTGCTTACAGCAAACGTGCTATATGTTCTGAATGCCCGAATTGGGAATCTGTGTCAGAACTTTGTTAGTAATTATGTGATCCTTACTAGCTGGAAGTAAGGGTGATGGGGCATAAGTTATTTCTAGGAGTTGGAGACATACCAAGTTTAGCTCAGTTCTGGGCATCTTTGAAATACCTTTACAAACTTGTTCCTACATAGTAACTTGCAACTTTGAATGAGAATGTGCTTGCTTACAGCAACGTGCTATATGTTCTGAATGCCCGAATTGGGAATCTGTGTCAAAACTTTGTTAGGAATTATGTGATCCTTACTAGATGGAAGTAAGGGAGATGGGGCATGAAGTTATTTCTAGGAGTTGGAGACATACAACGTTTAGCTCAGTTCTGGGCATCTTTGAACTACCTATACAAACTTGTTCCTACATAGTAACTTGCAACTTTGAATGAGAATGTGCTTGCTTATCATCAACGTGCTATATGTTCTGAGTGCCCGAATTGGGAATCAGTGTCAAAACTTTGTTAGGAATTATGTGATCCTTACTAGCTGGAAGTAAGGGAGATTGGGCATGAAGTTATTTCTAGGAGTTGGAGACATACAACGTTTAGCTCAGTTCTGGGCATCTTTGAAATACCTATACAAACTTGTTCCTACATAGTAACTTGCAACTTTGAATGAGAATGTGCTTGCTTACAGCAACGTGCTATATGTTCTGAATGCCCGAATTGGGAATCTGTGTCAAAATTTGTTAGGAATTATGTGATCCTTACTAGCTGGAAGTAAGTGAGATGGGGCATGAAGTTATTTCTAGGAGTTGGAGACATACAACGTTTAGCTCAGTTCTGGGCATCTTTGAAATACCTATACAAACTTGTTCCTACATAGTAACTTGCAACTTTGAATGAGAATGTGCTTGCTTACAGCAACTTGCTATATGTTCTGAATACCCGAATTGGAAATCTGTGTCAAAACTTTGTTAGGAATTATGTGATCCTTACTAGCTGGAAGTAAGGGACTTGGGGCATGAAGTTATTTCTAGGAGTAGGAGACATACCAAGTTTAGCTCAGTTCTGGGCATCTTTGAAATACCTATACAAACTTGTTCCTACATAGTAACTTGCAACTTTGAATGAGAATGTGCTTGCTTACAGCAACCTGCTATATGTTCTGAATGCCCGAATTGGGAATCTGTGTCAAAACTTTGTTAGTAATTATGTGATCCTTACTGGCTGGAAGTAATGGTGATGGGGCATGAAGTTATTTCTAGGAGTTGGAGACATACAACGTTTAGTTCAGTTCTGGGCATCTTTGAAATACCTTTACAAACTTGTTCCTACATAGTAACTTGCAACTTTGAATGAGAATGTGCTTGCTTACAGCAACGTGCTATATGTTCTGAATGACCGAATTGGGAATCTGTATCAAAACTTTGTTAGGAATTCTGTGATCCTTACTAGCTGGAAGTAAGAGAGATGGGGCATGAAGTTATTTCTAGGAGTTGGAGACATACAACGTTTAGCTCAGTTCTGGGCATCTTTGAACTACCTATACAAACTTGTTCCTACATAGTAACTTGCAACTTTTAATGAGAATGTGCTACCTTACAGCAACGTGCTATATGTTCTGAATGCCCGAATTGGGAATCTGTGTCAAAACTTTGTTAGGAATTATATGATCCTTACTAGATCGAAGTAAGGGAGATGGGGCATGAAGTTATTTCTAGGAGTTGCACACATACAATGTTTAGCTCAGTTCTGTGCATCTTTGAAATACCTATGCAAACTTGTTCCTAAATAGTAACTTGCAACTTTGAATGAGAATGTGCTTGCTTACAGCAACGTGCTATATGTTCTGAATGCCCGAATTGGGAATCTGTGTCAAAATTTGTTAGAAATTATGTGATCCTTACTAGCTGGAAGTAAGGGAGTTGGGACATGAAGGTATTTCTAGGAGTTGGACACATACCAAGTTTAGCAGAGTTCTGGGCATGTTTGAAATACCTTTACAAACTTGTTCCTACATAGTAACTTGCAACTTTGAATGAGAATGTGCTTGCTTACAGCAACGTGCCATATGTTCTGAATGCCCGAATTGGGAATCTGTGTGAAAACTTTTTTAGGAATTATGTGATCCTTACTAGCTGGAAGTAAGGGAGATGGGGCATGAAGTCATTTCAAGGAGTTGGACGCATACCAAGTTTAGCTCAGTTCTGGGCATCTTTGAAATACCTTTACAAACTTGTTCCTACATAGTAACTTGCAACTTTGAATGAGAATGTGCTTGCTTACAGCAACGTGCTATATGTTCTGAATGCCCGAATTGGGAATATGTGTCAAAACTTTGTGAGAAATTATGTGATCCTTACTAGATGGAAGTAAGGGAGATGGGGCATGAAGTTATTTCTAGGAGTTGGAGACATACAACGTTTAGCTGAGTTCTGGGCATCTTTGAAATATCTATACAAACTTGTTCCTACATAGTCACTTGCAACTTTGAATGAGAATGTGCTTGCTTTCAGCAACGTGCTGTATGTTCTGAATGCCCGAATTGGGAATCTGTGTCAAAACTTTGTTAGTAATTATGTGATCCTTACTAGCTGGAAGTAAGGGATATGGAGCATGAAGTTATTTCTAGGAGTTGGAGACATACAACGTTTAGCTCAGTTCTGGGCATCTTTGAAATACCTATACAAACTTGTTCCTACATAGTAACTTGCAACTTTGAATGAGAATGTGCTTGCTTACAGCAACGTGCTACATGTTCTGAATGCCCGAATTGGGAATCTGTGTCAAAACTTTGTTAGGAATTATGTGATCCTTACTAGCTGGAAGTAAGGGAGATGGGGCATGGAGTTATTTCTAGGAGTTGGACACATACCAAGTTTAGCTCAGTTCTGGGCATCTTTGAAATACCTATACGAACTTGTTCCTACATATTAAATTGCAACTTTGAATGAGAAAGTGCTTGCTTACAGCAACGTGCTATATGTTGTGAATGCCCGAATTGGGAATCTGTGTCAAAATTTGTTAGGAAATATGTGATCCTTACTAGCTGGAAGTAAGGGAGTTGGGGCATGAAGGTATTTCTAGGAGTTGGACACATACCAAGTTTAGCACAGTTCTGGGCATCTTTGAAATACCTATACAAACTTGTTCCTACATAGTAACTTGCAACTTTGAATGAGAATGTGCTTGCTTACAGCAACGTGCTATATGTTCTGAATGCCCGAATTGGGAATCTGTGTCAAATCTTTGTTAGTAATTATGTGATACTTACTGGCTGGAAGTAATGGTGATGGGGCATGAAGTTATTTCTAGGAGTTGGAGACATACAACGTTTAGTTCAGTTCTGGGCATCTTTGAAATACCTTTACAAACTTGTTCCTACATAGTAACTTCCAACTTTGAATGAGAATGTGCTTGCTTACGGCAACGTGCTATATGTTCTGAATGCCCGATTTGGGAATCTGTGTCAAAACATTGTTAGGAATTATGTGATCCTTACTAGCTGGAAGTAAGGGAGATGGGGCATGAAGTTATTTCTAGGAGTTGGACGCATACCAAGTTTAGCTCAGTTCTGGGCATCTTTGAAATACCTTTACAAACTTGTTCCTACATAGTAACTTGCAACTTTGAATGAGAATGTGCTTGCTTACAGCAACGTGCTATATGTTCTGAATGCCCGAATTGGGAATCTGTGTCAAAACATTGTTAGGAATTATGTGATCCTTACTAGCTGGAAGTAAGGGAGATGGGGCATGAAGTTATTTCTAGGAGTTGGAGACATACCAAGTTTAGCTCAGTTCTGGGCATCTTTGAAATACCTATACAAACTTGTTCCTACATAGTAACTTGCATCTTTGAATGAGAATGTGCTTGCTTACAGCAACGTGCTATATGTTCTGAATGCCCGAATTTGGAATCTGTGTCAAAATTTGTTAGGAATTATGTGATCCTTACTAGCTGCAAGTAAGGGAGATGGGGCATGAAGTTATTTCTAGGAGTTGGAGCCATACAACGTTTAGCTCAGTTCTGGGCATCTTTGAAATACCTATACAAACTTGTTCCTACATAGTAACTTGCAACTTTGAATGAGAATGTGCTTGCTTACAGCAACGTGCTATATGTTCTGAATGCCCGAATTGGGAATCTGTTTCAAAACTTTGTTAGGAATTATGTGATCCTTACTAGATCGAAGTAAGGGAAATGTGGCACGAAGCTATTTCTAGGAGTTGGACACATACAATGTTTAGCTGAGTTCTGGGCATCTTTGAAATACCTATGCAAACTTGTTCCTACATAGTAACTTGCAACTTTGAATGAGAATGTGCTTGCTTACAGCAACGTGCTATATGTTCTGAATGCCCGAATTCGGAATCTGTGTCAAAATTTGTTAGAAATTATGTGATCCTTACTAGCTGGAAGTAAGGGAGTTGGGGCATGAAGGTATTTCTAGGAGTTGGACACATACCAAGTTTAGCTGAGTTCTGGGCATCTTTGAAATACCTTTACAAACTTGTTCCTACATAGTAACTTGCAACTTTGAATGAGAATGTGCTTGCTTACAGCAACGTGCTACAGGTTCTGAATGCCCGAATTGGGAATCTGTGTGAAAACTTTGTTAGGAATTATGTGATCCTTACTAGCTGGAAGTAAGGGAGATGGGGCATGAAGTTATTTCTAGGAGTTGGACACATACCAAGTTTAGCTCAGTTCTGGGCATCTTTGAAAGTCCTATTCAAACTTGTTCCTACATAGTAACTTGCAACTTTGAATGAGAATGTGCTTGCTTACAGCAACGTGCTATATGTTCTGAATGCCCGAATTGGGAATCTGTGTCAAAACTTTGTTAGGAATTATGTGCTCCTTACAAGCTGGAAGTAAGGGAGTTGGGGCATGAAGTTATTTCTAGGAATTGGACTAATACCAATTTTAGCTCAGTTCTGGGCATCTTTGAAATACCTATACAAACTTGTTCCTACATAGTAACTTGCAACTTTGAATGAGAATGTGTTTGCTAACAGCAACGTGCTATATGTTCTGAATGCCCGAATTGGGAATCTGTGTCAAAATTTGTTAGGAATTATGTGATCCTTACTAGCTGTAAGTAAGGTAGATGGGGCATGAAGTTATTTCTAGGAGTTGGAGACATACAACGTTTAGCTCAGTTCTGGGCATCATTGAAATACCTATACAAACTTGTTCCTACAGAGTAACTTGCAACTTTTAATGAGAATGTGCTTGCTTACAGCAACCTGCTATATGTTCTGAATGCCCGAAGTGGGAATGTGTGTCAAAACTTTGTTAGGAATTATGTGATCCTTACTAGATGGAAGTAAGTGAGAAGCGGCATGAAGTTATTTCTAGGAGTTTTAGACATACAACGTTTAGCTCAGTTCTGGGCATCTTTGAAATACCTATACAAACTTGTTCCTACATAGTAACTTGCAACTTTCAATGAGAATGTGCTTGCTTACAGCAACGTGCTATATGTTCTGAATGCCCGAATTGGGAATCTGTGTCAAAACTTTGTTAGGAATTATGTGATCCTTACTAGCTGGAAATAAGGGAGTTGGGGCATGAAGTTATTTCTAGAGGTTGGACACATTCCAAGTTTAGCTCAGTTCTGGGCATCTTTGAAATACCTATACAAACTTGATCCTACATAGTAACTTGCAACATTGAATGAGAATGTGCTTGCTTACAGCAACTTGCTATATGTTCTAAATGCCCGAATTGGGAATCTGTGTCAAAACTTTGTTAGGAATTATGTGATCCTTACTAGCTGGAAGTAAGGGAGATGGGGCATGAAGTTATTTCTAGGCGTTGGAGACATACAACGTTTATCTCAGTTCTGGGCATCTTTGAAATACCTATACAAACTTGTTCCTACATAGTAACTTGCATCTTTGAATGAGAATGTGCTTCCTTACAGCAACGTGCTATATGTTCTGATGCCCGAATTGGGAATCTGTGTCAAAACTTTGTTAGGAATTATGTGATCCTTACTAGCTGGAAGTAAGAGAGATGGGGCATTAAGTTATTTCTAGGAGTTGGAGACATACCAAGTTTAGCTCAGTTCTGGGCATCTTTGAAAGTCCTATTCAAACTTGTTCCTACATAGTAACTTGCAACTTTGAATGAGAATGTGCTTGCTTACAGCAACGTGCTATATGTTCTGAATGCCCGAATTGGGAATCTGTGTCAAAACTTTGTTAGGAATTATGTGATCCTTACTAGCTGGAAGTAAGGGAGTTGGGGCATGAAGTTATTTCTAGGAGTTGGACACATACCAAGTTTAGCTCAGTTCTGGGCATCTTTGAAATACCTATACAAACTTGTTCCTACATAGTAACTTGCAACTTTGAATGAGAATGTGCTTGCTTACAGCAACGTGCTATATGTTGTAAATGCCCGAATTGGGAATCTGTGTCAAAACTTTGTTAGGAATTATGTGATCCTTACTAGCTGGAAGTAAGGGAGTTGGGGCATGAAGTTATTTCTAGAGATTGGACACATACCAAGTTTAGCTCAGTTCTGGGCATCTTTGAAACACCTATACAAACTTGTTCCTACATAGTAACTTGCAACTTTGAATGAGAATGTGCTTGCTTACGGCAACGTGCTATATGTTCTGAATGCCCGAATTGGGAATCTGTGTCAAAATTTTGTTAGGAATTATGTGATCCTTACTAGCTGGAAGTAAGGGAGTTGGGGCATGATGTTATTTCTAGGAGTTGCACACATACCAAGTTTAGCTGAGTTATGGGCATCTTTGAAATACCTATACAAACTTGTTCCTACATAGTAACTTGCAAATTTGAATGAGAATGTGCTTGCTTACAGCAACGTGCTATATGTTCTAAATGCCCGAATTGGGAATCTGTGTCAAAACTTTGTTAGGAATTATGTGATCCTTACTAGCTGGAAGTAAGGGAGTTGGGGCATGAAGTTATTTCTAGAGGTTGGACACATACCAAGTTTAGCTCAGTTCTGGACATCTTTGAAATACCTATACAAACTGGTTCCTACATAGTAACTTGCAAATTTGAATGAGACTGTGCTTGCTTACAGCAACGTGCTATATGTTCTGAATGCCCTAATTGGGAATCTGTGTCAAAACTTTGTTAGGAATTATGTGATCCTTACTAGCTGGAAGTAAGGAAGATGGGGCATGAAGTTATTTCTAGGAGTTGGACACATACCAAGTTTAGCTCAGTTCTGGGCATCTTTGAAATACCTATACAAACTTGTTCCTACATAGTAACTTGCAACTTTGAATGAGAATGTGCTTGCTTACAGCAACGTGCTATATGTTCTAAATGACCGAATTGGGAATCTGTGTCAAAACTTTGTTAGGAATTATGTGATCCTTACTAGCTGGAAGTAAGGGAGTTGGGGCATGAAATTATTTCTAGAGATTGGACACATACCAAGTTTAGCTCAGTTCTGGGCATCTTTGAAACACCTATACAAACTTGTTCCTACATAGTAACTTGCAACTTTGAATGAGAATGTGCTTGCTTACGGCAACGTGCTATATGTTCTGAATGCCCGAATTGGGAATCTGTGTCAAAAATTAGTTAGGAATTATGTGATCCTTACTAGCTGGAAGTAAGGGAGATGGGGCATGAAGTTATTTCTAGGAATTGGACACATACCAAGTTTAGCTCAGTTCTGGGCATCTTTGAAATACCTATACAAACTCGTTCCTACATAGTAACTTGCAACTTTGAATGAGAATGTGCTTGCTTACAGCAACGTGCTATATGTTCTGAATGCCCGAATTGGGAATCTGTGTCAAAACTTTGTTAGGAATTATGTGATCCTTACTAGCTGGAAGTAAGGGAGATGGGGCATGAAGTTATTTCTAGGAGTTGGAGACATACAACGTTTAGCTCAGTTCTGGGCATCTTTGAAATACCTATACAAACTTGTTCCTACATAGTAACTTGCAACTTGGAATGAGAATGTGCTTGCTTACAGCAACGTGCTATATGTTCTGAATGCCCGAATTGGGAATCTGTGTCAAAATTTGTTAGGAATTATGAGATCCTTACTAGCTGGAAGTAAGGGAGATTGGGCATGATGTTATTTCTAGGAGTTGGAGTCATACAACTTTTAGCTCAGTTCTGGGCATCTTTGAAATACCTATACAAACTTGTTCCTACATAGTAACTTGCAACGTTGAATGAGAATGTGTTTGCTTACAGCAACGTGCTACATGTTCTGAATGCCCGAATTGGGAATCTGTGTCAAAACTTTGTTAGGAATTATGTGATCCTTACTAGCTGGAGGTAAGGGAGATGGGGCATGGAGTTATTTCTAGGAGTTGGACACATACCAAGTTTAGCTCAGTTCTGGGCATCTTTGAAATACCTATACGAACTTGTTCCTACATATTAAATTGCAACTTTGAATGAGAAAGTGCTTGCTTACAGCAACGTGCTATATGTTGTGAATGCCCGAATTGGGAATCTGTGTCAAATTTTGTTAGGAAATATGTGATCCTTACTAGCTGGAAGTAAGGGAGTTGGGGCATGAAGGTATTTCTAGGAGTTGGACAGATACCAAGTTTAGCACAGTTCTGGGCATCTTTGAAATACCTATACAAACTTGTTCCTACATAGTAACTTGCAACTTTTAATGAGAATGTGCTTGCTTACAGCAACGTGCTATATGTTCTGAATGCCCGAATTGGGAATCTGTGTCAAAACATTGTTGGTAATTATGTGATCCTTACTAGCTGGAAGTAAGGGAGATGGGGCATGAAGTTATTTCTAGGAGTTGGAGACATACCAAGTTTAGCTCAGTTCTGGGCATCTTTGAAATACCTATACAAACTTGTTCCTACATAGTAAGTTGCAACTTTGAATGAGAATGTGCTTGCTTACAGCAACGTGCTATATGTTCTGAATGCCCGAATTGGGAATCTGTGTCAAAACTTTGTTAGGAATTATGTGATCCTTACTAGATGGAAGTAAGGGAGATGGGGCATGAAGTTATTTCTAGGAGTTGGAGACATACCAAGTTTAGCTTAGTTCTGGGCATCTTTGAAATACCTATACAAACTTGTTCCTACATAGTAACTTGCAACTTTGAATGAGAATGTGCTTGCTTACAGCAACGTGCTATATGTTCTGAATGCCCGAATTGGGAATCTGTGTCAAAACTTTGTTAGGAATTATGTGATCCTTACTAGCTGGAAGTAAGGGAGTTGGGGCATGAAGTTATTTCTAGAGGTTGGACACATACCAAGTTTAGCTCAGTTCTGGGCATCTTTGAAATACCTATACAAACTTGTTCCTACATACTAACTTTCAACTTTGAATGAGAATGTGCTTGCTTAAAGCAAACGTGCTATATGTTCTAAATGCCCGAATTGGGAATCTGTGTCAAAACTTTGTTAGGAATTATGTGATCCTTACTAGCTGGAAGTAAGGGTGATGGGGCATGAAGTTATTTCTAGGAGTTGGAGACATACCAAGTTTAGCTCAGTTCTGGGCATCTTTGAAATACCTTTACAAACTTGTTCCTACATACTAACTTGCAACTTTGAATGAGAAAGTGCTTGCTTACAGCAACGTGCTATATGTTCTGAATGCCCGAATTGGGAATCTGTGTCAAAATTTGTTAGAAATTATGTGATCCTTACTAGATGGAAGTAAGGGAGATGGGCCATGAAGTTATTTCTAGGAGTTGGAGACATACAACGTTTAGCTCAGTTCTGGGCATCTTTGAACTACCTATACAAACTTGTTCCTACATAGTAACTTGCAACTTTGAATGAGAATGTGCTTGCTTATCATCAACGTGCTATATGATCTGAGTGCCCGAATTGGGAATCTGTGTCAAAACTTTGTTAGGAATTATGTTATCCTTACTAGCTGGAAGTAAGGGAGATTGGGCATGAAGTTATTTCTAGGAGTTGGAGACATACAACGTTTAGCTCAGTTCTGGGCATCTTTGAAATACCTATACAAACTTGTTCCTACATAGTAACTTGCAACTTTGAATGAGAATGTGCTTGCTTACAGCAACCTGCTATAGGTTCTGAATGCCCGAATTGGGAATCTGTGTCAAATCTTTGTTAGTAATTATGTGATCCTTACTGGCTGGAAGTAATGGTGATGGGGCATGAAGTTATTTCTAGGAGTTGGAGACATACAACGTTTAGTTCAGTTCTGGGCATCTTTGAAATACCTTTACAAACTTGTTCCTACATAGTAACTTGCAACTTTGAATGAGAATGTGCTTGCTTACGGCAACGTGCTATATGTTCTGAATGCCCGAATTGGGAATCTGTGTCAAAACATTGTTAGGAATTATGTGATCCTTACTAGCTGGAAGTAAGGGAGATGGGGCATGAAGTTATTTCTAGGAGTTGGATGCATACCAAGTTTAGCTCAGTTCTGGGCATCTTTGAAATACCTATACAAACTTGTTCCTACATAGTAACTTGCAACTTTGAATGAGAATGTGCTTGCTTACAGCAACGTGCTATATGTTCTGAATGCCCGAATTGGGAATCTGTGTCAAAACTTTGTTAGGAATTATGTGATCCTTACTAGCTGGAAGTAAGGGAGATGGGGCATGAAGTTATTTCTAGAAGTTGGAGACATACCAAGTTTAGCTCAGTTCTGGGCATCTTTGAAATACCTATACAAACTGGTTCCTACATAGTAACTTGCATCTTTGAATGAGAATGTGCTTGCTTACAGCAACTTGCTATATGTTCTGAATACCCGAATTGGGAATCTGTGTCAAAACTTTGTTAGGAATTATGTGATCCTTACTAGCTGGAAGTAAGGGACTTGGGGCATGAAGTTATTTCTAGGAGTAGGAGACATACCAAGTTTAGCTCAGTCTGGGCATCTTTGAAATACCTATACAAACTTGTTCCTACATAGTAACTTGCAACTTTGAATGAGAATGTGCTTGCTTACAGCAACCTGCTATATGTTCTGAATGCCCGAATTGGGAATCTGTGTCAAAACTTTGTTAGTAATTATGTGATCCTTACAGGCTGGAAGTAATGGTGATGGTGCATGAAGTTATTTCTAGGAGTTGGAGACATACAACGTTTAGTTCAGTTCTGGGCATCTTTGAAATACCTTTACAAACTTGTTCCTACATAGTAACTTGCAACTTTGAATGAGAATGTGCTTGCTTACAGCAACGTGCTATATGTTCTGAATGACCCAATTGGGAATCTGTGTCAAAACTTTGTTAGGAATTCTGTGATCCTTACTAGCTGGAAGTAAGAGAGATGGGGCATGAAGTTATTTCTAGGAGTTGGAGACATACAACGTTTAGCTCAGTTCTGGGCATCTTTGAACTACCTATACAAACTTGTTCCTACATAGTAACTTGCAACTTTTAATGAGAATGTGCTACCTTACAGCAACTTGCTATATGTTCTGAATGCCCGAATTGGGAATCTGTGTCAAAACTTTGTTAGGAATTATATGATCCTTACTAGATCGAAGTAAGGGAGATGGGGCATGAAGTTATTTCTAGGAGTTGGACACATACAATGTTTAGCTCAGTTCTGTGCATCTTTGAAATACCTATGCAAACTTGTTCCTAAATAGTAACTTGCAACTTTGAATGAGAATGTGCTTGCTTACAGCAACGTGCTATATGTTCTGAATGCCCGAATTGGGAATCTGTGTCAAAATTTGTTAGAAATTATGTGATCCTTACTAGCTGGAAGTAAGGGAGTTGGGACATGAAGGTATTTCTAGGAGTTGGACACATACCAAGTTTAGCAGAGTTCTGGGCATCTTTGAAATACCTTTACAAACTTGTTCCTACATAGTAACTTGCAACTTTGAATGAGAATGTGCTTGCTTACAGCAAGGTGCCATATGTTCTGAATGCCCGAATTGGGAATCTGTGTGAAAACTTTTTTAGGAATTATGTGATCCTTACTAGCTGGAAGTAAGGGAGATGGGGCATGAAGTTATTTCTAGGAGTTGGACACATACCAAGTTTAGCTCAGTTCTGGGCATCTTTGAAAGTCCTATTCAAACTTGTTCCTACATAGTAACTTGCAACTTTGAATGAGAATGCGCTTGCTTACAGCAACGTGCTATATGTTCTGAATGCCGAATTGGGAATCTGTGTCAAAACTTTGTTAGGAATTATGTGCTCCTTACAAGCTGGAAGTAAGGGAGTTGGGGCATGAAGTTATTTCTAGGAATTGGAGACATACAACGTTTAGCTGAGTTCTGGGCATCTTTCAAATATCTATACAAACTTGTTCCTACATAGTCACTTGCAACTTTGAATGAGAATGTGCTTGCTTATCATCAACGTGCTATATGTTCTGAGTGCCCGAATTGGGAATCTGTGTCAAAACTTTGTTAGGAATTATGTGATCCTTACTAGCTGGAAATAAGGGAGATTGGGCATGAAGTTATTTCTAGGAGTTGGAGACATACAAAGTTTAGCTCAGTTCTGGGCATCTTTGAAATACCTATACAAACTTGTTCCTACATAGTAACTTGCAACTTTGAATGAGAATGTGCTTGCTTACAGCAACGTGCTATATGTTCTGAATGCCCGAATTGGGAATCTGTGTCAAAACTTTGTTAGGAATTATGTGAACCTTACTAGCTGGAAGTAAGTGAGACGGGGCATGAAGTTATTTCTAGGAGTTGGAGACATACAACGTTTAGCTCAGTTCTGGGCATCTTTAAAATACCTATACAAACTTGTTCCTACATAGTAACTTGCAACTTTGAATGAGAATGTGCTTGCTTACAGCAACGTGCTACATGTTCTGAATGCCCGAATTGGGAATCTGTGTCAAAACTTTGTTAGGAATTATGTGATACTTACTAGCTGGAAGTAAGGGAGATGGGGCATGAAGTTATTTCTAGGAGTTGGACACATACCAAGTTTAGCTCAGTTCTGGGCATCTTTGAAATACCTATACAAACTTGTTCCTACATAGTAACTTGCAACTTTGAATGAGAATGTGCTTGCTTTCAGCAACGTGCTGTATGTTCTGAATGCCCGAATTGGGAATCTGTGTCAAAACATTGTTGGTAATTATGTGATCCTTACTAGCTGGAAGTAAGGGAGATGGGGCATGAAGTTATTTCTAGGAGTTGGAGACATACCAAGTTTAGCTCAGTTCTGGGCATCTTTGAAATACCTATACAAACTTGTTCCTACATAGTAAGTTGCAACTTTGAATGAGAATGTGCTTGCTTACAGCAACGTGCTATATGTTCTGAATGCCCGAATTGGGAATCTGTGTCAAAACTTTGTTAGGAATTATGTGATCCTTACTAGATGGAAGTAAGGGAGATGGGGCATGAAGTTATTTCTAGGAGTTGGAGACATACCAAGTTTAGCTTAGTTCTGGGCATCTTTGAAATACCTATACAAACTTGTTCCTACATAGTAACTTGCAACTTTGAATGAGAATGTGCTTGCTTACAGCAACGTGCTATATGTTCTGAATGCCCGAATTGGGAATCTGTGTCAAAACTTTGTTAGGAATTATGTGATCCTTACTAGCTGGAAGTAAGGGAGTTGGGGCATGAAGTTATTTCTAGAGTTTGGACACATACCAAGTTTAGCTCAGTTCTGGGCATCTTTGAAATACCTATACAAACTTGTTCCTACATACTAACTTTCAACTTTGAATGAGAATGTGCTTGCTTACAGCAACGTGCTATATGTTCTAAATGCCCGAATTGGGAATCTGTGTCAAAACTTTGTTAGGAATTATGTGATCCTTACTAGCTGGAAGTAAGGGAGTTGGGGCATGAAGTTATTTCTAGAGGTTGGACACATACCAAGTTTAGCTCAGTTCTGGACATCTTTGAAATACCTATACAAACTGGTTCCTACATAGTAACTTGCAAATTTGAATGAGACTGTGCTTGCTTACAGCAACGTGCTATATGTTCTGAATGCCCTAATTGGGAATCTGTGTCAAAACTTTGTTAGGAATTATGTGATCCTTACTAGCTGGAAGTAAGGAAGATGGGGCATGAAGTTATTTCTAGGAGTTGGACACATACCAAGTTTAGCTCAGTTCTGGGCATCTTTGAAATACCTATACAAACTTGTTCCTACATAGTAACTTGCAACTTTGAATGAGAATGTGCTTGCTTACAGCAACGTGCTATATGTTCTAAATGACCGAATTGGGAATCTGTGTCAAAACTTTGTTAGGAATTATGTGATCCTTACTAGCTGGAAGTAAGGGAGTTGGGGCATGAAATTATTTCTAGAGATTGGACACATACCAAGTTTAGCTCAGTTCTGGGCATCTTTGAAACACCTATACAAACTTGTTCCTACATAGTAACTTGCAACTTTGAATGAGAATGTGCTTGCTTACGGCAACGTGCTATATGTTCTGAATGCCCGAATTGGGAATCTGTGTCAAAAATTAGTTAGGAATTATGTGATCCTTACTAGCTGGAAGTAAGGGAGATGGGGCATGAAGTTATTTCTAGGAATTGGACACATACCAAGTTTAGCTCAGTTCTGGGCATCTTTGAAATACCTATACAAACTCGTTCCTACATAGTAACTTGCAACTTTGAATGAGAATGTGCTTGCTTACAGCAACGTGCTATATGTTCTGAATGCCCGAATTGGGAATCTGTGTCAAAACTTTGTTAGGAATTATGTGATCCTTACTAGCTGGAAGTAAGGGAGATGGGGCATGAAGTTATTTCTAGGAGTTGGAGACATACAACGTTTAGCTCAGTTCTGGGCATCTTTGAAATACCTATACAAACTTGTTCCTACATAGTAACTTGCAACTTTGAATGAGAATGTGCTTGCTTACAGCAACGTGCTATATGTTCTGAATGCCCGAATTGGGAATCTGTGTCAAAATTTGTTAGGAATTATGAGATCCTTACTAGCTGGAAGTAAGGGAGATTGGGCATGATGTTATTTCTAGGAGTTGGAGTCATACAACTTTTAGCTCAGTTCTGGGCATCTTTGAAATACCTATACAAACTTGTTCCTACATAGTAACTTGCAACGTTGAATGAGAATGTGTTTGCTTACAGCAACGTGCTACATGTTCTGAATGCCCGAATTGGGAATCTGTGTCAAAACATTGTTAGGAATTATGTGATCCCTTACTAGCTGGAAGTAAGGGAGATGGGGCATGGAGTTATTTCTAGGAGTTGGACACATACCAAGTTTAGCTCAGTTCTGGGCATCTTTGAAATACCTATACGAACTTGTTCCTACATATTAAATTGCAACTTTGAATGAGAAAGTGCTTGCTTACAGCAACGTGCTATATGTTGTGAATGCCCGAATTGGGAATCTGTGTCAAATTTTGTTAGGAAATATGTGATCCTTACTAGCTGGAAGTAAGGGAGTTGGGGCATGAAGGTATTTCTAGGAGTTGGACAGATACCAAGTTTAGCACAGTTCTGGGCATCTTTGAAATACCTATACAAACTTGTTCCTACATAGTAACTTGCAACTTTTAATGAGAATGTGCTTGCTTACAGCAACGTGCTATATGTTCTGAATGCCCGAATTGGGAATCTGTGTCAAAACATTGTTGGTAATTATGTGATCCTTACTAGCTGGAAGTAAGGGAGATGGGGCATGAAGTTATTTCTAGGAGTTGGAGACATACCAAGTTTAGCTCAGTTCTGGGCATCTTTGAAATACCTATACAAACTTGTTCCTACATAGTAAGTTGCAACTTTGAATGAGAATGTGCTTGCTTACAGCAACGTGCTATATGTTCTGAATGCCCGAATTGGGAATCTGTGTCAAAACTTTGTTAGGAATTATGTGATCCTTACTAGATGGAAGTAAGGGAGATGGGGCATGAAGTTATTTCTAGGAGTTGGAGACATACCAAGTTTAGCTTAGTTCTGGGCATCTTTGAAATACCTATACAAACTTGTTCCTACATAGTAACTTGCAACTTTGAATGAGAATGTGCTTGCTTACAGCAACGTGCTATATGTTCTGAATGCCCGAATTGGGAATCTGTGTCAAAACTTTGTTAGGAATTATGTGATCCTTACTAGCTGGAAGTAAGGGAGTTGGGGCATGAAGTTATTTCTAGAGGTTGGACACATACCAAGTTTAGCTCAGTTCTGGGCATCTTTGAAATACCTATACAAACTTGTTCCTACATACTAACTTTCAACTTTGAATGAGAATGTGCTTGCTTAAAGCAAACGTGCTATATGTTCTAAATGCCCGAATTGGGAATCTGTGTCAAAACTTTGTTAGGAATTATGTGATCCTTACTAGCTGGAAGTAAGGGTGATGGGGCATGAAGTTATTTCTAGGAGTTGGAGACATACCAAGTTTAGCTCAGTTCTGGGCATCTTTGAAATACCTTTACAAACTTGTTCCTACATACTAACTTGCAACTTTGAATGAGAAAGTGCTTGCTTACAGCAACGTGCTATATGTTCTGAATGCCCGAATTGGGAATCTGTGTCAAAATTTGTTAGAAATTATGTGATCCTTACTAGATGGAAGTAAGGGAGATGGGCCATGAAGTTATTTCTAGGAGTTGGAGACATACAACGTTTAGCTCAGTTCTGGGCATCTTTGAACTACCTATACAAACTTGTTCCTACATAGTAACTTGCAACTTTGAATGAGAATGTGCTTGCTTATCATCAACGTGCTATATGATCTGAGTGCCCGAATTGGGAATCTGTGTCAAAACTTTGTTAGGAATTATGTTATCCTTACTAGCTGGAAGTAAGGGACTTGGGGCATGAAGTTATTTCTAGGAGTAGGAGACATACCAAGTTTAGCTCAGTCTGGGCATCTTTGAAATACCTATACAAACTTGTTCCTACATAGTAACTTGCAACTTTGAATGAGAATGTGCTTGCTTACAGCAACCTGCTATATGTTCTGAATGCCCGAATTGGGAATCTGTGTCAAAACTTTGTTAGTAATTATGTGATCCTTACTGGCTGGAAGTAATGGTGATGGTGCATGAAGTTATTTCTAGGAGTTGGAGACATACAACGTTTAGTTCAGTTCTGGGCATCTTTGAAATACCTTTACAAACTTGTTCCTACATAGTAACTTGCAACTTTGAATGAGAATGTGCTTGCTTACAGCAACGTGCTATATGTTCTGAATGACCGAATTGGGAATCTGTGTCAAAACTTTGTTAGGAATTCTGTGATCCTTACTAGCTGGAAGTAAGAGAGATGGGGCATGAAGTTATTTCTAGGAGTTGGAGACATACAACGTTTAGCTCAGTTCTGGGCATCTTTGAACTACCTATACAAACTTGTTCCTACATAGTAACTTGCAACTTTTAATGAGAATGTGCTACCTTACAGCAACTTGCTATATGTTCTGAATGCCCGAATTGGGAATCTGTGTCAAAACTTTGTTAGGAATTATATGATCCTTACTAGATCGAAGTAAGG